>NC_057848.1:132042275-132345305 GCF_910594005.1 Cervus elaphus | reverse complement strand
CATTCATGAAGATATTGAAAAGTTGGAACCCATCATCATTGCTGCTGAGAATGTAAAATGGTACAGCTGCTTTGAAACTGACAACAAATGTTCATACAAAAATTTGGATATAAGTCTTCATGGAAAAACTATTCATAATAGCCAAAAAGTGTTTATCAATTTATAAATGGATAAACAAAATGTGGTATATACATACAATGATAGTATACAGCTATAAAAAGGAATGAAGTACTGATGCATGCTAAAACATAGATGAGCTTTGGAAACTTTATTGTAAGTGAAAGAAGTCAGACAAACACTATATGTTGTATAATTCCATATTTATGAAATGTACAGAATAGGTAAATGCACAGAGACAGAAAGTAGACTAGAGTTTTCCAGAGGCTGAATGGAAGGAGGAATGAGGTATGACTGCTAATGAGATTAGGGTTACTTTTTTGTGGTGCTGAAAATATTTTGGAATTAGATGATGGTGATGGTTGTTCAATTTTAGAAATACACAAGAAACTATTGAATTCTATCCTTTAAAGGGGGAGATTTATGGTATGTGAATTACATCTCAATTTTTTTTAAAAAGCATAGCTCCATTTCTTACAAATAAACATATAATTTAAAGCTTCCAATAACCCAGATGGCCTGTCCAGTAAATTATCTTTAATAGTTAAGGGAAAAATAATAGTAATTTCAAGAGATGAGAAAAATCCTCTTCCAGAAACTAGAAAAATGAGACACCTCCAAGTGGTTTTCTGGAGTCAGGATGATCTTCATACCAAAACCTGTAGGTACATTATTTAAAAGTTTAGTTGCAGTTGCAGGTTAAACTCTGCTATAGGACTTCCCTGATAGCTCAGTTGGTAAGGAATCCACCTGCAATGCAGGAGACTCCAGTTCAATTCCTGGGTCGGGAAGACCCCCTAGAGAAGGGATAGGCTACCCACTCCAGTATTCTTGGACTTGCCTTGTGGCTCATCTGGTAAAGAATCCGCCCACAATGTGGGAGACCTGGGTTCAATCCCTGGGTTGGGAAGATCCCCTGGAGAAGGGAACAGCTACTCACTCCAGTATTCTGGCCTGGAGAATTCCACAGATTTTATCGTCCATGGGGTCTCAAAGAGTTGGACATGACTGAGTGACTTTCACTTTCTTCTTCTTTTTTTTTTTTAGAGATCTTTACATTTGAAATTTTTATTTTTTTATTTAAATTATTTATTTATTTAACTTTACAACATTGTATTGGTTTTGCCATACATTGACTTGAATCTGCAATGGGTGTACATGTGTTCCCCATCCTGAACCCCCCTCCCACCTCCCTTCCCATCCCATCCCTCTGGGTCATCCCAGGGCACCAGCCCCAAGCATCTATCATGCATTGAACCTCGACTGGCGATTCGTTTCACATATGATAATTTACATGTTTCAATGCCATTCTCCCATACTATCCCACCCTCGCCCTCTCCCACAGAGTCCAAAAGACTGTTCAATACATCTGTGTCTCTCTTGCTGTCTTGCATACAGGGTTATCATTACCATATTTCTAAATTCCATATATATGCATTAGTATACTGTATTGGGGTTTTTCTTTCTGGCTTACTTCACTCTGTATAATAGGCTACAGTTTCATCCACCTCATTAGAACTGATTCAAATGTATTCTTTTTAATGTCTGAGTAATATTCCATTGTGTGCCACAGCCTTCTTATCCATTCGTCTGCTGATGGGCATCTAGCTTGCTTCCATGTCCTGGCTATTATAAACAGTGCTGTGATGAACTTTGGGGTGCACGTGTCTCTTTCAGATCTGGTTTCTTCGGTGTGTATGCCCAGCAGCGGGATTGCTGAGTCATATGGCAGTTCTATTTCCAGTTTTTTTAAGGAATCTCCACATTGTTCTCCATAGTGGCTGTACTAGTTTGCATTCCCACCAACAGTGTAAGAGGGTTCCTTTTTCTCCACACCCTCTCCAGCATTTATTGCTTGTAGACTTTTGGATAGCAGCCATTCTGACTGGCATGTAATGGTACCTCATTGTGGTTTTGATTGTGACTTTCACTTTCAAGCTCTACTATGAAAATTTTAAAAATAACTTTAAAGTATTTTCAAGTAATATCCATCAACATATAGAAAAGATAAAATGTCACAAATAAGTTCATTTCTTTCAGAAATGTACAATTGTTTTAATATTCAAAAATGAATGCAATTTATCACATTACTAGGAAATAAAGAGGAAAAACTATGACTATCTCAACTGATAACAAAAAATATTTGATAAAATATTCAAAGAAACAGATAGGAGCTTTTAAAATCTCTTATAGAGTTATCACACAATGACAAACTAAAAAAAAAGTTGTTCAGCAAACATCATAATTAATGATGAATTATTGATTGGTTTCCTACTGAGATTGGGAATGAGGTAAGCTTACCCACTAAGATCAATTCTCACATGTATTGGTGATTTGGAAACTGTCATTAGTGAAATAAGGCAAATTTTAAAAAGGAAAGAAAAGTAGCAGGGTTGTAAAGGAAGAAATAAAAATGTTATTTTTCACAGACAACATGATTGTCCCATCATAGTATATTAGGGAAAGAATGATTTGAATCAGTTGTCCACTCATATGGTCAACAACTCTGGTCCCCTACCTGATAGTATAAATAAAATTTAAGTACATATAGATCTGACACTGAAATGTGAAAGGTTAAAAAAAAAAAAAGAGGAAAACACGTATGCTCAATTCCTTTGATGTAGGAAAGTAATTTTTAACAAGGTTCCAAAAAGCTCAAGCCATAAAAGATTAATAAATTAGACTTTATTAAAGTTTAGAACTTCTGTTCAACAAAAGGCACCACTAAGCGATGGAAAATTAAGCTACAGGAGATTCACCTAAACAAAGATCTCTTTTCAGATCAGTTCAGTTCAGTTGCTCAGTCATGTCTGACTTTTTGTGACCCCCCCATGGACTGCAGCACTCCAGGCCTCCCTGACCATCACCAACTCCTGGAGTTTACTCAAACTCATGTCCATTGAGTCAGTGATGCCATCCAACCATCTCATCCTCTGTTGTCCCCTTCTCCTCCTGCCTTCAGTCTTTCCCAGCGGCAGGGTCTTTTCCAGTGAGTCAGTTCTTCACATTAGGTGGCCAAAGTATTGGAGTTTCAGCTTCAGCATCAGCTCTTCCAATGAATATTCAGGACTGATTTCCTTTAGGATGGACTGGTTGGATATTCTTGCAGTCCAAGGGACTCTCAAGAGTCTTTTCCAACACCACAGCTCAAAAGCATCAATTCTTCAGCATTCAGCTTTCTTTAGAGTCCAACTCTCACATCCATACGTGACTACTGGAAAAATCATAGCTTTGACTAGATGGACCTTTGCTGGAAAAGGTCTTCCCAGATAGCTCAGTTGGTAAAGAATCCGCCTGCAAAGATCTCTTATGGAGAATTAATAAAGAACTTCACAAATCAATAAGAAAAAGTAGATAATACAATTAAAACCAGCAAAAAGATTGCAAAGGCATTTCACAAAAGAATGGTATTCCAAAAGCCAATGTCCAATCTCATGGCGTGTGACAGAAATGCACAGTAAAATCACAATTCAGAACTGCTACATAATCACTAGAATAGCTAACTTAATAGACCGATAATACCAAGTTTTGGCAAGGTTATGTAGAGACTGAAACTCTCACAAAGTTCTAGTGGAGTATGAACTGGTAAAACTTCTTTGAAAAACTGTTTGATCATATCTAATAAAGCTTAACACTTGCACACTCAGTAATTGAACTCCTAAGTGTATACCCAATAGAAATGTATACTTAAGTATATTAAAAGTCATATACAAAAGGCTTCAGAGCAGCATTATTTATAATAGCTAAAAATTGAAAACGACTCACTTATTCCATAAGATGTAGACTGGGTAAATAAATTGTGATATAGGAACAAAACAGAATGAACCACTACTGCACAGAGCAACATGAATGAATCTTACAAACAATACTGAGCCAAAGGATGCCAACACAGAAGAATATATACCATATCACTCCAGGCATATGATGGAGCTGGTTTATATCAGCTTGTGAAAGCTGATTGTGTGCAGTTTTTTTTCAATTCTATGTTCAGCGATATCTTCTTGGTAGCTTAAAATTAGCCATGTTGGGAGTACTTATACCACAGAAATTGTCAAATATTACAAAGCACGTCTTCTCTTTCCCCCATTCAAGAGTTAATTGTTAAATATTTTACCACCACACCAATGCAGGTATACACAAAAGCAGGTGTAACTATTCTACAGTGAGATAGTTAAGAAGAGTGGTCACTTGGGGGAGGGTTAATAACTGAGAGAGTATTAAAAAGGTTTCTGGGGTGTTGATAAGATTTTATTTTATGTTGATCTAATCATTGGTTATGTAGGTGTATTCACTTCATCAGTCTATTGGGCACTCCAAATGGGTGTGTTTCACCATATGTATATTATTAAAATATTTCAAAAGTAAACATATTACAATTTCCTATTGCAAATGTTCTTATATTTCATGTTTCTTTTAATGCTTTCACTATCTTTCAGTACCTCTTGGTTTAAAACCATTAGAACTTTTTACTTCCCATCCTCCCTTTCCTCCTTACCCACAACACTAACAATCATTAGCTAAATGCTGTCACTGCCATCGCTGAATTTCCTTTTCATGTTTCTTATCATTCCCTTTTACACTCTTAAAACACTGGTACCGGTCTGCATGACTTTGTGCATAAGCTATGACAATCATTTTTAAAACCATCTCCTTGTCCTCCCTCTTGACCCTTATCCTACACACTGTTATCAGATATGTTTCTCTACCGACCAAAATAATGTCAATATAAATAGATAGGACTCACCCTGATGGTCCAGTGGTTAACACTCATTCCCGGTCAGGGAACTGAGACTCTGCATACCATATGGCACGACCACAAAAAACAAGCAAAATATATATTAGTAAAAAGGTTACTAGGTAAATATCAGCTATTTTGCATAGTTTATCTCCCAATATTCCTTGTTACCCAACCAATATTCCAGCCAAATTAAAATTATTGAATATATCCTTTGTTTTTTTTCATGTCTTGAAAATTGTTTTTCTCCCATGTAGCACAACTTTCTCCCATCTCTGCTATAAAAATGTTGGCTAACCTTCAAAGCAAACCTAATTTCTCTGTCCCCTCCAGGAGCACCTAGTAAGTACTCAATAAATACTGAGTTGAATATCTCACAAATAATAATCCACGAATCCACAGGACCCTACCCTTTCCTCCTGGAAAGAAAAATCATTTACAGAATATGGAGATCTGGAAAGCTCCCTTGAGTTTTAAGGCTCAAGTCATATTTGACAGATTTGGTAAGGAGGGTGATGGAGGATAAGTTTGTGTCATTAGAGAGAGCGAAGTACTCATTATATTTCATAATATATGGAGCAACTCAGAATCACAGCCAGATGGCATAATGTTTTTCCATCTGGATGAGGACTAGAGGAAGAAGCTAGCAAACTTATGAAGTTAGAAAAGATCCAGGAGGGACTTAAGTGATACACACACTATTCATTCCCAAATATGTGAATCTCAAACAATCATATCCCTTAAAAAATGAGAAAGCCACTGTCAGAGAATATTTACCAGAGAATACCTGCAAAGTAAGTCCAGACACAACAGATTTAACAAAGTTCTGACCCTCTCACATAACTCAAAGGCACGAGATAACAGTATTTAACTTGGAATAATGTTCAAAGACACTTTTGATTTTGTTTAGCACAAATCATTGCTCATCTCCAAGGAGAGAAGCACAGATGTCCAGTCATTAGCATAATAGAAGAATTGCTTCAAAATTCATATAATATTGGTGATTCTTTGAATTCTATTCAGTCTAACATATTTCAAGTTGGAGTGGGGCCAGGGGATTCTTTGCAGGCATTATATATTTATTTACTTTTGTTTTACTTTTCAAAATAAAAATATGTCAAATCTACAAAAGAGTCAAAAGATTAATACAATGAATGCTTGCATGTATTTCACCCAGATTAACAGATTATTAATATTTTACCACCTTCTGCCATTAACATTCAACTTGGCAGGTAGAAAACTACAACAAAACACACATTTTAAAATAATTTTAATTATGTGGTCAATGACACGACAATGTCAACTAGCCTGGAATTTTCTGAAGACACACAATTATCAGTGATCCATGGCAGGGAATGGCTTTGAGTTTACACATCTTTGAAACTATTCTGTAAACTGTCAGTTTTAAAAATATAATTTAGGACATGTGCTGATTTCTTCCTCCAGCTCAGTACAGATTCATACACAATTAATGATGCAGCACAGTGGGAAACAAACAAAATGAACAACAACACACAAAAACCGCATCACAGCTATTTATTTATACCCCAGATTGTCGCACAAAGGATTTAATGTTGCTTTCAGTAAGACATGCGGCACAAAAGGATACAAATGAACGCTAGAGGGGCTTGGTATGATGGGAAAAAACATCAGACAGAGGTATGACTGGATTTGCAAAGCATAGCATCCTATATAGTTACAACAGTTTAGCTGTTTTCTTTTAGTGGCCAAACAAAAAGTATACATGATAATGAACATGACTCACAGAGTCCATAAGATAGAAAAAGCACCATTTTTTTTTCCTAGGCAATTTCTTTGTTTGTAATGTATGAAACCTAGAGCAGTTTCTTCTGTAGGTCCTGATGGAGAGGTTACTGTAGCCTATTGTCAGTCAGTTCAGTTCAGTCGCTCAGTCGTGTCCGACTCTTTGTGACCCCATGAATCGCAGCACGCCAGGCCTCCCTGTCCATCACAAACCCCCGGAGTCTACTCAGACTCACGCCCATCGAGTCAGTGATGCCATCCAGCCATCTCATCCTCTGTCATCCCCTTCTCCTCCTGCTCCCAATTCCTCCCAGCATCAGGGTCTTTTCCAATGAGTCAACTCTTCACATGAGGTGGCCAAAGTATCAGAGTTTCAGCTTCAACATCATTGTAGGAAACAGTGAACGAAATATCCAGGCGAGGCTTTTATGGTAAGATATGGCAATGAGTTTATTTGGTTTCTGCCAGTTCCCTCAGGCTCAGTCAATGACTTAGTGTTCAACTATCATTCAGTAAAAGCAATTCCCTTACCGAATGGTTATTAGGCACTAAATAAAGCAATCCAAATCTCTAGCTCTGATCACCTTACAGCCATACTCTAAGGTAACATTTAGAACATTATACCAGAGTTACATGCATGGATTGGGTTGGGGAAAGATGGTAGCAAGAGATGGGCAGTTCATGAACAAGTTGCAAAGACGTTCTTGGCAAAAACATTGATTTTAATGTCAAATCATACATTGAAACATTCTGACTCTCCAAGGAGGTAGAGTACAAGAAATGCTACCTTACTCAGTCAGCTAATGTATCATCTCTACTCTTCATAACAAAATGTCAAGTAGAATACTTGATAGGGATTTAGGAAAGCATAACTTGCAATTACAATGATTGCATCTGTATTTGTTTACTATGGGCCAAGCTAAAGTTGGAAATTTTCTAAAGGAAAATCTCTTGTTTTGACCTTCAGTACTGAATCTGATGGGACAAAGAGACCTGGTTCAGAGCTTCTTGACAATGAACGCCTTGTTTCTGTTGTCTTTTTTAATATTCCACATATCTGGAAGCACCTTTAGAGGAGAAAGTGTCTTTACTGTTATGGCTTAGTATGGTTCTTAGCTTATTGAAACCACTCTCACATGACCTTGGGCAAATTGTGGCTCAAACAACGTGCTTCACAATATGCACCACACTTGGGCATGCTGTTCAGACTCCTTTGCCAGCTAACACAGATAGTGTTAGTTGCTCAGTCGTGTCCGACTCTTTGAGATCCCATGGACTGTAACCTGCCAGGCTTCTCTGTCCATGGAATTCTCCAGGAAAGAATACTGGAGTGGGTAGCAATCCCCTTCTCCAGGGGATCTTCCTGACACAGGGATCAAACTACAGTCTTCCCGCTTTGCAGGCAGATGTTTACCCTCTGAGCAACCAGGGAAGCCCAACCCAGGAAGCTAACCCAGAAGGCTGTCAGTTTTGTGTGCTCCTCCAGAACACAAAAAGGCTCTGCAGCAGGTCCAGGTTGTTGTAGTAGCTTCTCTGTTACTGGAACCTTATGAACAGCATACTCAAGGTTATTTGAAAATGTCTGTGAGCAAACAGGGATCATATAGGGAGCCTCTGAAAATCTCCCTTAGTATTATTGTGAGAATTACAGGAATTAATACTTCTAAAGTGCTTAGAGTAGGAACTGGAATTAAGCACTGGATTAATAATAAGTATTCAGTTCAGTCGCTCAGTCGTGTCCAATTCGTTGCAACCCCATGAATCACAGCACACCAGGCCTCCCTGTCCATCACAAAATCCCGGAGTTTACCCAAACTCATGCACATTGAGTCAGTGATGCCATCCAGCCATCTCATCCTCTGTCTCCCCCTTCTCCTCCTGCCACCAATCCCTCCCAGCATCAGTGTCCTTTCCAATGAGTCAGCTCTTCACATGAGGTGGCCAAAGTATCGGAGCTTCAGCTTCAGCATCGGTCTTTCCAATGAACACCCAGGACTTATCTCCTTCAAGATGGACAGGTTGGATCTCTTTGCAGTCCAAGGGACTCTCAAGAGTCTTCTCAAACACCACAGTTCAAAAGCATCAATTTTTCAGTGCTCAGCTTTCTTCACAGTCCAACTCTTATATCCATATATGACCACTGGAAAAACTATAGCCTTGACCAGACCGACTTTGTTGGCAAAGAAATGTCTCTGCTTTTTAATATGCTATCTAGGTTGGTCATAACTTTCCTTCCAAGGAGTAAGCGTCTTTTAATTTCATGGCTGCAATCTCCATCTGCAGTGATTTTGGAGCGCAAAAAAATAAAGTCTGACAGTTTCCACTGTCTCCCCATCTTCCCATGAGGTGATGGGACCAGATGCCATGATCTTAGTTTTCTGAATGTTGAGCCTTAAGCCAACTTTTTCACTTTCATCAAGAGGCTTTTTAGTTCCTCTTCACTTTCTGCCATAAGGGTGGTGTCATCTGCATATCTGAGGTCATTGATATTTCTCCCAGCAACCTTAATTCCAACTTGTGCTTCTTCTATTTGAGCGTTTCTCATGATGTACTCTGCATAGAAGTTAAATAAGCAGGGTGACAATATACAGCCTTGACGTACTCCTTTTCCTATTTGGAACCAGTCTGTTGGTCCATGTCCAGTTCTAACTGTTACTTCCTGACCTGCGTACAGGTTTCTCAAGAGGCAGGTCAGGTGGTCTGGTATTCCCATCTCCTTCAGAATTTTCTGCAGTTTATCGTGATTCACACAGTCAAAGGCTTTGGCAAAGTCAATAAAGCAGAAATAGATGGTTTTCTGGAACTGTCTTGCTTTTTTGATGATCCAGTGGATATTGGCAATTTGATCTCTGGTTCCTCTGCCTTTTCTAAAATCAGCTTGAACATCTGGAAGTTCTTGGTTCACATATTGCTGAAGCCTGGCATGGAGAATTTTGAGCATTACTTTACTAGTGTGTGAGCATTACTTTACTAGTGTGTGAGATGAGTGCAATTGTGCAGTAGTTTGAGCATTCTTTGGGATTGCCTTTCTTAGGGATTGAAATGAAAAGTGATCTTTTCCAGTCCTGTGGCCTCTGCTGAGTTTTCCAAATTTACTGGCATATTGAGTGCAGCACTTTCACAGCATCATCTTTCAGGATTTGAAATAGCTCAACTGGAATTCCATCACCTCCACTAGCTTTGTTCATGGTGATGCCCTCTAAGGCCCACTTGACTTCACATTCCAGGATGTCTGGCTCTAGGTGAGTGATAACACCATCATGATTATCTGGGTTGTGAAGATCTTTTTTGTACAGTTCTTCTGTGTATTCTTGCCACCTCTTCTTAATATCTTCTGCTTCTGTTAGGTCCATACCATTTCTGTCCTTTATCAAGCCCATCTTTGCCTGAAATGTTCCCTTGGTATCTCTAATTTTCTTGAAGAGATCTCTAGTCTTTCCCATTCTGTTGTTTTCCTCTATTTCTTTGCATTGATCACTGAGGAAGGCTTTCTTATCTCTCCTGGTTATTCTTTGGAACTCTGCATTCAAATTGGAATATCTTTCCTTTTCTCCTTTGCTTTTTGCTTCTCTTCATTTCACAGCTATTTGTAAGGCCTCCTCAGACAACCATTTTGCCTTTTTACATTTCTTTTCCATGGGGATGGTCTTGATCCCTGTCTCCTGTACAATGTCACGAACCTCCATCCATAGTTCATCAGGCTTTCTATCAGATCTAGTCCCTTAAATCTATTTCTCACTTCCACTGTATAGTCATAAGGGGTTTGATTTAGGTCATACCCGAGTGGTCTAGTGGTTATCCCTACTCTCTTCAGTTTAAGTCTGAATTTGGCAATAAGGAGTTCATGATCTGAGCTACAGTCAGCTCCAGGTCTTGTTTTTGCTGACTGTATAGAGCTTCTCCATCTTTGGCTGCAAAGAACATAATCAGTGTGATTTCGGTGTTGACCATCTGGTGATGTCCATGTGTAGAGTCTTCTCTTGTGATGTTGGAAGAGGGTGTTTACTATCACCAGTGCGTTCTCTTGGCAAAACTCTATTAGCTTTTGCCCTGCTTCATTCCGTATTCCAAGGCCAAATTTGCCTGTTACTCCAGGTGTTTCTTGACTTCCTACTTTTGCATTCCAGTCCCCTATAATGAAAAGGACATCTTTTTTGGGGTGTTAGTTATAAAAGGTCTTGTAGGTCTTCATAGAACCGTTCAACTTCAGCTTCTTCAGCGTTACTGGTTGGGGCATAGGCTTGGATTACCGTGATATTGAGTGGTTTGCCTTGGAAACGAACAGAGATCATTCTGTCGTTTTTGAGATTGCAGCCAAGTACTCTTTTGTTGTACTCATTTGTTGTACTCATCTAAGTACTCATTTCAGACTCTTTTGTTGACTATGATGGCTACTCCATTTCTTATAAGGGATTCCTGCCCACAGTAGTAGATATAATGGTCATCTGAGTTAAATTCACCCATTCCAGTCCATTTTAGTTTGCTGATTCCTAGAATGTAGCTTTTATTTATTATTCTTGAAGATACTCTTTAAAGTCTGGTTGAGTGAATGAATGTATCAGTGAATAAGACCAAGAGAAAAACTCAAGGAATTAATACATTTAAAGTGCCTAGAGAACTTTCCTGATGGTGCAGTAGATAAAAATCCACCTTCCAACACAGGGGAGATGAGTCTAATCCCTGGCCCGGGTAGATCCCACATGCTTTGGGGTAACTAATCCTGTGTGCCACAACTACTGAACCTGGCCACCTAGAGCCTGTGTCCACAACAAGAGAAGTCACTGCAATGAGAAGCCAGTACACCACAATGAAGAGGAGCGCCTGCTCTCTGCAACTAGAGAAAGCCCATGCACAGCAATGAAGACCCAGTGCAACTAAAAATAAATAAATAAAAGCAAAATAAAGTGCTTAGAATAAGAACTGGAACTAAGCACCCAATCAATAAATATTAGCTTTTATTTATTATTCATGAAAATACTCTTTAAAGTCAGGTTGAGTAAATGGATGTATCAGTGAATAAGTGCAGGAGAAAAATTAGAAGGCAAAGGAAAATGATCTAACTCTCAGGTGAGATCTAGTAACTATACCAACAAAATTCACAGGGCTACAGTATAAACTTATGAGTTTTAATTATATAGTTTGGTTACATATTAGTGATTCCTACACTAGCAATACTATAAATGATTAGACAGGTCACTACTGGTTGTAAAATACCAGGAAATAAGAAAAATTATATTTGGCAATGCTTTCTTATTATTCAAAGGTTCTGCTTACTTTGTGGAAAGAACTATCTCTACTTCACCAGAAAATTTCTTGACAGCAAACAACAGCTGAAGCTTGTTACAGTGAAAAGACCAGAGATTTCTTTTAGAGCAGCAGTCTTCAAATGGGGGTGGTCACACTCAAAGGGGATGTAGGACAATCCAGTTTGGGATCCTGAACTGGATCCTGGAAGAGGAGTAGAATTTTAGTGGGAAATGGGAAGGAAGAAATATTAGAATTTCAAGATATTGCTATGTATGGATTAAAAAAAGGAAGAAAGAAAGCTCTCCACTACTTACTTTTTAAAAAATGTCTTTATTTTAATTGGAGGCTAATTACTTTACAATATTGTAGTGAGTTTTGCCATACATTGACATGAATCAGCCATGGGTGTACATGTGTTCCCCATCCTGAACCCCCCTCCCACCTCCCTCCCCATCCCATCCCTCAGGGTCATCCCAGTGCACCAGCCCTGAGCACCCTGTCTCATGCATTGAACCTGGACTGGCAATCTGTTTCACACATAACAACATACATGCCTCAACGCTACTCTCTCAAACCATCCCACCCTTGACTTCTCCCACAGAGTCCAAAAGACTGTTCTATACATCTGTGTCTCTTTTGCTGTCTAGCATATAGG
The DNA here is from genome assembly GCF_910594005.1 of Cervus elaphus. Lineage (NCBI taxonomy): Eukaryota > Metazoa > Chordata > Mammalia > Artiodactyla > Cervidae > Cervus > Cervus elaphus. Next base: position 132,332,787 of record NC_057848.1, on the reverse strand, counting down.
GTAATCATCACCATCTTTCTAAATTCCATATAGATGAGTTTGTATACTGTATTGGTGTTTTTCTTTCTGACTTATTTCACTCTGTATAATAGGCTTCAGTTTCATCCACCTCATTAGAACTGATTCAAATGCATTCTTTTTAATGGCTGAGTAATATTCCATTGTGTATATGTACCACAGCTTTCTTATCCATTTGTCTGCCGATGGACATCTAGGTTGCTTCCATGTCCTAGCTATTGTAAACAGTGCTGCGATGAACATTGGAGTACACGTGTCTCTTTCAATTCTGGTTTCCTCAGTACGTATGCCCAGCAGTGGGATTGCTGGGTAGTATGGCAGTTCTATTTCCAGTTTTTTTTAAGGAATCTCCACACTATTCTCCATAGTGCCTGTACTAGTTTGCATTCCCACCAACAGTGTAAAAGGGTTCCCTTTTCTCCACACCCTCTCCAGCACTTATTGTTTGTAGACTTTTGGGGAGCAGCCATTCGGACTGGCGTGAGATGGTACTTCATTGTGGCTTTGATTTGCATTTCTCTGATAATGAGTGATGTTGAGCATCTTTTCATGTGTTTGTGAGCCATCTGTATGTCTTCTTTAGAAAAATGTCTCTTTACTTCTTTGGCCCATTTTTTGACTGAGTCGTTTATTTTTCTGGAATTGAGCTCCAGGAGTTGCTTGTATATTTTTGAGATTAATTATATGTCAGTTGCTTTGTTTGCTATTATTTTCTCCCATTCTGAAGGCTATCTTTTCACCTTGCTTATAGTTTCCTTTGTTGTGCAAAAGCTTTTAAATTTAATTAGGTACCATTTGTTTATTTTTGCTTTTATTTCCATTACTCTGGGAGGTGGGCTGTAGAGAACCCAGCTATGATTTATGTCAGAGAGTGATTAGCCTATGTTTTCCTCTAGGAGTTTTATAGTTTCTGGTCTTATGTTTAGATCTTTAATCCATTTTTAGTTTATTTTTGTGTATGGTGTTAGAAAGTGTTCTAGTTTCATTCTTTTACAGGTGGTTGACCAGTGTTCCCAGCACCACTTGTTAAAGAGATTGTCTTTTCTCCATTGTATATTCTTGCCTCCTTTGTCAAAGACCATAGGTGGGTGGATTTATCTCTGGGCTTTCTATTTTGTTCCATTGATCTATATTTCTGTATTTGTGCCAGTACCATACTGTCTTGATGATTGTAGCTGTGTAGTATAGTCTGAAGTCAGGCAGGTTGATTCCTCCAGTTCTATTCTTCTTTCTCAAGATTGCTTTGGCTATTCGAGGTTTTTTGTAATTCCATACAAATTGTGAAATTATTTGTTCTAGTTCTGTGAAAAATACCGTTGGTAGCTTGATAGGGATCGCATTGAATCTATAGATTGCTTTGAGTAGTATACTCATATTCACTGTATTGATTCTTTCAATTTATGAACATGGTATGTTTCTCCATCTATTTTTGTCCTCTTTGACTTCTTTCAGCAGTGTTTTATAGTTTTCTATATATAGTTCTTTTGTTTCTTTAGTAGAGTAATTCCTAAGTATTTTATTGTTTTCGTTGCAATGGTGAATGGAATTGTTTCCTTAATTTCTCTTTCTGTTTTCTCATTGTTAGTGTAAAGGAACGCAAGGGATTTCTGTGTGTTAATTTTACTTCCTGAAGCTTTACTATATTCATTGATTAGCTCTAGTAATTTTCTGGTGGAGTCTTTAGGGTTTTCTATGTAGAGGATCACGTCAACTGCAAAAAGAGAGAGTTTTACTTCTTCTTTTTCTATCTGGATTCCTTTTATTTCTTCCTCTTCTCTGATTGCTGTGGCTACAATTTTCAAAACTGTGTTGAATAGTAGTGGTGAGAGTGAGCACCCCTGTCTTGTTCCTGACTTTAGGAGAAATGCTTTCAATTTTTCACCATTGAGAATAATGTTTGCAGTGGGTTTGTCATATACAGCTTTTATTATGTTGAGGTGTGTTCCTTCCATTCCTGCTTTCTGGAGAGTTTTAGTCATAAATGGATGTTGAATTTTGCCAAAGGTTTCTCTGCATCTATTTAGATAATCATATAGTTTTTATCTTTTGATTTGTTAATGCAGTGTATCACATTGATTGATTTGCAGATATTAAAGAATCCTCAAATCCCTGGGAAAATGCCCACTTGGTCATGATGTATGATCTTCTTAATATGTTGTTGGATTCTGTTTGCTAGAATTTTGTTAAGGATTTTTGCATCTAGGTTCATCAGTGATATTAGCCTGTAGTTTTCTTTTTTTCTGGTATCTTTGTCTAGTTTTGGTATTAGGGTGATAGTGGTCCCATAGAATGAGTTTGGAAGTTTACCTTCCTCTGCAATTTTCTGGAAGAGTTTGAATAGGATAGGTGTTAGCTTTTCTTTAAATTTTTGGTAGAATTCAGCTGTGAATCCACCTGGTACTGGGCTTTTGTTTGCTGGAAGATTTCTGATTACAGTTTTGATTTCTGTGCTTGTGACGGGTCTGTTAAGATCTTCTATTTCTTCCTGGTTCAGTTTTGGAAAGTTATACTTTTCTAAGAATTTGTCCATTTCTTCCAAGTTGTCCATTTTATTGACATATAGTTGCTGATAGTAGTCTCTTATGATCCTATGTATTTCTGTATTGTCTCTTGTGATTTCTTCATTTTCATTTCTAATTTTGTTAATTTGATTCTTCTCCCTTTGTTTCTTGATGAGTCTGGCTAATGGTTTGTCAATTTTGTTTATTTTTTCAAAAAACCAGCTTTTAGCTTTGTTGATTTTTGCTATGGTCTCTTTTGTTTCTTTTGCATTTATTTCTGCCCTAATTTTTATGATTTCTTTCCTTCTATTAACTCTGGGGTTCTTCATTTCTTCCTTTTCTAGTTGATTTAGGTGTAGAGTTAGGTTATTTATTTGACTTTTTTCTTGTTTCCTGAGGTAAGCCTGTATTGCTATGAACCTTCCCCTTAACACTGCTTGTACAGTGTCCCATAGGTTTTGAGTTTTTGTTTTGATTTTCATTCATTTCTATGCATATTTTAATTTCTTTTTTGATTTCTTCTGTGATTTGTTGGTTATTCAGAAGGTCGTTGTTCAGCCTACATATGCTGGAATTTTTAATAGTTTTTTTCCCCTGTAATTGACATCTAATCTTACTGCATTGTGATCAGAAAAGATTCTTGAGATGATTTTAATTTGTTTGAATTTACCAAGGCTAGATTTATTGCCCAGGAAGTGATCTATCCTGGAGAACGTTCCATGTGCACTTGAGAAAAAGGTGAAATTCATTGTTTTAGGATGAAATGTCTATAGATATCAATTAGGTCTAGCTGGTCCATTGTATCATTTAAAGTTTGTGTTTCCTTGCTAATTTTCTGTTTAGTTGATCTATCCATAGGTGTGAGTGGGGTATTAAAGTCTCCCACTATTATTACATTATAGTTAATTTCCCCTTTCATACTTATTAGCATTTTCCTTACATATTGCCCTGCTCCTATGTTGGGTGCACATATCTTTATGATTGTTATATCTTCTTTCTGCAGTGATCCTTTGATCATTATGTATCATTGATCATTATGATCATTATGTATCCTTTGATCATCATTCTTTTTCTCTTTACACAGCCTTTATTTCAAAGTCAATTTTATCTGATATGAGTATTGCTTCTCCTGCTTTCTTTTGGTCTCTATTTTCGTGAAATATCTTTTTCCAGCCCTTCACTTTCAGTCTGTGTGTGTCCCTTGTTTTGAGGTGGGTCTCTTGTAGACAGCATATATAGAGGTCTTGTTTCTGTATCCATTCAGTTAGTCTTTGTCTTTTGGTTGGAGCATTCAACCCATTTACATTTAAGGTAATTATTGATAAGCATTATCCAGTTGCCATTTATTTTTATTGTTTTGGGTTCAAGTTTATACACCTTTTCTGTGTTTCCTGTCTAGAGAAGATCCTTTAGCATTTGTTGAAGAGCTGCTTTGGTGGTGCTGAATTTTCTCAGCTTTTGGTTGTCTGTAAAGCTTTTGATTTCTCCTTCATATTTGAATGAGATCCTTGCTGGGTACAGTCATCTGGGTTGTAGGTTTTTCTCTTTCATCACTCTAAGTATGTCCTGCCATTCCCTTCTGGCCTGAAGAGTTTCTATTGAAAGATCAGCTATTATCCTTATGGGAATCCCCTTGTGTGTTATTTGTTGTTTTTCCCTTGCTGCTTTTAATATTTGTTCTTTGTGTTTGATCTTTGTTAATTTGATTAATATGTGTCTTGGGGTGTTTCCCTTGGGTTTATCCTGTTTGGGACTCTCTGGGTTTCTTCTTGGACTTGAGTGACTATTTCCTTCCCCATTTTAGGGAAGCTTTCAACTATTGTCTCCTTAAGTATTTTCTCATGGCCTTTCTTTTTGTTTTCTTCTTCTGGGACTTCTATGATTCGAATGTTGGGGCTTTTGACATTGTCCCAGAGGTCTCTGATGTTGTCCTCATTTCTTTTAATTCTTTTTTTCTTTTTTCCTCTCTGCTTCATTTTTCCACCATTCTACCTTCTACCTCACTTATCCTATCTTCTGCCTCAGTTATTTTACTGTTGGTTCCCTCCAAAGTGTTTTTAATCTCATTTATTACATTATTCATTATTGACTGACTCTTTTTTATTTTTTCTACGTCCTTGTTAAACATTTCTTGCATCTTCTCAATCCTTGTCTCCAAGCTATTTATCTGTAACTCCATTTTGTTTTCAAGATTTTGGATCATTTTTACTATCATTATTCTGAATTCTTTTTCAGGTAGACTCCCTATCTCCTCCTCTTTTGTTTGGTTTGGTGGGCTTTTGTCATGGTCCTTTACCTGATGAGCATTTCTCTGCCTTTTCATCTTGTTTAGATTGCTGTGTTTGGGCGGCCTTTCTGTATTCTGGCAGTTTGTGGTTCCTCATTATTGTGGAGGTTCCTCTTTGTGGCTGGGGTTGGACGAGTGGTTTGTCAAGGTTTCCTGGTTAGGGAAGCTTAGGATGGTGTTCTGGTAGGTGGAGCTGGGTTTCTTCTCTCTGGAGTGCAATGAAGTGTCCAGTAGTGAGTTTTGAGATGTCTATGGGTTTGGTATGACTTTGGGCAGTCTGTATATTAAAGCTCAGGGCTATGCTCCTTCGTTGCTGGAGAATTTGCATGGTATGTCTTGCTCTGGAACTTGTTGACTCTTGGAAGGAGTTTGGTTTCAGTGTAGGTATGGGGGTTTTTGGATGAGCTCTTATCAATTAATGTTCCCTGGAGTCAGGAGTTCCCTGGTGTTCTCAACTTTTGGACTTAAGCCTCCTGCCTCTGCTTTCAGTCTTATTCTTACAGACCCCTCAAGACTTCTCCATCCACACAGCACAAATGATAAAACATCTAAATTAATGTAGTAAAGATTCTCCACAGTGAGGGACACCCAGACAGGCTCGCTGAGTTCCATGGAGAAGAGAAGAGGGAGGAGGGAGATAGAGGTGAACAGGAGGAGAAGAGGGGGAATCAAAAGGGGAGAGAGCAAACTGGCCAGTAGTCAAATCCCTATGTGCTCTCCATAGCCTGGAACACCTCTCTGGGTGAGGTGACAGATCTAGCCAGTAATCAGTTCCCTAAGTGTTCGCAGCTCAGTACACCCAAAGAGATTTCACCCAGTTGGGTAGAGAAGAGAAGGGGGAAGGAGCATATAGAGGTGACCTAGGGGGAAAAAAGGGGAGTCAAAAGGGGGAGAGGGCAATCAAGCCAGAAATCACACTCCTAAGTAAAAATGGGTACTGAAGATTGGATTCTTAAAGGTACAAAATTGATAAAAAATACCAGAAAGCAAAGATTAAAAATTTAGAGTAGAGGTTAGACTCTCAAAAATACAATATTAAAAAAACAAAACAATATCACAGAAATTATAAAAAATATATATGAAGTTTGCTTTAAAAATAGGGTCTTTTTTTGCAAGGTAATAGGTTATAAAAATGAAAATTAAAAGAGTAATAGAGTACTTAAAATTTAAAAATAGTAAAAATATTTAAAAATGGTAATAGTAAAAGTACATCTAGGAATTTCTCTGGAGCTGTTGTGGGCAGTGTGGGGTCAGTTCAGTTTCAGATAGTTCCTTGTTCCATTTTATACTTCTCAAGATACATAGGCCCCTTCCAATGTAGTCGGTGCTAACTACAGGGTTTTAAGCTGTTGCACCTGTCACTTCCAAAGCAGTTTCCTCTGTTTATTTTGGCTTCTTCTGTTTGCAAGTCTCTTTAGTGTCTAATTTCCATCCTGACACAAGGGGGCGAAGGTGGTCATTTATTTAGGCTCACTTGTTCAGTCGTGCTGTGGGGAGAGAGGAACATCAAATATCACTGGCCTGTGTGGGGAGTGCTCGCAGTGTCTGGGCCACACTGGGTTTGCCCCTGCTCACAGCATGTGTAGTTTCCCAGTCTACACTGCTCAGGCTCCAGGTTGCTCTGCAGGTGAACTGTCTAAATTTGGCCCTGGGTTGCGTGCACTTCCCAGGTCTAAGTCGCTCAGGTTCAGATTCTTGGGTACTCCACAAAGGTACAGACTCAGCTGGGCCTGCGTTTTGTGCCCTTCCTAGGTCCGAGCAGCTCAGGTGACCAGGTGTTTGGCGAGTGCTCTCTCCCCAGTTGGGGCAGGGCATCTTATCGCTTCCCCTGTCCCAGCCGCTTGGTTTCCTAGGTGTGCAGCGGGAACGCTGTCTCAGGTGTGCCATGTGTCTCCTCTGGGGAGCTGATCTCTGGCTGTGACCCTTCCAGTGGATGTCAACCATCCAGGATCCCAGGAAGACTTGGTTAGCAACTGGGAGCCTGCTCGCAGTTTGGGAGAGGATGCCGTCTCTGGGGCTGAAATTGCCCCTTTCCAGCTCTGGCAGCTGCCCTCCTGCCTCTCTGCCTCTGGCGGGGGATGGGCCAGTCTGCAGCCAGCTAGCTATCCTCTGGTATTCGCTCGGTCCTTTATTCTGTGAGCTGGCCCAGCAGTGCCTTAGGTTAGGGCTTTTCATGGGAAAGTTCTCTCTCTCTCTCTCTTTTTCTTTCTCTCTCTCTGGCTATCCCACAGTTTGGATTGCTGTCTCCTGTTAGCTCCCTCAGATTGCCCTCAGGACATTCAGACCCGGTCCTTACCCTAAGCAATGCAGCCCACACCTCCCTGTTCAGCCCCCGCTTGCTGGTGGCAGATGCAAGCGTCTGGGCTACTTCTCCGCTGGGGGTTGCTGTTAGGCACATAATCTGTGGGTTTTGTTTATTTATTTATCCTCCCAGTTATGTTGCCCTCTGAGATTCCAAAACTCCCCACAGACCTACCAGTGAGAGGGTTTCCTGGTGTTTGGAAGCTTCTCTTCTTTTATGACCTCCTCCACGGGATGGGTTTCCCTCCCTAATTCTTTTGTCTCTCTTTTTATCTTTTATATTTTGTCCTACCTCTTTTCAAAGACAATGGGCTGCCTTTCTGGATGTCTGGTGTCCTCTGCCAGCGTTCAGAAGTTATTTTGTGGAATTTGCTCAGCGTTCAAATGTTCTTTCAATGAATTTGTAGGGGAGAAAGTGGTCTCCCTGTCCTATTCCTCCACCATCTTAGCACCACCCCCAAAAAACTTTGTGCCACTATTTACTATGAGGCAGCCTTGAAGTGAAGTGAAGTGAAGTCATTCAGTCGTGTCCAACACTTTGCAACCCCACGGACTGTAGTCCACCAGGCTCCTCCATCCATGAAATTTTCCAGGCAAGAATACTGGAGTGGATTGCCATTTCCTCCTCCAATGAGGCAGCCTTATTGGTCCACAAGTCTAGAGTCATGGACAATTCATGAATTCCCTTCCACAACAGGTTGCAAACTGCAGCATTTTACAATGGATTGCTGTTTATACCCACACAGTTAAGATGAATAGGTCACATCACTAACTTTAACTTAACAAATTTTCATTAAGTGCTAAAAAGGAGGAGCTAGAAATTATTTCTGCCAAATAGATAGGTCAAGAGATAGACAAATGAAGCATGACTGAATATAATATTAGTAATATAAACTCAAGTAAACAAAATATAAAAAAACTAAAAGGCTAAAACTTCTACTCCAAGTATGAACTCTTCATTAAATAGAAAAAAAAACTTAAGATAGTTAATGATATGTGACCAGAAGTTGACAACAAACTTGCAAATTCAATAATAATTATATTTGAAATATGGATTTATATTTACTATTATTAACAACAGACCTTTTCCAAAGCATCTATTTTATGTTAAAGACCTTGCAATGAATAAAATTTCAACTATGGTACTCATTAAATCTATACACAAATGAACTAAATTGTAAGCTAGGTTTTAATCACTGTATTATAATGTTAAACTGAAATTTCAAAAATTATTCAAATTTGCAGTGAATTTCTTCAACTCTAGGAGTGACTGGAGAAACTCACTACGCATATAAACATTCAATTTAGCAAATTTAGGAACAGACTATTAACCAATAAAAAATGGATAGTAATTTAGTGTATTACTACATAATGTAATATTGTATAGACATTTAAAGATCACAGTTCTATCATCTATATATCTATGTTGAAATATACTTACAACATTTGTAAATGAACAAAATTTTCAGTGTATATATGCTAAAATTATAATATACACATTATTTGAAAGCAAACACAATTTGAAAACAGTATATTTGTAAAACAAGAGATCATGAATGACTTCCTTTCCTTTATTATTATTACTATTGTGATTTTTATGGTGACTGACAAATGGTGCACATTTTAAAAGCAAAAAATAGTAAAAGGATATTGAACCATATAATGTACCTAATCTAGAAGTTTTTAAAAATGTGCTGCAGCTGAAAATACAGTATGTTCAAAAACCGTAATGTTATACAAATACATATGTTTACCCTTCAATGATTAATCCTCAAGGGCAGCTTCTTCCTTACAAAGAGTTATTCACAGATCCACCTTTTATTCTGAAGTGGAAGTGAACCGTTTCCTTGGTTACTCTCAATCCTCAATTTTCCCAAAGGGAAATTTCCCAGAACTACAGTAAGTCCCCTATCTACCAATGAATTCTGTTCCTAGAGCCTGTTCTTAAGTCCAGTTTGTAAGTTCGACAAGGTTAGCCTAGGTACCCAACTAACACAATCAGCTATATATGGCTGCTTTCTCTCTTGCTTTGGGACATCCTGGGCTTGAAATAGAGATACTGTACTACTGTACTTCATGTTGTTGTTTAGTCACTGAGTCGTGTCTGACTCATGGCAACCCCATGACCCCACAAGGCATCTCTGCCTATGGAATTTCCCAGGCAAGAATGCTGGAATGAGTTGCCACTTCCTTCTCCAGGGAGTCTTCCCCACCCAGGGATAGAACCCATGTCTCCTGCATTCGCGAGTGGATTCTTTACTGCTAAGCCACCAGGGAAGCCACTGTACTCCATACAATACTGTAAAGTAAACAAAAGCACAGCCACTTGTAGAGAATGCCCACATCTTACAATATACGCCAGACACATGAAATAACTTATGTGATTGGGCATGCAAATGCACATTCGCATCTTTGAAAGCTTGCAACTTGAAGGTTCATGTATAGGGACTTACTGTGTTCTTTCCTGATTTTTTCCTCTTAGATTGCTCCTGCTCAGTCTCTGGTCTCCTTTGCAGCCATTTTCCCTTTGTCCATCCCTTAAAATCACTGCCCTCTGGAGTTCTGTTCTTGCACTACATACCCATTCTAAGTAAATTCATCAGTTTGTGGATTCATTTACCACATGGTTATATTCTGATGATTCTTAAATCTGTTACTCCAGACCTTTCCCCATATACTTCATTTGATTGCCTCACAAGTGTAGTACGTCTAGAGCTGCATTCATTTCTCACCATGCCTAAACTCTTCCACCTTTCCCCCTCCATCTTCTATATTGCCTATTTCTTTATTTTATTTTTTAAATTTTATTTGCCTATTTCTTCGAAAGGTAGCATCACCCCCAGCCCCCATCCTAAACTCCCCCCTTTATTTAAGCTCCCAAATCTAATCAATCACTAAGACCAGATGATTGTACCTATATGACATATCTTGAATCCATTTTCCTATCTACATCCTGACCATCAGTACTATATTACTGTAGAAATATATGCATAACCTCTGTTACAGTGAACTACCTCATGACTAATGTCTCTACCTTTATATTTTTCCCATTCCAAACTATTTACCAAACTTTAGCCAGAATGATCTTTGTGAAATGAAAATTCTTCTGTATTGGGTTGGCCAAAATGTTCATTTGGGTTTTTCTGTACAATCTTATGGAAAAACTCAAATGAACATTTTGGCCAACTGAATATCATACTCAACCATACAGTGCATAAATGACTCGCCATAACCTACAGGATAGAGTTCAAAGAGCCCAGCCTAAGTTTCATGATTTAACCCTGGTTCAGTTTTCAACCTTCTACCTCCACTCACATGAATCCTTCTTGTACTGCAGGCTCTGGTCATTAGGCAAGGTGAAAAGGCTCCCCACACCTCCCTGTGACTGGGCAGCATAGTTCCCTCTGCCAGGGGGCCCTTCCCCACAACCCTTTACTTGGGAAACTCCCCATCATTCTCCAAGGCTATCCCAGTTCCTCCTCATAGCCATTCCTCATTTCCCACAATGAGTGTGGCTTCCAGAGCAGCTGCTACAAGGGCTTGATGAAGCAACCTGGCTGTATGAAGATGCTAAGACCCACCCCTGCCCTGAGCAAACTTTAACCAATGAGATATAGAAGATGGGAAGAGTCGGGCAAATAAATTTCCTCTCCCTTTCTCCCTGTTTTATTTTTTCTTGCTGTTGTTTTAAATTTTTGGCCACACCATGCAGCATGGGAGATCTTAGTTCCCCAACCAGGAGCTAATACTGCGTTCCCTGAAGTGGAAGCATAGAGAATTAATCATATTCTAAAACATGGCTCACCACATGACCTGTTCAAAGATATCCCACATATCTGACTCACTGGACTTGTTGAGCCATCAGCTGTGTCTCTCAGGGCTTGTGATGAAATAGAGGTCAATACAGTAATAAATTGTTTTGCTCTGTTTACGAGCCTTTCCTGCCTCTGTCTCTTCTCTCATTTTACTGTCCTGAGAAGGTCCTTGCTATAGAAAACATTAACACTTAATGATTGCCCAAGGCTCTGTTTTGTAAGAAAACCCAGATAATAAAAATACTATTTGCCTAACAGAGTTGTTAAGAGGGTTAAACTATTGGGTAAGCAAAAAAGTTCATTCAGGTTTTTCCACAGGATGTTATGGAAAAACCTGAACGAACATTTTGGCCAACCCAATAGCTAATGCACCTAGTATAGGCCCAGCCTGAATAGGACCTCATTAACATCCAGCTTCATCCTCATTGGTTGCCTTCCAGTCAGCAGGATAAGAGCTAGAGTAGGAGAACACGAGTTTTGGCATCCTCCGCCCTGTCTGTTCTGAAACGCTGTGGGTGGCATCACTGTATGGCACTCTAAAGCCCAACACTGTATGAACACGAGACTTCTTTACATAGGGGCCAAGCAACAGGGCACACATAGTCACTTGCACTATTAGAGGGCAGGAGAGTTCTTTTTCTGAGCCAGGAAATTGACTTCCCAATTGATTGCCTTGTGCACTTTGAGTAGAATCTTTCTATATGTAGAAATGCTCTGTGCATCCTCATGCTGAGTTTGTAAACCATACACACAGCTTGATATATACCACCATACATTTTGGGAGAAATGATCCAAAGTTAACATTTCTGCTAGTTCAAGCACTAGGAAACCAGAGATTACTGTGCTTTTTAGAACAGAAGGTTTGTACATTCAAAGAAGGAAAGAAAGAAAGAAAGTGACGTCACTCAGTCGTGTTCGAGCTTTTGCAACCCCATGGACTGTAGCCTGCCAGGCTCCTCTGTCCATGGGATTTTCCAGGCAACAATACTGCAGTGGTTTGCCATTTCCTTCTCCAGGGGACCTTCCCGACCCAGGGATAGAACCTGGGTCTCCCACAAGACAGGCAGACTCTTTACTGTCTGAGTCACCAGGGAATCCCTAAGCTCATGACATATGCTATTTGCATCTGTTCCTAATTGGCATTTGTAGTTCAGATGCATGAAGAAAAAGAGTTGAACAAACAGTGGAACAGTCTGCCAGTCCCTAGATACTATAGATTTACTCCTTCTGGGCTGAGGTTGTTGTCTTGTCTTGGGACAATGAAGCACTCAGTGAGAGGTGACTGCAGAAACGGTAGGTGAAAGAGATCATTTATCTGTGCATTTGTGAAGCATTTATTATAGCAAAATAAATTGGGACCACTTTTTTATTAGTCGTCCTCTCCCCCCACCCCTCCTCACCCAGTCATCTAGGTAGAAGACAACTATTAGAAAAAAGAATCAAATTGTCCCCACTGACAAGCCTACTCAAAGGATAGGAGGGGTGAGCTAAATGTTTCTCAAAATGAAATCCATGGACTGCTGAGCATTAGAATCCTTGGGGTTGCCCAAACAATTCCTTTCAAACAAGCGCCTCTGATTTAACTGAACTAAATTACTGAGTTGGCCAAAACATTCATTCAAAATTTTCCATTACATCTTATGGAAAAACTCGAATGAACTTTTCGACCAATCCAATATTATCCAGACCAACTTTCTACATGCACTTTCCAGGAGGAAAACAATACCGAATGAGACAGCTTCATGATAGACAAGATTTCCTCTTTGCCCCTGGGGAGGTAAAATGGAGCAGAGGTCCTGGCTATGACTCCCTCCAGAACAACATGAAATTGGCCTTTTCCAAACTGCACACAGGATGGACTCCAGGCTACAGACAGCCAGAGGTTCTGAATTCTAAGGCACTGTCTGTGAGCAAGTTCACTTCACTCACAGGAAAGCCACATAGCTCAAAGGGCTCAATACCTGCATTTTCTTTTATAGTAGAGTCACCAATTTCTCCTTGAAAGCCATGAAGCTAACAAAGACCCCGTGACTTGAAGCATTCCCATTCTGCTTTGGCTCTCCATTATGGGGTGAACAGCTTCTCCTAAAGAAATAGCCCTTAGAACCCCTCACAAACTCAGAGCCCTGGACTGGGAAGGGTTTGAACTATAGCTTCCTCTTTTTGGATGTAACAGTCCTTAACACTCTGGTCAAAATCTGACTCTTCCTTCAGTGCTATATCATATGGACAATCTCTTCCCTTTTTTGTTTGTGAATCGGCTTATACATGACTGATCAATAGAAGAGTGATATCAACATAACATGTAAATTAAAAGCAGGTTTACTATGCAGCTAATGAAGCCACGTCCAAGGTAAGAGAAATCCAAATAAGATGGTAGGTGTTGCGAGAGGGCATCCTAAGCCTTAAGGATCCTCAATTACATGGACCCCTTCCAAGGCCCTAGGCAGAGCCCTAGCTTTGTATTCACACAGGCATGTTAGTAAAACTGGCTAGGAGATATTTTAACTGCAATTACTTAAAGCCGCTGTGTCTTTATACTCCAATTTCCTATCAGACTATGAGGCATTGGTACTTAAGGCTGTAGGCATTTTGGTACTTAACCAAGGGGCAACTGAGTTGGAGATATATTTAGATTATGGAGAGTGGGCAATATTGATGGAGTTTGTAATCTTATCAAGTTACTGCTGATGGTCTAGTATACCACACAGTGCTACAGAGCAATGGCTTCCAGGCATACTCCTACTTCCCACTTTACCAACTTATCTGAGTAATAAAATAAAGGGGTAGCAAAACAAAGTCACATATGTTCCTATACCACCTTATCATGTGTAGATTCATACAAGCGTGACTGCAATCAATATACAGAACTGCTCCAGCACCACAAAGACATCCCTAGTGTTACCCTTTTATATTCACAACCAGTTCCGCTCCAGCCCTGGCAACTCCTAGTTTGCTCTGCATGGCTACAGTTTTGTCACTTTGAGAATGTTATTTAACCACATCACTCCTTTTGACTGTGACCATTTTTCAGACTCTGTTTTTGATGACCTTGACAGTTTGGGGGAGTACTGGTCAAATACAATGTCTCTCAGTCGGGATTGGTCTGATGTTTTTTTGTTTGTTTGTTTGTTTGTTTTTCATGATTAGATGGGGTGATGAGAGCTGGGGAGGAGGACCACAGAAATAAAGTGAAATTCTCCCACATCATATCAAGGGTCGATGCTATCAACACCACTTGTCACTGATGATACTAACCTTGATCTTCTGACTGAGATAGTGTTTGTCAGGTTTCACCACTAAAAAGTAACTCTATTTTCCCTCTTTTCACACTGTAGCCTTTGAAAGGAAGTCACTGTGCACAGCCCACACCTAAGGAGTGGGGAGTTGTTGAGTTGGCCAAAAAGTTCATTCAAGTTTTCCATATGATATTATGGAAAACGGAGAAGGCAATGGTAACCCACTCCAGTACTCTTGCCTGGAAAATCACACAGACAGAGAAGCCTGGTAGGCTACAGTCCATGGGGTCGCGAAGAGATGGACAAGACTAAATGACTTCACTTTCACTTTTCACTTTCATGCTTTGGAGAAGGAAATGGCAACCCACTCCAGTATTCTTGCCTGGAGAATCCCAGGAAGAGAGGAGCCTGGTGGGCTGCCGTCTATGGGGTCGCACAGAGTTGGACACGACGGAAGCGACTTAGCAGCAGCAGCATTATGGAAAAACTCGAATGAACTTTGTGGCCAACCTAATATATCCACATAGTTGAAGACAGAGTATCTACTTACATTATTTGGATTTTCTGCATAGATTTATCTATTTATCTATTCTGCAGCATTTAATTATTTATCAAATCGTGTTTATATCAATATGGACTCAGGGATGCTTATTTTATACTTCAGGATATAATTCAATACTATTTATGTACTTTGTTGCTCAAAGTGTTCCAGCTTTTGCCATTGAAAGTTCTTTCATTTTTTCCTGTGTGCCTTTTTACATATCCCCAAAATTGTGTTTGTGTGTGTTTGAGTACTTTCTTACTATCTCACTAGTATATACTCCAGACTCATTTCCTATCCCAGTTCTAGAATCATTTGTCCAAAGGGTCTTGACTCCTTTTATTGGAAAATGGTATTAGATACCAAGATCTTTGTTCTAAGGGTATTTATTGATATTGCAGTATTGTCACATCTGTATCCTCTGACAGAGTAAGAAAATCCATGTGGATACATACATACACACACACACACACACACACACACACACACACACACGTGCATATATATATATATATACATATAAGCTATACATATACGTGGGCTTCCTTGGTGACTCAGTGGTAAAGAATCTGCTTGCAGTGTAGGAGACACTGGAGATGAGGGTTCGATTCTTGGGTCGGGATGATCCCCTGGAGGGGGAAATGGCAACCCACTCCAGTATTCTTGCCTGGAGAATCCCATAGACAGAGGAGCCTGGTGGGCTACAGTCCATGGGCTTGCAAAGAGTTGGACACAACTGAGCAACCGAACACACACACACACACATATACATATGCATTCATCTGTAAATCTGTATCTATATTAAGGTACATATGAGTTCATACTGATGTCTCCAACTCTAAACAATTACCACATGTATCATTCTAGGTTCCTCCCCTTGCTTATCTGTAACCTCCCATTCCAACAGTGAGAAATTTGGCTCCCAATGTCTGCCGTACATTTCTGATAATTATTCATGTATATATGTATCATGATTTCAGAACTATTTCTGAAATGGGAAACAATTTTATCAAGTGAAGCACAGTGTTTATGTACAGTTCTTTCTGCCCTTTGTCTTAAAGACTTTCAGAGTTTCTTCCAGGTCAGCACATTTTTTCTCTTAAACAACTACCTAATTTCATATAAACATTGATCTTCTTCTTGAAGGAAAGTTCCCCAGATTATCTGAACTTCAGAATCCCCAAAACATGAAGTTGTCCCTTGTGGTAGTCATGGTTTCTATATGCCTTTTCCAACATGACGTGGTATGAAGTAACTGGGACAAATTGTTTCATTTCTAAAGGGGAAGAGCTGGCAACATATGAAGACCTTAAGAAACAACCTGAAAATCTTATAGAAGTAAATTGCTTTAGTGCAAATGGCTTAGTGACTTCAGAAATGGCAGTTGTCTAGGGTAGCTGCAAAGGCAGATACAGAAGCTGCCAATGTATTTCCCTTCATATTGATAGAAAATGATGAAGAAGGCTATATTCTAGATGAAGTGTTTAATTTTGATGAAACATGTGCTTGACAAAACAGCTCTCTAGGACTTATCTTGGAGAAGGAAACAGAAACTCCAGTTTATATGGTCCCAAGATTGGATGTGAAGCTGGGGACAGATATCAGTGCAGATTTCCCCATGCCAGTATTTTATTAGTCTCACATCTTTGTTTTTGATAGCTCTGTGGTTCACATTTGCCATAAATTTTAAGTGGCATACCTCAAGCCTATTTTTTCCCCATAAACTGTTACTTTTAATTCACAGTTTTAGACATGTGATTTTATTTTTAAATGTCCAATATTATTAGAGTTTACTGTTACATCTCTGGTGTTAAATCACTAACCTGTGAACATGTCCTTCCTAGGCAAATATTTTATCTCATTCATTTTTGCAATTTTGACCTACAACACAGTGATTGTTGAATGGTTAAGTATACACTGTAATGTAGTTTAGCACCTATATCTGATTTCCTTTGGGTCTTACTGAGTTCTTAGCCCTTGGGCATGCATCTTTCTTTTCTAACCATTCACCTTTACATCCTGGTGAGGTCAGGTGGCCTTCTCCCTTGACATCCATGAGATCTACCCATCAGTAATTCAAAATCAAACATTTCATATATGCCTGCCAATTAATAATTAATTGGACTCAATATTTTTATGGCAGGCCCTGCTTCTATATTCTGTTTGCTGTCAGGTTCAGTGATGGCTGCAAGAATGCCTAATTTGTGGTGTCTGTCTGCTTGAAGCTGTTTTTATTCTGAGACAGAATTCCTTTCAACCTGCACAAACAGTTACACTAATAACTGGCTTTTGTAGAGCACTGAAGTTTCCAAAGCATCTTCCTTAATGCTCCCCATGACCCTGAGGGTCAGACAGGACAAACAATATCCCTGTCTTGATAGAAGGCCCAGACTTAGAAACATGAGTTCTATCCCCACATCTGTACTTATTTCTAACTTCTTCACTGTCCTAACTTTAAATATAGTGGCTGTATAGTGCACATATGTGATTATGCCATGAATTTGTCTCCCATTTGAAAAAAAAAAAAAAACTCATTCTCAAATAGAAAGAACAATTTTTAAGTGCAAAGTAAAACCAACTAATTTTGAAGAAAAAGAATGGACTTTATTTAGAATGGAGTTGACAATTTTTAGACATTCTCTATGAAGATTGAGGAGCAGTGGCTGCATGGGCACAGGAGGGCTGAGAGGAGCTACTCCACATTCAAGGTCAGGAGGGGTGGCCGTGAGGAGATACCCCTTATCCAAGGTAAGGAGCAGCTTTGCTGGAGCAGCCGTGAAGAGATACCCCACGGCCAAGGTAAGAGAAACCTAAGTAAGACAGTAGGTGTTGCGAGAGGGCATCAGAGGGCAGACCCACTGAAACCATAATCACAGAAAACTAGCCAATATGATCACACAGACCACAGCCTTGTCTAACTCAGTGAAACTAAGCCATGCCATGTGGGGCTACCCAAGATGGACGGGTCATGGTGGAGAGGTCTGACAGAATGTGGTCCACTGGAGAAGGGAATGGCAAATGACTTCAGTATTCTTGAGAACCTTGAGAACCCCATGAATAGTATGAAAAAGCAAAATGATAGGATACTGAAAGAGGAACTCCCCTGGTTGGTAGGTGCCCAATATGCTACTGGAGATCAGTGGAGAAATACCTCCAGAAAGAATGAAGGGATGGGGCCAAAGCAAAAACAATACCCAGTTGTGGATGTGACTGGTGATGGAAGCAAAGCCCAATGTAAAGAGCAATATTGCATAGGAACCTGGAATGTTAGGTCCATGAATCAAGGTAAATTGGAAGTGGTCAAACAGGAGATGGCAAGAGTGAATGTCGAATTTCTAGGAATCAGCGAACTAAAATGGGCTGGAATGGGTGAATTAAACTCAGATGACCATTATATCTACTATTGTAGATATACTGCAGGAATCCCTTACAAGAAATGTAGTAGCCATTATTGTCAACAAAAGAGTCCGAAATACAGTACTTGGATGCAATCTCAAAAATGACAGAATGATATCTGTTCGTTTCCAAGGCAAACCATTCAGTATCACGGTAATCCAAGACTATGCCCCAACCAGTAACGCTGATGAAGCTGAAGTTGAACGGTTCTATGAAGACCTACAAGACCTCTTAGAACGAACACCCCAAAAAAGATGTCCTTTTCATTACAGGGGATTGGAATGCAAAAGTAGGAAGTCAGGAAACACCTGGAGTAACAGGCAAATTTGGCCTTGAAGTACGAAATGAAGCAGGGCAAAGGCTAATAGAGTTTTGCCAAGAGAACTCACTGGTCACAGCAAGCACCCTCTTCCAACAACACAAGAGAAGACTCTACACATGGACATCACCAGATGGTCAACACCGAAATCAGATTGATTATATTCTTTGCAGCCAAAGATGGAGAAGCTCTATACAGTCAGCAAAAACAAGACCTGGAGCTGACTGTGGCTCAGATCATGAACTCCTTATTGCCAAATTCAGACTTAAATTGAAGAGAGCAGGGAAAACCACTAGACCATTCAGGTATGACCTAAATCAAACCCCTTATGACTATACAGTGGAAGTGAGAAATAGGTTTAAGAGACTAGATCTGATAGACAGAGGGCCTGATGGACTATGGATGGAGGTTCGTGACATTGTACAGGAGACAGGGATCAAGACCATCCCCATGGAAAAGAAATGCAAAAAGGCAAAATGGCTGTCTGAGGGGGCCTTACAAATAGCTGTGAAATGAAGAGAAGTGAAAAGCAAAGGAGAAAAGGAAAGATATTCCCATTTCAATGCAGAGTTCCAAAGAATAACCAGGAGAGATAAGAAAGCCTTCCTCAGTGATCAATGCAAAGAAATAGAGGAAAACAACAGAATGGGAAAGACTAGAGATCTCTTCAAGAAAATTAGAGATACCAAGGGAATATTTCATTCAAAGATGGGCTTGATAAAGGACAGAAATGGTATGAACCTAACAGAAGCAGAAGATATTAAGAAGAGGTGGCAAGAATACACAGAAGAACTGTACAAAAAAGATCTTCACAACCCAGATAATCATGATGGTGTTATCACTCACCTAGAGCCAGACATCCTGGAATGTGAAGTCAAGTGGGCCTTAGAGGGCATCACTATGAACAAAGCTAGTGGAGGTGATGGAATTCCAGTTGAGCTATTTCAAATCCTGAAAGATGATGCTGTGAAAGTGCTGCACTAGATATGCCAGCAAATTTGGAAGACTCAGCAGTGGCCACAGGACTGGTAAAGGTCCGTTTTCATTCCAATCCCAAAGAAAGGCAATCCCAGGAATGCTCGAACTACCACACAATTGCACTCATCTCACACACTAGTAAAGTAATGCTCAAAATTCTCCAAGCCTGGCTTCAGCAATAAGTGAACCGTGAACTTCCAGATGTTCAAGCTAGTTTTAGAAAAGGCAGAGGAACCAGAGATCAAATTGCCAACATCCTCTGGATCATCCAAAAAGCAAGAGAGTTCCAGAAAACCATCTATTTCTGCTTTATTGACTATGCCAAAGCCTTCGACTGTGTGGATCACAATAAACTGTGCAAAATTCTGAAAGAGATGGGAATACCAGACCACCTGATCTGCCTCTTGAGAAACCTGTATGCAGGTCAGGAAGCAACAGTTAGAACTGGACATGGAACAACAGACTGGTTTCAAATCAGGAAAGAATTATGTCAAGGCTGTGTATTGTCACCCTGCTTATTTAACTTATATGCAGAGTACATCATGAGAAACTCTGGGCTGGAGGAAGCACAAGCTGGAATCAAGATTGTCGGGAGAAATATCAATAACCTCAGATATGCAGATGATACCACCCTTATGGCAGAAAGTGAAGATGAACAAAAAAGACTCTTGATGAAAGTGAAAGAGGAGAGTGAAAAAGTTGGCTTAAACCTCAACATTCAGAAAACTAAGATCATGGCATCTGGTCCCATCACTTCATGGGAAATAGATGGGGAGACAGTGGAAACAGTGTCAAACTATTTTTCTGGGCTCCAAAATCACTGCAGATGGAGATTGCAGCCATGAAATTCAAAGAGGGATTAGGGGCAGAAGGAGAACGGGATGACAGAGGATGAGATGGCTGGATGGCATCACTGACTCCATGGATATGGGTTTGGGTAGACTCCAAGAGTTGGTGATGGACAGGGAGGCCTGGCGTGCTGCGATTCATGGGGTCACAAAGAGTCAGACACGACTGAGGAACTGAACTGAACTGATGAAGCATCTTGATTTTATCAGTGGTTCAAAATGAGTCAGACTTTCTAGAAAACAAACCAGTGGCTTATTGCTCAAAGTTTAATCTATGCCAGCAGTGGCATCTAACCCAGAGTAAGAAATCTGTCCAAGGCATTCTTTGCAAAGTCTGAGAACTGAGGAGAGCTGATTCAGGGCTTGTAACCCAAGCATTTCAGCCCCATCTCCTATGTAGACCCAGTAGAATATTACTCTGGAGACTGCAGAAAGCAGGGTGATTTAACCCCCTAGAAATTCATCTTCAAAAATTGAGAACATGACCACCGAAAAAAACTGAGTATGTTTGACTATATAGATGGACTAACAGAATGATAGAACAACACAGATTCTTGCTAAAGACAGCAACATTTCTAAAATATAAAAGGACCAATATCCAGGGGTACATTATTGCTGAGGCTTGATCTTAACCAAACCAGACCTCTTTGGGTTCCTGTTGTTTTGATTAAATAGTCCAAGGAAGACCTTGGATTTCAGCATAAAGGACAGCAGCTACTAGGACCCTCTGATTCAGTCTTTCAGATACCATTGATTATAAGGTTTATTACACATTAATGACATGTCTGAGACTGTACACATTGGCAAATTGATTCACAAACTTGGTAAACTGATTCACAAAATTCAAAGGGTAAAAAATGACTACTGATAGTTAAAACAAAAAGCTCAGTATTTGTTGGATGACGGTTGAAGTGATATTGCCCATGATGGATAAAGGGCTTCTCTGGTGGCCTAGCGGTAAAGAATCTGCTTGCCAATGCAGGAGACACAGAGACTCAGGTTCCATCCCTGTGTCAAGAAGATACCCTGGAGGAGGAAATGGCAACCCACTCCAGTATTCTTATCTGGGAAATCCCATGGACAGAAGAACCATGACAGATAAAACCTCAAAGAGCTCTGATTTTTATTTCCTTCATATTGGTTAAACACTTAAACAACAGGAGTCTTTCTTTCAGCTACAGCTTCCTTCTTCAACCACCTTCCTGTTGTTTAAGATGGTCAAAGGAATTGGTAAAGTTTCAGGCCTCAGGAAACACAGGTGCCAGGGAGTGATGACGATCTCAGAAGCAAGAATGTATGCCCAGCTCCAACTTCATAATAACTCTGCTCCAGACCTCCCATTCTTTTGTCATTGTTCTCAAATTGCAGATCCCAGGAGAGCCCAATTCACCCAGTTTGGCCCAAGAGTATATCTCCCTAGGTTGAGAGGAGTTGACCCAGCACAGTGGAAAACCCCACCAGCTCTGTCTGATGGTGAGGAAAGCAGTTTCAGAAGGAAAACTAAACTTGGTGCCATTACTAAAAGAAAATAGAAATTGGAACTTAAGGCAAATGGAAGAAAGGTGCCCCTCTAGATGAATGTAGTAGGAAACAGTGCCCTTTATCCATCCTAGAGGCAAAGAATTCAGCCCCCACTAACTCTCTGAGGGGCTTCCCTAGTGGCTCAGTGGTAAAGAACCCTCCTGCAATGCAGGGGATATGGGTCAGGGATCCTCTGGAGGAGGGCATGGCAACCCACTCCAGTATTCTTGCCTGAATAATCCCACAGACAGAGCAGCCTGGTAGACTATAGTCCATAGGGTCACAAAACAGTCAGATATGACTTAGAGACTAAACAACAACAACAAACCCCTTTTTAGGGGCCACCATTATAGGGCACACAACTTGCACATATGTAGACAATAGCCATAGGGAAAGAGATATCAGATGTCGGCTACTCATGGACGGTCTGTCAAAGTAACTCTGACACAGAGTCTATTTAATTTTCCAGTCATTCACACTGGGCACTTTCCTAGGTATTTTGTTGTATTTGGGTCAGATACCTTCCCCTCTCCCCCTTTTCTTAAGATTATATCTTTATTATTGGGGTATAGTTGCCTTACAATGCTGTGTTAGTTTCTTCTATACAATGAAGTAAATCAACTATGTGTATACATACATATATGCCCTCCCTCTTGGACCTCCCTTCCACCCACTCCCAATCTACCCAAGTCGGTATCACAGAGCACCGAGCTGAGCTCCTACATACCAGTGTTTTAGCAGCTTTTCATAATCTCCAAAAACTGTCCTTCAATGGGTGAATGAATAAGTAAACTGCTATATAGCAGGTTCCCACTAGTAATTTTTTTTACACATGGCAGTGCCTAGATGTCAGTCTAAATTTCCCAATTCATCTCACCCTCCACCTGGTCCACATGTCTGTTCTCTACGTCTGCATCTCTATTCTTGCCCTGCAAATAGGTTCATCTGTACCATTTTATTATGAAAATATCTGAGGATCCAAGTTACTATGGCAGTCGTAATCCTGGACCATAATTCAGATTAACTTCTTGTGATCCTCAGATCTTTTTCTAGCAATTGTTTTTTACGGCTTTTTCCTGGAGCAAGGATCAGCAAAGTGCATACTTATGGATGACAAACCAGGAGTGACTGCTGCAGTTCTAATCCTGTACCTGCTTCTCAGCCATGCTATTCCATGCAGGTACATGGTACACTTTGACCAGGTAGCCTGTGCATCAACGGTCAAGATTTGACAAGCAGGGGAGGAACAAAAGAAGGTCCTGTGAAGTCATTGTTGGCTCTTGATACAATGGCCTCTGCCTGCATTCCCATTTGGACTGACATAGCTGACTAATTTAATGTACCTGAACCTCAGTTTCTTTAATCTATGTAATACAGATAATAAATCTTATCCATCAAAAAAGGACTGTGACTACTCAGCCATAAAAAGCATGAAATAATGCCATTTGCAACAATATGGATGGACCTAGAGATTATGCTAAGTGAAGTTAAGTCAGAAAGAGTAAGATATACCATATGGAATCACTTATGAAAGTGTGAAAGTGTTAGTTGCTCAGTCATGTCCCACTCTTTGCGATCCCATGGACTGTAGCCTACCAGGCCCCTCTGTCCATGGAATTCTCCAGGCAAGAATACTGGAGTGGGTTGCCATTCCTTTCTCCAGGGGATCTTCCTGACCCAGAGATCGAACCCAGGTCTTCTGCATGACAGGTGAATTATTTACCGTCTGAGATACCAGGGAAGTGGAATCACTTGTAGGTGGAATCTAAAATGTAACACAAACAAACTTGTTTGCAAACCAGAAACAGATTCAGAGCCTTCAAAAACAAACTTATGATTACCAAAGGGGAAAGTAGGGGAGAGATAAATTAGGAATTTGGGATTAACAGATACACACTACTATATAAAATAGATAAACAACAAAGACCCATTTATAGCACAAGAAACTATACTTAGTATCTTGTAAATTACCTACAATGGAAAATAATCTGCAAAAGTATATGTGTGTGTGTATATATAAGTATATACAAAATATATGAATGTGTGAATCATTTTGCTGTACACCTGAAACTAACATGACATTATAAATCAACTCTACTCCAATTAAAAATAAATTTGAAAAAAATCATATAATCAGGAAACTTTAAAAAAAAAATAAAATGAAATAAGGAGCAGTAGGGAGGAGGGGGAGAAAGAGGAGGAAATGCAAGAAGGGAGAGTAGATAAGGGAGAGAAGAGAGAGGAGAGAAGAGGAGAAAAATAAGGAAGAAGAGGAAGGGGAAGAAGAGAAAGAAATTCTACTTGGGAACAAGAACTTTAGCTCACACTGATGAAGTTTCATCCTGCTGGTAATCTTTCCTGACTAGCCTTCACAATTCCTTGTAGCAAATCCTGATGGATAGATAGATAGATAGATAGATGATAGATCCTACTGATCCTGATTTCTGGTTAAACACTGACCAGTACAGGAATAAATCTAGCAAAATGTATTATATATGTATGCTGAAAACTGCAAGAAAAATTATGAGATCAACCAAAGAAAATCTAAATAAATGGAGAAATATGAAGTTCATGAATTGGAAGATACTATTGTCAAGATATCAGTTCTTCCCGATTTAATTTATAAATCCAGCACAATCATCATCAAAATACATAAAGCTATTATCAATATCAAAAAGCTAATTCTAACATTTGTATGAAAAGCCAAAAGATCTAGAATACTAGAAAAAAATATAAAATAAAAAAAAGACACACATTACTTGATTTCAATACTTACTATGTTTAAAACTATAATAATCATGAAAGTGTGATACTGGCAAAACGATAGACATGGAGATCAATGGAACAATACAATGAGCCCAGAAACAGACCCATACAAATATAATCAACATATATTAGACAAAGGTGCAAAGGCAATTTAATGTAGAAAGTATAAACGTTTCAACAAATGGTACTGGAACAACTGGATGTTCATTTGCAAAAATATGAACTTCAGCACATACTTTATACTACAAATGAAATTTAATTCAAAATGTACTACATAACTAAATATAAAATCTAAAACTATAAAATTTTCTAGAAGAAAATTAGGAAAAATTCTGTGTGACTTAGGGTTTTGCAATGAATGTTTAGATACAACACCAAAAGCAATATCCATGGAAGAAAAAAAATAGTAAATTAGATTTTAACAGATTAAATTGTTTGTTTTTGTCTGAGCCACCAGGGAAGCCCTAAATTGTTTGTTTTTGAAAGACACTGTTAAGAGAATTAGAAGATAAAACAAAGTACAGACTGAGAAAAAATACTTGTAAATCACATATCTAATAAAGGACTTATATCAAGAACATACAAAGAAATCCTAAAACTTAACAATAAGAAAACAAACTAGTTAAATAAAAGCAAAGATCCGACAAATACTTCATTAAAGAAGATATAAGAAGGGTACATTAGTGTATAAAAAGATGTTCTACATCATTTGTCACTAGAGAAATTAACATTAAAACAAAGACATACTACACATCTATTAGAATGGCTAAAAAAAAAAAAAAAAATCCAATAAGGGACTTCTCTGGTGGTCTAGTGGTTAGGAATCCACCTGCCAGTGCTAGGGACATGGGTTTGATCCTGGGTTAGGGAAGATACCACAGGCTACGGGACAACTAAGCCCATGCACCACAACTACTCAGCCCACAAGCTCTAGAGCCAGAAAACTGTAACTACTGAACTCCCATGCTACAGCTACTGAACCCTCCACTCCAGAGCCTGGGCTCTGCAAAAAGAGAAGTCATTGCAATGAGAAGCCCATGCACCACAACTAGAGAGTTTCCCACTCGCCGCAACTAGAGCAAGCCTGCACAATGAAGACCCACCCAGCACAGCCAAAAATAAATAAGTAAATAAATTTAAAAATTTTGAAAACTGCCAATAAAAAATGCTGGCACAGATTAAAAATGCTGGATAGAGCACAACATGCGCTCATTCACAGCTAGTGGGAATCAAAGTGGTATCAGTCAGTCAGTTCAGTCGCTCAGTTGTGTCTGACTCTTTGCGACCCGGTGGACTGCAGCGTGCCAGGCTTCCTGTCCATCACCAACTCCCAGAGCTTGCTCAAACTCATGTCCATTGAGTCGGTGATGCTTTCCTGCCATCTTCATCCTCTGTCATCCCCTTCTCCTGCCTTCAATCTTTCCCAGCCTCAGTGTCTTTTCAACTGAGTCAGTTCTTCACTTCAGGTGGCCAAAATATTGGAGTTTCAGCTTCAGCGTCAGTCCTTCTAATGAATATTCAGGACTGATCTCCTTTAGGATGGACTGGTTGGATCTCCTTGCAGTCCAAGGGACTCTCAAGAGTCATCTCCAACACCACAGTTCAAAAGCATCAATTCTTCAGCACTCAGCTTTCTTTGCAGTCCAATTCTCACATCCATACATGACTACTGACAAAACCATAGCTTTGACTAGATGAACCTTTGTTAGCAAAGTGGTATAGTCACTTTGAAAGTCTACCAGTTGCTTATAAAAGTCAGACATAGATTTACAATATGATCTAATAATCACACTCCTTGGAATTACTCCAAGTGAATTAAAAGTTTATGTTCACACAAAATCCTACATACCAGTGTTTTAGCAGCTTTTCATAATCTCCAAAAACTGTCCTTCAATGGGTGAATGAATAAGTAAACTGCAGTACACCCTTACAATTGAATACTATTCAGTGGTGAAAAGACTTATTAATAAACACAACATAGGTGAGTTATAAATAGATTTTGCTAAGTAAAAGAAGCCAGACCCCAAAGGATATGTACTGTATAATTATATTTATATGACATTCTGGAAAATGCAAAAATTATAGAAATGAAAAACAAATCACAGGCCACCAATGTTTAGGGAAGTGGGAATGGTTGACTACAAAGAAGATGCACAGGGGAATTTTTAGTGTGATGAAATCATTCTTTATGGCACTAAGCTGATGGATACATGACCCTGTGCATTTGCCAAAACCCTGAGTACATCATCAAAAGTCAGTTTTAAAGTATGCAAATAAAAAAATCAACCAAAATGTCAAGGGGTCTCCAGATGGAATACAGATTATGACAAATTACTCTAACTATATAATAAATTTATTATTAACCTCAATGAAGGGTGTAAGGAAAAGGAAGCTGCTTTAAATAACTTTGGATTAATGGTGTTTTGATTGGAAAAGGTAAAGCTAAAAAGAAAAAGACTATACATAAGCAATGTACTCTAGTGGGTGCACTTGTTTCTCAAGGGATATCAGCTAAGTCTGAAATCTTTATGCATCTTCTATCATAAAAGACATAAGTTAATAAATGATGGATAATGCAGTTATCTTACTCACTCAACCCAGGGATCAAACCTACATCTCCTGCATCTCCTTACACTGACAAGAGGATTTTTTACCACTGAGTTGGTTATAAGGGCTTTTCTGGTGGCTCAGATAGTAAAGAATCTGCCTGTAATGCAGGAGACCTGGGTTTAATCCCTGGGTCAGGAAGATCCCATAGTTGGGATCTTGGGTTGAGTTTGATCCTATAGAATAAAGTTAAAAATAAGCTAGGGGAAGACTAGAAGGAATTCTGTGGTGCTGGATTAGAGTTGGAGACAGCAGTATGAATTCATGCTTAGCTTAATATATATACAAATAGATACAGAAATAAGTATAGGTATATGTATACTTTGTTGTGTATGTGTGTGTGTATATATATATCCTAGATCTTTCTCTGGGAGGATCTAGAAGTAATGATAGCCCAGTCATAATGAGGCACCATCAGTGCCCAGATTTTGCTTTTTAAATAACATTCCTTAATGAAAGAAACCAGGACTCCTTTTGAAAATAGCTGACTCTGGGACTGGGACAGGAAATATATGAGATGAGCTTGCAGCATTTTGTATTGCCAGAGGAAAGGAAGTACTCAAAGAAACAAAATGATGGGGTGTGTTAAAGGGAAACAGGAGTGTCAAACTGAAAGAGCTCCCAATGGACAAAGTTGGAACAATTTGAGGAAGAAAATAAATAAAATAATACTGGATTATAGCCCATGAGAAGTAAAAGTGTTGGTCATTCAGTCATGTCCAACTCTTTGGGACCCTATGAACTGTAGCCGTCCAGGCTCCTCTGTCCATTGATTTCTCCAGGCAAGAATACTGGAGTGGGTTGCCATTCCCTTCTGCAGGGGATCTTTCTGACCCAGAGATCAAACCCAGGTCTCCTGCACTGCAGGCAGATTCTTTACCACCTGAACCAGCAAGAAGCCCTTATAACTGAAGTATTCAGTGGTAAAGAATCCTCCTGTTAATGTAAGGAGATGCAAGAGATGTGGGTTTGGTCTCTGGGTTGAGGAGATCCCCTGGAGGAGGAAATGGCAACCTACTCCAGTACTCTTACCTGGAGAATCCCATGGACAGAGGAGCCTGGCAGGCTACAGTCCATGGGGTCGCAAAAGAGTTGGACATGACTGAGTGACTGAACATTTTGATTAAATTGGAAGTAAGGACAGAAATTAGCAAAGCTGTCACTTATTAATGAAGTCCCGAACATTTGAGGCAGATTGGCATAGGATTTATTGCCTGCCTCTCTGGATTGTTGTTGATGATAGCAATTTGGCTTTTTACAAATCTTACTTAAAGAGAGAAGACTGACTTTCTGAGCTGGATACTGTAAATAATGAGTTGATTTCCTGGGAGTGCTGCTATAGAGGTAGAATTCTATTTTCATATATGGTCTGGTCATTGTTCATCTGTATATTCAGTTTCTCAATATACATGAGTCTACCAGATTAAAAAATGATTTAATAAATAAACAAATGGGCAGAAGGGATAAATTTTTCTTATAGAACATATATAGACATTGTCCCTTTCAGGAGGTGGAGCTTAATCCCCTCTACCTTGAGTGCGGACTGGATTTAGTGACTTGTTTCTAATCAGTTCAGAAATAGAAACATAGCAACTTTATGGTGTTGAAACTTGGCAAGCACTACTTTGGCCAGATGATAAGGTTAACACTAGCAATAATCATGTTGATAGCATATACTCCCTGATAGGATATGATGAGAAGAGCACTTCATTTCCGTGACCGTCTCCAAAACCCATAACCCCAATCTAATCATAAGAAAACATCATAAAAAACCCAAATTCAGGAACATTATACAAAGTACTTGACCAATACTCTTCAAAAATATCAAGGTGATGAAAAGACAAAGGAACTCTTACAGATCAAAGGAGATTAAGTAGACAAGATGACTAAATGTAATGTGGCTTCCTGGATAGGATCCTGAAATGGAAAGCAAAAAAGACATAAAATGCTTTTCAAAAGAAGAAGAGGAAAAGGAAAAACTAAGGAAAACTGAATAAAGTACAGTTACATTATTATTTCTCTTAATATTAAGTTTATTGTTTTGATAAATGTACCACAGTTATATAAGATGTTAATATTTAAGGAAACTAGGGGGAGGGCAAATAGAAATTCTTTGCATTATCTTTGCAACTTTTCTGTAAATTGAAAAGTATTTCAAAATAAAAGGTTTATTTAAAAAAAAATATGTATCTCCTCAGGTACTTTTAAGTTGACATCTAAAATTTTTCACCATAAGTTTAAATATTTGCAAAAGGTATAATTTCCAACATATTATAAATATTGTTATTTTAAATTAAAACTGTCACATCACTCTTTTAAATATATTCAAAAGACTATAAATACCAAAGTAATTTGAACCACGCTTTTCAATTTAAAAAATACATGTGCAAGCTCTTCTCTTAACTGTCAGAAATATTAAATTATTCCTTATTCTCCTTGAACTCATATTTTAAAATTACTTCCCCTACATAATTTAATTCTATTGAGATACACTTTTATGCTTTAAAGTCCCATTGATTACACTAACATATCTCCTTGAAATAAGAATATATATAAATTGAAACTTTAATTTTTAAAATCACCCATGACCTTAAGGCTTAAGTGTTAATTATAATTAGATTTCAATCTGGAATAAATTTTTATCAGTAATACACATTTGATCAAAGTGGACTACATTACAAAAATTTGAAAATTATTAAACCTAAAAAGTAATGATTTATTGGAAATACATATCTCAATGAGAAGAATAGAAGTTGTTTTTGCCATAAGGAGGACTTATGACACAAATATTTGGAACTGTCCTTCTGTTTGCTACACAGGAGGGTACTACTCATGGAAAGACTCCATGACAGAATTCTGATTGAGTGAGAGGTGTACATTTCTTTTGTAAAACAGAACAAAGGAGGATGTGAAATAAAAGAGGAGTGTGGGAATTCAGCTTGAGGTCTTGACCCCAAGTGCATTTTCACACAGAAAATATAGATAAGAGTAAATATGGAAGTTTAGGATTTATGAAGTGATCCCCTTAAAATCATCCATTCCTGTGTCCCACTTAGAAAGACTTCATATATCTCTGAGAGTACAAATTTCCCAGTCTGAAAGCTAAACTCTTGAGGATGCTGAAAGGGTTGGAGTTTATCCCATGGGCTAAAGGAGAATGATTGGAGCTGCCAAGCAGAAAAGATTTTGTACTTTAGAAACAGAATCTGGGTCATTATTTCCTGGAATGGATGAAAGGAAAAAGGAACTGGAGGAGTAGTTGAGTTGGTGGTACAGAGAAATCTTGTAAAAGTCCTTATGTGGGAGTGCCAACCTTCTTCCAAGGCAGATTCTTATTTTTCAGACAATGAGATCCATCAAATGGTAATCATCTTCTCAAGGAACAATTTCCCCTAGTATTCCAGTTCTCTAAGCATTAGGTAATTCTCAGTCCAACAAGTTGAACTTGTCCAGACATCACAGTGCATATTATAGAACCACAGTCCTTGTGACTATAATACAGCATGAGACGTCTAAAGCACATTTTTGTCTCTATAAATGTGGGAGAAGACATTTTATCCTTAGCACTTTCTATTATCTAGTTAGGTGCCAATTTAAGGAAACCCTTTGCAATAGAATCCCACTTAAATGAATGCAAAGAATAAAACCTGAGTCCTTACAGAGTGTCCTTTACATTCCAGTGGACAGTCTGTATCAATACTATAATTCTGGCATGAGCAAGAGTGTATTTTCACAGATTCCCTCATCCATTTAGAAGAAAACTATTAACTACCTAAATATCTTTTGGGAGGAGTATTTATGTAGTGCCCATTTGTCCCTGCTGCTGTTGCTGCTGCTAAGTCGCTTCAGTCGTGTCCGACTCTGTGCAACCCCATGGACTGCAGCCCACCAGGCTCCTCCATCCATGGGATATTCCAGGCAAGAGTACTAGAGTGGGGTGCCATTGCTTTCTCCACCATTTGTCCCTAGACACCTGTAAAATACTAAATATTTTAAATAAAACATTCTTTTCAAAAGATTGTTCTGATTATGGGTTCGGTATCCTCTGAGTAATACCAAAACTGTGTTTTGCATGTTTGACACTCTGGGTTAAAGGTAAATTGTGTTGCTGAACTGAAATGATATCCTGACAGGTATTACATAATTCAAGCTATGGAAAGCACATTAAGTACTGACAAGGACTCTCTCCTTGATCAAACTTTAGTCTGGTTCCTCTGAGTCCTTTTCTATGCTAGGCATCATCTTTGGTCTGCCATCCTTGTCCTTGAAGGAGATTTTAATATGCCACCCCAAAATACACCATCGTGGATTATTCTGCACCAAAGACAATTAATGCAGACACTGGAAAAACTCACTACCATCCCCCTTTCTGCCTAAAGACAAGGTCTAAATTTCCTTCTGTGAAGGTGTCCTGCAGCCTCTCTCCTGTACTAGGAAGAATATAATGATTCTTAATCACCAGAGCCATTTTTATCACCCCAGGTACTGCATGAGATCAGTCTGCATAACAAACATTATAAAAATAGCTCTTATCTCCCAAGAGTTTACCCACTATATTTACCTTCTCACAATTTATCACCCCTAAAAGCCCAAACCCCTTTCCCTTTGCTTTGTTACTTCTCCACAATTTATTACTCTTTGTTAACATGGTATACAAAACCCCATCCAAAGGCTTCTTTGGGTCTTCATTTCTTTTCTGTGAAGGCTTTCATATGCATATATTAAAAGCTTTCATTTTGGTAATTTTCCTTTCATCAGTTTAAATTTCAGGGTCTTAGTTACTGAACCTAACAGGGTAAAGGAAATGTTTTCTCCTCTTCTGCAAATTGTTGTCCTTGACCTGCCAAGCCCCATCCTGCAAAACAAAAATCCTGCCAAGCCAGTTTCACAGGAATCTGCTCCCTCCTTCACACCTAACCAAGTTTATCCATACACTGAAGCCCTCAGCCTGCCTAGTGTTTTTAAGTCTACAGCTGTTTATGTGCATTCAGAATTGAGTTCATTCTCTTTCTCTCCTAATGCAATAGTCTTGAATAAAATCTTCCCTGATACAATTTTTCTTTGTTAGTTTCAGACACTGTTTTGGGTGTGGTAGTACAAGAGTATATATGGTATAAGTCCCTGCCATCCAAGACCATACAATCCATTGGGTTCTGCACTAACCCACTTCAGTTCAGTCACTCAGTCCTGTCCGACACTTTGCAACCCCATGAATCACAGCACTCCAGTGCTCCCTGTCCATAACCAACTCCTGGAGTTTACTCAAACTCATGCCCATCGAGTTGGTGATGCCATCCAGCCATCTCATCCTCTGTTGTCCCCTTCTCCTCCTGCCCCCAATCCCTCCCAGCATCAGGGTCTTTTCCAATGAGTCAGCTCTTCACATGAGGTGGCCAAAGTATTGGAGTTTGAGCTTCAGCATCAGTCCTTCCAATGATCACCCAGGACTTATCTCCTTCATGATAGACTGGTTGGATCTCCTTGCAGTCCAAGGGACTCTCAAGAGTCTTCACCAACACCATAGTTCAAAAGCATCAAATTCTTGGCACTCAGCTTTCTTCACAGTCCAACTCTCACATCCATACTTGACCACTGGAAAAACCATAGCCTTGACTAGACAGACCTTTGTTGGCAAAGCAATGTCTCTGCTTTTTAATATGCTATCTAGGTTGGTCATAACTTTCCTTCCAAGGAGTAAGCATCTTTTAATTTCATGGCTGCAATCACCATCTGCAGTGATTTTGGAGCCCCAAAAAATAAAGTCTGACACTCTTTTCACTGTCTCCTTATCTATTTGCCATGAAGTGATGGGACCGGATGATCTTGGTTTTCTGAATGTTGAGCTTTAAGCCAACTTTTTCACTCTCCTCTTTCACTTTCTTCAAGAGGCTCTGTAGTTCTTCTTGACTTTCTGCCATAAGGGTGGTGTCATCTGCATATCTGAGGTTATTGATATTTCTCCCGACAATCTTGATTCCAGCTTGTGCTTCCTCCAGCCCAGAGTTTCTCATGATATACACTGCATAGAAGTTAAATAAGCAGGGTGACAATATACAGCCTTGACGTACTCCTTTCCCTCTTTGGAACCAGTCTGTTGTTCCATGTCCAGTTCTAACTGTTGCTTCCTGACCTGCATACAAGTTTCTAAAGAGGCAGGTCAGGTGGTCTGGTATTCCCATCTCTTTCAGAATTTTCCACAATTTATTGTGATCCACACAGTCGAAGGCTTTGGCATAGTCAATA
This sequence comes from Cervus elaphus, assembly GCF_910594005.1. Classification (NCBI taxonomy): domain Eukaryota; kingdom Metazoa; phylum Chordata; class Mammalia; order Artiodactyla; family Cervidae; genus Cervus; species Cervus elaphus. The sequence continues at coordinate 132,299,407 of NC_057848.1, read as the reverse complement.
AAGCAGAAATAGATGGTTTTCTGGAACTCTCTTGCTTTTTGGATGATCCAGAGGATGTTGGCAATTTGATCTCTGGTTCCTCTGCCTTTTCTAAAACTAGCTTGAACATCTGGAAGTTCACGGTTCACTTATTGCTGAAGCCAGGCTTGGAGAATTTTGAGCATTACTTTACTAGTGTGTGAGATGAGTGCAATTGTGTGGTAGTTCGAGCATTCCTGGGATTGCCTTTCTTTGGGATTGGAATGAAAACGGACCTTTACCAGTCCTGTGGCCACTGCTGAGTCTTCCAAATTTGCTGGCATATCTAGTGCAGCACTTTCACAGCATCATCTTTCAGGATTTGAAATAGCTCAACTGGAATTCCATCACCTCCACTAGCTTTGTTCATAGTGATGCCCTCTAAGGCCCACTTGACTTCACATTCCAGGATGTCTGGCTCTAGGTGAGTGATAACACCATCATGATTATCTGGGTTGTGAAGATCTTTTTTGTACAGTTCTTCTGTGTATTCTTGCCACCTCTTCTTAATATCTTCTGCTTCTGTTAGGTTCATACCATTTCTGTCCTTTATCGAGCCCATCTTTGCATGAAATGTTCCCTTGGTATCTCTAATTTTCTTGAAGAGATCTCTAGTCTTTCCCATTCTGTTGTTTTCCTCTATTTCTTTGCATTGATCACTGAGGAAGGCTTTCTTATCTCTCCTGGTTATTCTTTGGAACTCTGCATTGAAATGGGAATATCTTTCCTTTTCTCCTTTGCTTTTCACTTCTCTTCATTTCACAGCTATTTGTAAGGCCTCCTCAGACAACCATTTTGCCCTTTTGCATTTCTTTTCCATGGGGATGGTCTTGATCCCTGTCTCCTGTACAATGTCACGAACGTCTGTCCATAGTCCATCAGGCCCTCTGTCTATCAGATCTAGTCTCTTAAACCTATTTCTCACTTCCACTGTATAGTCATAAGGGATTTGAGTTAGGTCATACCTGAATGGTCTAGTGGTTTTCCCTGCTTTCTTCAATTTTAGTCTGAATTTGGCAATAAGGAGTTCATGATCTGAGCCACAGTCAGCTCCTGGTCTTGTTTTTGCTGACTGTATAGAGCTTCTCCATCTTTGGCTGCAAAGAATATAATCAATCTGATTTCAGTGTTGACCATCTGGTGATGTCCATGCGTAGAGTCTTCTCTTGTGTTGTTGGAAGAGCATGTTTGCTATGATCAGTGTGTTCTCTTGGCAAAACTCTATTAGCCTTTGCCCTGCTTCATTTCGTACTTCAAGGCCAAATTTGCCTGTTACTCCAGGTGTTTCCTGACTTCCTACTTTTGCATTCCAGTCCCCTGTAATGAAAAGGACATCTTTTTGGGGGTGTTCGTTCTAAGAGGTCTTGTAGGTCTTCATAGAACCGTTCAACTTCAGCTTCTTCAGCATTACTGGGTTGGGGCATAGTCTTGGATTACCGTGATATTGAATGGTTTGCCTTGGAAACGAACAGAAATCATTCTTTCATTTTTAAAATTGCATCCAAGTATTGCATTTTGGACTCTTTTGTTGACCATGATGGCTACTCCATTTCTTCCAAGGGATTCCTGCCCACAGTAGTAGATATAATGATCATCTGAGTTAAATTCACCCATTCCAGTCCATTTTAGTTCACTGATTCCTAGAATGTCAACATTCACTCATACTGAAAGAGAAACTCCCCTGGTCAGTAGGTGCCCAATATCCTACTGGAGATCAGTGGAGATATAACACCAGAAAGAATGAAGGGATGGAGCCAAAGCAAAAACAATACCCAGTCGCGGATGTGACTGGTGATAAAAGAAAGGTCTAATGCTGTAAAGAGCAATATTGCATAGGAGTCTGGAGTGTTAGATCCATGAATCAAGACATTAACCCAAGAGACGTTCATTCAGGATGCTTATTTAATATCTTGAGCTCCATCCTGTTATTGAAAGTTAACCATACCCTTGAAGAAGCAGAACTGGCCTGGACTTCTGAGGCTTTGCTCAATTCATATGGTAAGGAAGATGCATGGAATTCATATGGTAAAAGGATGCATGGAATCTTCTCTGTGCCACTTTGATGAAAAAACATGGTGTTCTAAAAGACAGATCATGCCCAGGAAAGTAAAAGAATGGATTATCAAGAGAAGCCAGGGTAACATTTTTAACATAGGTACTGGCATTCCTTCTAATTAATACCTCTTTCTTTTCTTCTTTTTTTCTGACGCTTACAAGATGATCAATGTGTTTAATACCAAGAACACCTGTAATCCAAATCACTGCTGACTAGTTGGGTCCTCTAGGAAGCAGATGCTTAGACTAATGAGTATAAGAAATTGGGGACAAAATGCCCTGAAAGATTAAAAGGGAAGAAATAGGATTGAGCAGGACGCCCAGAAGATGAGATGGTTGGATGGCATCACTGACTCAATGGATATGAGTTTGAGCAGACACCAGGAGATAGTGAAGGACAGAGAAGCCTGGTGTACTGCAGTCCATGAGGTTGCAAAGAGTCAGACATGACTTAGTGACTGAACAACAGCAGCAATAACAGGAAGCACCTCAGATGAAAAGTCAGACCTGACAAAGTCTTGGTCAACCCAACAGAGAACTTTAAAGCAAAGATTGCCCATTAGAGGAGTCTCATATTGGATAAAAATAGTTGGGTCCTAGTAAGGCCATCTGTGCTCAGTTTTTGGCTTGGGGCTACACCAGATGAGTGTAGCCTCTGCTCAAAAGCAGAGGTGAATCCTGAAGGTGTTGCAGCTGAACGGCAAGTTCATTCCTAAGAGGTACAGCCGCATGATTGCCACAGAGATGCTGCAGAAACTTTTTGTAAGCAGCAAATTGACTTAAAGCATATTGCCTTCCTTCTTTCTGAGTACTGAGTACAAGAATGTGCAAAACAATCAGCATGATTTTTTAACCCTTTAAATTGTAAGATATAACACATATTCTAAAAACTGAAGAAAAAAAAAAACATGTGCAACTCGAATTTATCGCAAAATGAACACCCATGTAACCACCATCCAGATAAATAGAATATTGCCAACATGCTAAAAGCTTTCCATATGCCTGTCACCCCAAGTACTAGCCCCTATTCCCCAACAAAAGTAACTAGTATTCTGATTTTATCATTATGATCCTCTAGGGGGCATTTTGCTTGTTCAAAGAAATAGGCTAAATCAAACTTCTGTCTAAATTCAAGAAAATTGAATTTGGGTGGTCATTAATATTGTTAATAATTCCTTCAAATATAAGGTTCCTTTCAATCTTCAATCTTGAGATCTTACTAATGGATCACAAAGAAGCTGAAGCACAGACAGTGAAGGTGAAGTAGTTGAGCCCTAACCAGTTCTGGGTTCATTTGAAATAGAAATATCACATGTAAATTTATAATTTATATAAACAGAGAATGTGAGAGTAAATGATTATCTAAACTCTGATTCACTTCCAGGTTTTCAGAAACACTTTGGCACAGAACAAGGTGTACTTGGGGCTTCCCAGGTGGTGCTAGTGGTAATGAATCTACCTGCCAATGCAGGAGACATAAGAGACACAAGTTTGATTCCTGGGTCAGGAAGATCCCCTGTAGGAGGGAAAGGCAACCCACTGCAGTATTCTTGCCTGGAGAATCCCATGGACAGAGGAGCCTGGCAGACTACAGTCCATAGGATTGCAAAGAGTTGGAGACAAATGAAGTGACTTAGCACACACACAAGTGAAGGTGTACTTCTTACATAGACCATTATCAAAACCTGCGACCCCAAGAGAATCATAGGCTTACTTCCCCAAAGTGCCAGACTTGTCCTCTCTCTATTAAGACTATTCTGAAAGGAGCTGAACAAAGGCTCATCTGTCACACCATTTCTTAATCTTTTCTTTGAAAGGATTTGTATGCTCTTATAAAATTAAAATATGTTCTTATAAACTTAAAATTAGAAATTTACAGAAGTAAAAAGTGAAGTTCCTCTCTTAGTTTGGATTCCGCCAAAAGCAGAACCCAAGATTAGAATCCGGGGACAAGCAGTTTATTTGGAAGGTAAAGGAGCACAGGAAGGGAGTCAGAAAGTGACACAGAGGAAGGAAGGAAAGTCAATAAAGGATGTGTCCAGGGCAAGTTCTCACTACCTGCAGTTGGGGCCAATTCCCTGTGAACCTCTAGTAGATGGTGTAAAACAGATGTTGACAAACTTACAGAACAGGAGTAAAATCCTGCCCACTGGTTATTTTTATAAGTTTTAATGGAATATAGCTATTTCCTCTTTCTGCTTACATGTTTTCTATGAGTTGAACAGTTATGACAAACAATATCACCCTCAAAGGCTAAATTATTATTTGGCAGTACAGAAAAACTTTGCAAGTCTGTGGTTTAGAGCCTGCCTCAGAGTGGTCCCACTGAGGGTGAGGAAGCTAAAATGTTTACCTCCATTCATCCCTTGTCAGCTGAGGGTTGCTCTGGGGCTGCTAACTCCTCAGATCTCTGGTTGACACTGTAGGCCAGCCAAGCACACTCATATGTCCACAGGAAGTCCTTATGTGCTTACAGTAAGAAACTACAGAAAGTCCCCTACATACAAACATTCAAGATGTGAACTTTCAAAGATGCGAATGTGCCACTGTAGGCCCCCTGCTGTACTGTACTACTGTATTTTTCAAGGTATTGTAAGATTAAAAATGCTTTCTTTCTTTTTTGTTTGTTTTTTATGTATCATTTAGATGAAAAGTATTATAAACTTATTACAGCACAGTACTATATAGACAATTGTGTTACTTTGTTGGACTTATGAACAAACTGGACTTAAGAACATGCTCTCAGAACAGAACTTGTTTGTCAGTATGAGACTTATTGTATAGGTATGAATGGCACCAACAAATGCCAAGGAGATATGAGCAGGACAATAAGAACACTTGCTACCATTCCAATCCTACATACCCTTCAATTCCAATCATCACAGGTAGTCACTTAAACAGTTTGGTGTGTATCTTCCCAGGTGTTTTTCTATGCACATATAATGTGTTATACACATTTAGGTGCACTAGTTTATTTGGGAATTGATGCCAGGATATGTGTGACAGAGCAGGGGGAATGAGAAAAGGAAGGAGAAATTGAATAAAGGTTTATGTTATTGTGCTGGTAACCGCTGTGTGCAACTGGGAACCCTCTGAGTGCCTTAGAATTGTCCCCTTGTTGTTGGCTAAAGCTAACAGTGTTAACGTCCACTTAAAATGAGGCTATCTTCCAGGAAAACTGAATAAGCTTCTATGGCTTTGAAAAATACTCTGAAGCAAAACAAAAAAAGCTAAGGCAATAAAACAAACATTTGATGTAACCTGTTGACCACACACAGGGAAACTGTCCAACATAGCTGCACTTGAAACCAGGGGGAAACTATGGGATTGTGGCTAGGAAACCAACATTGTTTACTCCAAGTCTAAATCATGCTTACAGAGTTAATCACTTATGTGACCCTGATAAATCTAGCTGGATGAGAAAATAGTCAACTATCAGAGCAATGAGTCATAAGATACTCTGAGATAGCAACTTATCATTTTACCTGCCTTTGAATAGTTCAGTTCAGTTCAGTTCAGTTCAGTCGCTCAGTTGTGTCCGACTCTTTGTGACCCCATGAACTGCAGCACGCCAGGCCTCCCTGTCCATCACCAACTCCCGGAGTTCACCCAAACCCATGTCCATCGAGTCAGTGATGCCATCCAGCCATCTCATCCTCTGTTGTCCCCTTCTCCTCCTGCCCCCAATCCCTCCCAGCATCAGGGTCTTTTCCAATGAGTCAACTCTTTGCATGAGGTGGCCAAAGTATTGGAGTTTCAGTTTCAACATCAGTCCTTCCAACGAACACCCAGGACTGATCTCCTTTAGGATGGACTGGTTGGATCTCCTTGCAGTCCAAGGGTTCTCAAGAGTCTTCTCCAACACCACAGTTCAAAAGCATCAATTCTTCAGTGCTCAGCTTTCTTTATTGTCCAACTCTCACATCCATACATGACCACTGGAAAAACCATAGCTTTGACTAGATGGATCTTTGTTGGCAAAGTAATGTCTCTGCTTTTTAATATGCTATCTAGGTTGGTCATAACTTTCCTTCCAAGGAGTAAGTGTCTTTTAATTTCATGGCTGCAATCACCATCTGCTGTGATTTTGGAGCCCAAAAAAATAAAGTCAGCCACTGTTTCCCCATCTATTTGACTTGAAGTGATGGGACCGGATGCCATGATCTTGGTTTTCTGAATGTTGAACTTTAAACCAACTTTTTCACTCTCCTCTTTCACTTTTATCAAGAGGCTCTTTAGTTCTTCTTCACTTTCTGCCATAAGGGTGATGTCATCTGCATATCTGAGGTTATTGATATTTCTCCTGGCAATCTTGATTCCAGCTTGTGCTTCCTCCAGCCCAGCGTTTCGCATGATGTACTCTGCATATAAGTTAAAATGCCCTTCAATTATTACTATCTTAGCCAACCATTATAACAGACATAATATCATTACCTTCTTTGTCCAATTCTTTTAACCATTATATTTTAAACACTATTATGCCTTTCTCACCTTACATGATGACTCAAAACATCATGTTAATCTGTGACCTTAATGTTAAAAGAAGTGATTGCCATATCACTCATTCTTCTGCCTGAAAAAAAGTGAATCTTTGTCTTAATTTACTCTTAGTGAAGTATATATTTGATCACTTTTCACAACTACAGGGGTAAAATAAATTATATTGAACTTGGGTGGTTTTACATTCTCCAAAGATAAATTTTAGGAGGACTTTGCATCCATGCCTTATTTCCTTCTTGGGTCTTAAACCTTTAGAGAGGCTTGGATGTCACACTCTTTGCCTAACACTGTGACTTGGGGTTAGGAGACATCCAGAATCTATTGAAACTAGGGCTTAATCCTTTCCCTGGTACTTTATAGTATCCAACTGTGACTCAACAAAACACTATATTGTGCTTGCTGGGTTTTCTAACTCTGCTTATTCCAGGCAGCTAAGGAACATGCAGGGCTGAAAATGAAATTCTTCCATGCAAAGTGGTCAGTGTTTCAGAAAGCAACCCTGCAAAGATGATGAAAACTTAATTCACATCGCTTGACTTGTGATGTGTGGAACACAGAAGGCAGAACACATTCAGAAGGCAGAATGTGTTTATATTCTATCTATTGATCAGTGCCCATCTATCTGTCAGTACAGATTAGACTGAAGGATGTATACAAGGAAGGATGCAGAAGGGCCTCCATCCAGTTAACATATCTTGAACCTCACAGCCCGAGATGAGAACAGAAGATCTGGGGATTCAGGAAAGGCTGGGTCTTGGAGTGTCTTAAGTTAGCCTGAATTCAGACAAAAGCCCATTTATACCAGCAGCATGGGAATCTAATGATGGGGAATCATGGCCCAGATAAACAAGGCAGAATATCAAAAACTATTAGGCAGATCCTTTTGTATGCTATAAGGAGCCCATCCCTACTGTGGAAAATTGTGAGTACCAGCTGTTAACTACAGCCCTTTGCAGACAGATGACCATATCTTTCATTTGGAAAGGAGAAAGTGTTGGAGAAGGGAGTGGTGGATGTCAAAGGAATTGTTATAATTACTGCATGCATGCTAAGTCGCTTCAGTCGTGTCCAATTCTTTGCAACACTCTGGCCATAGCCTGCCAGGCTCCTCTGTCCATGGGATTCTCAAGGCAAGATTACTGGAGTGGGTTGCCATGCTCTCCTTCAGGGGATTTTCCCAATCTAGGAAACGTACCCACATCTCTTACGTCATCTCCTGCATCAGCAGCCGGGCCTTGACTACCAAGTTTAAATAAAAACTTTTCAATAAAAGATGTAAACAGATAAAGTTCTTGAAAGTGAAAATGACTTATTTTAAAGTATAGCATTGAAGTCTTGGGCTGTGACAAGAATGAAAAAGAAAATGATACAACACCTCAGCTCCATGGAAATTTGGAAATGATTTTTTGCCCAGCTGCCTTAAGCTTCCGGAGATTCTTAAAAGCAGACGGGCTTTTTGTGTTTGCTTCCCAAGGATAAGTCCTCGAAGTGTGCCACTTTTGTGTGCCAGATGAGAGAATAAATTGCAGTACTCAGTTTATCTCAACTGCACGCTAAATATACGAGCTGTCTGGAGCTGGATGGATTAGCAAGTTACAGGTAAGTGTGGTATTAGGTGGATGTTTTCTGACTGAGAAACATTTCTGGAGAGGGGTGAAAGTATCCAGTATTTGAAATATTGCAATTCCAAGCATTCTAATTGCATAGTATAGGCAGCCTTTAGGGAATGAACTTTTATTCACCACCTCCACTGCCAAAGCTCACATTGTTTTTAGCATAGAAAAGATTTAAACTACAATTGAGAGGCATTTGTCACATTCATTTTACATTGGAATCTTCGTGGCATTGCTGTGTCTGCTCCCTGATGTCATCAAGGTTGTCATGGGAACAAAGAATCAGTAGCTTAAAACATCTGATTCTCTCTTCAAATATACCCTCATCATAAAGAAAATGAAAAAATGTAAAAATCTGAGACAAGTGGAATTATTTTGGTGGTTTGGGTTGAATTCTGATACCTTGGGAACAATGAGAACCTGTGTAGGAAAGAGAGGCAGGAGAGGGAGAGAAATGAGAACACTTGCAAGCAAGAAATCGATACCTGGCAAACAAAAGTATTAACAGATCATATTATCACATCTGACCTCTTTAATACAATCCAAAGAAATGCCTGTTATCTCTCAACCTGATCATTAAAAACAAGAAAAGAAGCAATGTAAAATCACAGCAGAAACAAAGAAACAATTAAGAGGTGAATTCTCTTTCGGTCTCAATTAGTGGCAAGGTGACCTAAGAGAGGTTCAGAGGAGAGGAAATACCTAATGACTCTTTTTAAAAGAAGCCAAGCATATTATTTTAAATGAACCATTGGAAATAAGAAAAAAAATGGATAGCATAAAGGAAAATTCAATTGCATGACGGAGTTCAAGTATAAATTGCCATCTGCTTACTTTTTAGTCTCTTTTACAAGAAGGTCAGAGAGCTCAAATATGGTATTAAAATGCAATTTTAAAGCCTGTGGGCCTAGTATTGCTGCTTATAGAAAAATCTTCTGGGAAAAGACAGATCAGCCTAGCTATGGGCTTCAGAACAATCAGTGTTTATCTCACAAAAGTCCCCAGCCTTCCTGAGGATTCCCTAACCATTTGCTGTTCCCTTGCCTGTGGGGAGGCGGGGAGGAGTTTTACTCCAGGAAAATACTGATTCTCTGGCAGAATGAGACTGACCAAAAGTTGGGGTCTTTATTGCTATCAATTTTGAGGGTCATAGTTTAGATTTACAGCTTTGCCTGTGTTGGGGTATGTGGAACAGAGGGGGAGAGAAGAGGAGAAAGGGGCAAATGCTATTTTCTTCTCATTTAAGAATGCAGTTAGTGGGTAGACTGACTGGTAATAGTTGGTTTTAACTGGTTGCTTTTTTGGATTGAACAAGTATTTTTAATTGCCACCCGAGTTTTACATGGGAGAGGATGTGGGTTGTAGTTTATTTTCAACCCTTCTTATTTGTTTCTAGGTAAAAGAAATGTGAATTGTAGCTAGCTGTTAAAATATGTAGAAAATCAAACCACTAAAACTCATTATCACAGTGAAGAAAGTAATAGCATATGTAAGAGTGGGGAACTTCTAACTGAAATATTTTTAAATTCAAGGGTAGATGAAAACATCAATCAAAAACTACTCCATAGAAAAAATAAGTTGGCAAGGATTCAGAAAACTTCCTGGGCTGTCAGGGGCAGGGGGAAGGAAATCTCTGCCTTTATGAGTTTTCTATTGTCAGAATAATTCCCTGTAATCAAACCACCTTAAAACTCAGTGAATTGAAACTACAATCACTTGTTTTCACTTACACATCTTGGATTAAGGCTGTGCTCCCCTGGGTAATTCTGTTTCAACCTGAGGCTCCAGCATGGCTTGTTCCCTTGCTGCTAGGGTACATGTCTGATCTCTGTGTGCCCACACTATGGAACCCAGCTGAAGGGACAGCAGCTAGCCAGGACGATGGCAGAGGCACCAGAAGACAAGCTCAAATGTGGAAGTTTCACATTTCTGCTTGCACCAAATTTCAATCATAGCATTGGCTAAAGCAAATCAAATGGGAAAGCTAAACAATAAGGGATGGGACTTCCCTGGTGGTCCAGTGGATAAGACTCCACACTCCCAATGCAGGGGGGCCTAGGTTCAATCCCTGGTCAGGGAACTAGATTCCACATGCCTCAACTAAGAGTTCACATGCGTGCAACTAATGACCACAACTAAAGATCCCAAGTGCTGCAACCAAGACTCAGCGCAGACAAATAAATGCTTTTAACAAAACAATAAGGGGCAATAACAAACACTCATCCCTTCAAAAAAAAAAAAAAATACTCACCCATTCCTCTCTAGGGCCAAAGCAAATCACATGGACAAGTCCAAACTCCAAGTTTTAGGGAAATATATTTTTTTCCATAGGTGTAAGAGGAAAGAAGTAAACATTTTTGAACAATAATCTGATAGAGTTTTATAGCTATATGATTTTGGGCATATCTTTCAATCTCACTTGTCTAAAATTTCTTCAATAGAAAAAGTGAAGAAGACAGAGATGCAATATGGTATCATGGGAAAACATGGGCTTTGAAGTTGTATAGACCTTGTTAAAATCTCATGTTTGTCAAGAACCAGCTATGGCTCTTGAGGAAATTCAGTTCAGTTCAGTCACTCAGTTGTGTCTGACTCTTTGCGACCCCATGGACTGCAGCATGCCAGGCTTCCCTGTCCATCACCAGCTCCTGGAGTTTGCTCAAGCTCATGTCCATTGAGTCAGTGATGCCATCCAACATCTCATCCTCTGTCGTCCCTTTCTCCTCCTGCCTTCAATCTTTCCCAGCAACAGGGTCTTTTCCACTGAGTCAGCTCTTCGCATCAGGTGGCCAAAGTATCGGAGCTTCAGCTTCAGCATCAGTCCTTCCAATGAATATTCAGGACTGATTTCCTTTAGGATGGACTGGTTGGATCTCCTTGCAGTCCGAGAGACTCTCCAGAGTCTCCTCCAACACCAGAGTTCAAAAGAATCAACTTCTTTGGTGCTCAGCTTTCTTTATGGTCCAGCTCTCACATCCATACATGACTACTGGAAAAACCATAGCTTTGACTAGATGGACCTTTGTCGGCAAAGTAATGTCTCTGCTTTTTAACATGCTGTCTAGGTTTGTCATAGGTTTCCTTTCATAGTCATTTCTTCTTGAGGAAATTACTGAATCAGATTCTGAGATTCTTTCTTGTATTCCTCTCTAGGGGAAATGTTGTTATCTACTGCAGCAAACAATCTCCAAATGCAGTGACTTAATATGATAGAAGTTGACTTCTCATTTCTTTTTCTTTTTATTCTTTTTTTTTTGGGGGGGGGGGTACTTCCATGTATAGATTTATTTTTTCCCCAATTATTTTTATTAGTTGGAGGCTAATTCCTTTACAATGTTGTAGTGGTTTTTGCCGTACATTGACATGAATCAGCCATGGATCCACATGTATTCCCCCACCCTGAACCCCCCCTCCCACCTCCCTCCCCATCCCATCCCTCTGGGTCATCCCAGTGCACCAGCCCCGAGCACTTGTCTCATGCATCCAACCTGGACTGGTGGTCTGTTTCACACTTGATAATATACATGTTTCAATGCTGTTCGCTCAGATCATCCCACCCTCGCCTTCTCCCATAGAGTCCAAAAGTCTGTTCTATACATCTGTGTCTCTTCTTCTGTCTTACATACAGGGTTATTGTTACCATCTTTCTAAATTCCATATATATGCGTTAGTATACTGTATTGGTGTTTTTCTTTCTGGCTTACTTCACTCTGTATAATGGGCTCCAGTTTCATCCATCTCATTAGAACTGATTCAAATGAATCCTTTTTAATGGCTGAGTAATATTCCATGGTGTATATGTACCACAGCTTTCTTATCCATTTGTCTGCTGATGGACATTTAGGGTGCTTCTATGTCCTGGCTATTATAAACAGTGCTGCAATGAACATTGGGGTACACGTGTCTCTTTCAGATCTGGTTTCCTCGGTGTGTATGCCCAGAAGTGGGATTGCTGAGTCATATGGCAGTTCTATTTCAGTTTTTTAAGGAATCTCCACACTGTTCTCCATAGTGGCTGTACTAGGTTGCATTCCCACCAACAGTGTAAGAGGGTTCCTTTTTATCCACACCCTCTCCAGCAATTATTGCTTGTAGACTTTTGGATAGCAGCCATTCTGACTGGCATGTAATGGTACCTCATTGAGGTTTTGATTTGCATTTCTCTGATAATGAGTGATGTTGAGCATCTTTTCATGTGTTTGTTAGCCATCTGTATGTCTTCTTTGGAGAAATGTCTGTTTAGATCTTTGGCCCATTTTTTGATTGGGTCACTTATTTTTTTGGAATTGAGCTGCAGGAATTGCTTGTATATTTTTGAGATTAATCCTTTGTCTGTTTCTTCATTTGCTATTATTTTCTCCCATTCTGAAGGCTGTCTTTTCACCTTGCTTATAGTTTCCTTTGTTGTGCAAAAGCTTTTAAATTTAATTAGGTCCCATTTGTTTATTTTTGCTTTTAATTCCAATATTCTGGGAGGTGGGTCATAGAGGATCTTGCTGTGATTTATGTTGGGACTTCTCATTTCTGACATGACTTTATGCAGTTTGGACAGCTACCTTGGGCAGTTTTTCTGTAAACCTGAGGTTAACAAACTATAATTCACAGGCTAAATCCAGCTAACCCCTGTCTTTATAAATAAAGTTTTATTGGATCATAGCAATGCTGATTCATTTACATATTATCTATGGCTACAAAAGCAGAGTTGAGTTTTTGCAACAGAGGCAGTACGTTGTGCAACACACATCAAAAATATTTACTGTCTGGCCCTTTATAGAAGAAGTTTACCAACCCTGCCTCAAAGCGATAGATCAGGGATCCAGGCTCCTTTAATCACGGTTCTACCAAGATGGAGTCTTTCACTTCTAGCCATTCAGACAAAGAGAGAAAATTGTCTCTGTCGGCATACTGTCTACTTTACTACCTTTTTCTAGAAGTGATACATTCTACTTCTCACAGTTCATTGGATAAAACCAGACACATGGCCAACAAAACCACAAAGTGTGGTAGGAAATACAGAGGCCACTGTAAAACTTTCTATTAAATGGGAAGAATAAAGTGAAAATGCAGAATTTCAAACAAAAGCCCATATAACATTGATAATAGGAATATTCACAGCCTTAAATACTAAAACTGATAAAAATGAAAGCATGAAAATATACAACTCAAAAAGGAAAAAACCAACAAAGCCAAAAGAACAGAATTCTAAAAAGTAGAGTTAATGATTGTATTAATATACAAATAGGTAAGCTGGCTTCTTGAAATAAATAGACAAACTAGGACCTAAACTAATGAAATGAAAAAAGAAAAAACCTGAATAAAAATGATTGCTTATGGCAATAAGGTGAAAGGAGTATTTACAGATAAAAGGGATGGAAGTAGCTCTTCTCTGAACATAGTTTTTAAAAAAGTTTTGACTTTGAATGTTGTAAATGTCTTAGCTACTCAAAAATCAATTTCTACCAAAAAGAAAAGTATGCAAAACTTAAAACTGAGCACAGAAAACCTAATTTCAGATGAAATTGGTAATAATCACACAAAGAAAAGAGTCATTTCAAGGGATTTTGTTCACTGAAATCTCTACATTCTCATATGTTTACAGAGCATATACAGACAGATTTGTGTGTTAAGATTAAAAGAACAGCAAAGAAAGCTTAAACTTAATTCAATCATTTAAAATAGTGAGAATATTAGTAGTGCAATTTTTGCAATTGTATGTATATTGTAGAATAAGCAAGAAAGTAAATAATCTTTTGGGGAAGCAAAATTTTAAGAGAGGAAAAAAATAGAGAATTTTTTTAGAAAAACTCTGTAGTATTAAATTTGAATTGGAAATATATTTAAACTGTTTAATTCATATTAATATATGCTAGCTTTATCCCTGAAAGATATATTAGATGCAATGATATCCCAGTTGTATTGAAGATAGATAGCACTCAGATCTTGATTCTTGATGTATAAGAATCATTTCCCACTAGAAAGAATCTACATGGAAAACTGGCTGAATCTATGTCTGTGTCAGGGAAAATAAAAGGGAAGCCTGAATGATTTGGGGCTAGAAAGCTAGCAAGGGCTAAAAGTATAATGGGGACATTTCAAAAGGATACAGAAGCTGGGACTTCTCTGGTCCAGGGGCTAAGACTCTGAGTTCCCAGTGCAAGGGGCTTGGGTTCAATCCCTGGTCGAGGAGCCAGCTCCCAAAAGCCAGGATTAAAGATCTGTAGTTCTGCAACTAAAGAAAAAAAAAAAAGATCCCACATGCCACAATTAAGATTCCTCACAGCCAAATAAATAAATATTTTTTAAAAGGGATACAGAGCCAGTGTAAAAGGGCTCACACTGCCCCAAATCCCCAAAATCACAGGTCAGTGACAACAACTGTGGTCAGGCAAGTGGAGGCATGAACATTTCTGGGCTACCTTCAGGGAAGGACCCCAGGGTCTCATGGCGTAAGATCAGGGTCATGAGTTATTATTAATAAAAGGAGGGCTGGCAAGACTAGACAGGTTGTCAGGGCTCCAGTCAAGGCCCTAGTATTCTAGGGGCTTAATCTGAGAAGGAACTCAAGGTAAACTCAGGAATGGGACAGCAGTAGCAAGGCTTACAGACTGGGCTCATGGGAAAGCCGCAGTTCAAGTTATCTCCAGTGACAGCTCACCTAGGCCTGTCAGCCATTACAAACTGGAACAACTGTAGAAACCACCAGTCATTAGGACTCATAATGAATCTTGATTCTCATTAGCAGGATACTCTAGGAGAACCCTGGTCAGACCCCTCTTACAGTCCTTAAATGCCCCGAACAGTCTCCACAGATGCACCATCTTTGTTCTGTCTTTCAAGAGAAGAATGAGTTAACACTTAACTACTCAAAATGTGGTCCATGAACCAGCAGCATCAGCATCACCTAGGAACTTCTTAAAAATACAAATGATAGGTTTCACCACAGACCTAATGAGTCTGACTCTTCATTTTAACAATATCCCCAGGTGACTCTTATATGAAAGTTCGAGCAGCACTGGTTTGGCAGGCACTTGGAGGAACTTATCTGAAAGTGGTGGGTCACGAGGATATCACAGAGCTATGGAGGATGGTTCCTGGCATTCTTCCATATGATCCATCAAGTGTGCACCCCACTCTCATCTCTTTTCCTTCCACAAATCCATATCTCTGGCTTGGGAACAGATGCTTTCCACCTGTGAGAATGTGAGATGAATTAGAATAGAGCTTGGGGAGGGATGGAAGGAGGGAAGTGTGTCAAGAGAATAGTAATTACACTGTTGATAGGTAAGGAAAAGGGCTTGTAGATACAGCTGGAATAGAGGCATATAATTTCATCTGACATTTCCATTTAATCATGGCTTCTTATATACCAAAGCCCTAGCCTAAAGGATCAGCTCTTAATCCCAGAATCACAAGGCTTGAGGATATGCCACCAGGATAAACCAAGGCAGGTTATATAAAGTCTCTGTGTATTAGTCTCCTCATCCATGAAGCAGGACAATGACAGTACCTACTACATAGGCCTGCTTGGAGATTAGATGAGTCAAGTAGCTGCCTGACATCACATGGCCTGTAACATCCAGCTGTGATTTCAAGTCAGCCACGTGGCTCCAGCATGTCCCTCCTTCAATCATAGCTTTGATGAATAGATCTTCTTCCCTCGTAATAATCCACAATCTTTATGAAGCCTATGAATTTTTCTGTCTGTTGTGAAAAGCTCAACCTGTATTTCTCTACCCACCTCATCATTGTGGCCACCTTCTGAGCACAGTGGGGACGTCAGTCACTTAATTCTCAGTTAACCAGAGTATTTGAGGCCAGGATTAAAAAAAAAAGTTTTGTTAGTGATCACATCAGGTGACTTGGAAAGTCATGCTTTTGTTAATTTACAGCACAGGGAATCTCAAGCCTTAATTTTCTGAAATAAGGTGAACTAGCTTCATTTAATGCTGATGTTTATGCCTGTTGATAACAACTATCAAAGCAATACAAGGCAAGAAGGAGAAAAATTCAATAAAGAGTATATAAAGTGAAGACACCTGTGAGGCTAAAACAGGGTGAACCGAAGTGCCATGTGATAAACAAACCAATAGCTTTAATTGATCAAACAGAACCAGGCCATGGAGCTGTGTGACACTGGTGAGTAACTCCATCCCTCTGAGCTTCTATTTCACCATCTCTAAAGTGGGGCTAATGCCAATTCATAGAGATTTTGTGAGAGTTCCAAGAGAACTACTATGTAAAGTAGTTGTATAGAGCCCTACAGATGGTTGTTGTTGTTTAGTTGCTAAGTCATGTCTGACTCTTTGCAATCCCATGGACTGCAGCACACCAGGCTCCTCTGTCCTTCACTGCCTCCCAAAGTTTGCTCAAACTCATGCCCATTGTGTAGGTGATGCCATCTAACCATCACATCCTCTGTCTCAATAAGTGGTAGGTGGTATCCTTTTGGACTTTTAATCCTAACAATATCAGATAGTCAAGGAGTTAATACATGCAGGTCTGTACTCACAACATCCAGGTGTAGAGGCTGCATAAAGCCAATTCTTTTATTTAGTGAAAAATATACTTGATAAAAGTAATATGTACAAACATACATTGCTTGTGCTAGCTGCTCCTTATTTACAGAGCAAATGAAAGGGGAAATGAAATCTCCACTTGAAGACCTTCTAGACAGCTAAGACAGCACAACAATAAATCTAACAGAAAAATTACCAAATACAAAGGGAAGCCTTTTAGCAATAGGTTTGAAGTCAAGGATGAAATGGTAACATCGCCTTGAATTCTAAACTTTACCTTGTACACAGGTACACTGCTATTCTGTTGTCATTTCAGATAACACTAATGACTAAAACTTAGAATAAGATCTAGAATGTGGTAAACACTGGAAGTATTTTATATCTATTAACTTTGTTGTTGTTCAGTCACTACGTCGTGTGCAACTCTTTGCAACCCCATGGACTGCAGCACTCCAGGCTTCCCTGTCCCTCACCATCTCTTGGAGCTTGCTCAAACTCATGTCCATTGAGTCAGTGATGCCATTCAATCATCTCACCCTCTGTTGGCCCCTTCTCCTCCTGCCTTCAATCTTTCCCAGCATCAGGGTCTTTTCCAATGAGTTGGCTCTTCATATCAGGTGGCCAAAGCATTGGAGCTTCAGCTTCAGTATCAGTCCTTCCAATGAGTATTCAGGGTTGATTTCCTTTAAGATTGACTGGCTTGATCTCCTTGCTGTCCAAGGGACTTTCAAGAGCCTTCTCCAACACCACAGTTCAAAAGCATCAATTCTTTGGTGCTCTGCCTTCTTTATGGTCCAACTTTCACATCTGTACATGACTATGGATATCTATTAACTTATTTAGTACAATAACAACAATACTCAGGCAGTCATTTCATCATCCTCATTTTATAAATGGGGACACTGGGCCACAGAGAGGTGAAGTAATTTACCCAGTGCCACACAGCTGGGTAGAGGTAAAACTGGAATACAACACCATAAAGTCTTCTGTAGAGTCCAGGTCTTAGCCTGAGGCTATGCCACATTAGATATTGAATCCATTTCCCATCACAAAGAGAATACCATCTGCTTACGTAGATAAATGGAGATAAAGGCAAACTTAGGAAAGATTAAGGGTTTCCCTGGTGGTTCAGCAGTAAAAAATCCGCCTGCCAGCTGACCCGGGAAGAGCCCACATGCCATGGAGCACCCAAGCCCGTGCGCCACAACTACTGAGTCTGTGCTCTGGAGCCCACACTCCACAACAAGAGAAGCCACCACAATGAGCAGCCCATGCACTGCAACTAGAGCTTAGCACCCACTTGCTGCAACTAGAGAAAGTCCACACAGCAATGAAGACCCAGCACAGCCAAAAATAAATAAATAAATGAATAATTTTTAAAAGAAAAATTAAGTGTTGACAGTTTTTTTTTTTTTCCCCCTGTAAAATACAAAGTGATATAACCAACGTGAAAGCAATGCTAGGAAGACAGTGGTTCAGAATTCACTCCATTTAATGTGGAGTATTTTATTGCTGTTAGGTTTGCTCTCTCAGTTTCCACATGGCCAATGATAACTCAGAGCCTCTATGGATATGCTATTCTGTACTGCTCCTCGGGCCCTGAGTAGCTCCAAGGCTCGTCAAGCCAGCTGCAAAGTGTAGCTAATCAATTACAACAGCCAGAAATAGTATATATTCATGAGTACAGCCCTGGCCTTTAACCTACAGTGCAAGACCATTTCAGAGGCTAGAAAACCAAACCTTGCAGCTCCACCTCAACTTTCACCCTGATTTCCCATTCTCAGCTGCCCCAGAGAAGTCATTTTCAGCTTAGTCTCTTGCTGATAGTCATCTGCGTCACAAGACTATTACCCGCCATGAGCCTTCCTACTTAACTCAATGTGTTCTGAGCCTGATAACCGAGACTGCTAGGGAGTCGCTCAGGACTAGAGTTAATAGGGAGACTCAATTGCATTTCACCCAGAGGGGGCTGCATACAGGTCAGTGCTGAGATAATCAGCCAAGCAGCTTATGCGTTAGCCATCCCTGCTGCTGCTGCTGGTTGTTTCCTAACTTGGGAAAATTCAAAAACATTTATTGACAAATAAAAGTGACAACTGAAATGCTAGGAAAGCTCTCTCCTTATTTTATTCATCAAGATTGGACACCGCAAATAACGTTTCCCCAGACAGGGTTTTGTTTTTCCTTCCAATTCCTGCTTTCAAATATTTTATGTTCACTCTCAGTCTTTGAGACTGAGAAACAATGTCAACAACAGCTTTCCCAGCCCGAGATAGCCATGACTTGATCTGCAAAAGAAAATGTCAGTAATAATGAAGCCTAATTGATTGCCTACTAGGAAAAAGATGTGATTCTTGCTTTTATACATTTTTAAGGTCTTAAATTTATTTATCTCTTCCTAAGCCAAGAAATATTTCTATAGAACTGTTACATAAACACAGCTTCATTCTAGATATTTTGTGGTTTATACAGAATGTATAAACCAATGTATAATCCAATATATACCAGATATGTTACACACTAAAATTCAAATAATGAAGACCATCCTGCCATCTCAGGTTTTGGTTATCAGCTACGTACTTCTCCACTGTCTGACTTTCAATCTCACCTAGAATCACAGATTACACACAAAAGAGCTACTGTTCTAGGGGAAGACCCCTCAAAGGAAAAGAGAAAATTTATCAAAGTGACTTCCTACTCTTTATTCTCTCTTTGTCTAATGAAAGGAGAAACAAAAGGATGGAATGTTTTTCACTGTATGAAGAAGTGTTAGTCACTCAGTCGTGTCCAACTCTTTGTGACCTGGACTGTAGCCCGCCAGGCTCCTCTGTCCATGGGATTCTCCAGGCAAGAATACTAGAGTGGTTGCCATTTCCACCTCCACGGGATCTTCCCAACCCAGGGATAGAACCTCAGTCTCCTGCATTGCAGGCAGATTCTTTACCATCTGAGCCACCAGGGAAGCAGGCCTTAAACATCAATATGATAGTCTCAATATTTGCAAAGAAAATACCAACATCTATGTCAATAAAAATTCTCAGTAAACTAGGAATAGAAGGAAACTGTCTCAAATTTATAAAGGACATCTTTGAAAAATCTAAATAATATCATACTTATCATTAAAAAAGTAGACTTTTTTCCAATTGAAAATAGAGTTTTTCCTGTAAGGTCTTAAAAAAGGCAAAGATATCCACTCTCAC
Organism: Cervus elaphus; assembly: GCF_910594005.1. Taxonomy (NCBI): domain Eukaryota; kingdom Metazoa; phylum Chordata; class Mammalia; order Artiodactyla; family Cervidae; genus Cervus; species Cervus elaphus. The sequence continues at coordinate 132,279,505 of NC_057848.1, read as the reverse complement.
TACTCTATTCTACATTAGACTGGAGATTCTAGCCAGCACAATAAGGCAAGAAAATAGAAAATTTATGAAGATTAGAAAAGAATTAAAACTATCTTTATTAGTGAAGCTAAGCAGGACCCTGTGGGATTCCTGGGTATTTTCTGAGTATCCAATTCCTTGTTTGTAGGGAACAGACTTCAGCCTCCATGACCTTTCCTGAGTTCCAAAGGGCAGGTGTGAACAGTTGTTAATCAGAGAAGGGAGGGAACACAGAGAAAAGGGAGGAGGAGCAGCCAAGAAACAATAGTGCAACCTTAGGCAGGATCCTGTTTCTGCCTCAAGGGATATACATAACAGTATCTTTGTGCTCTTTACAGAACTAAAAGCCCCCAAACAAATGGATTTACCATTCTTCATTCCAGAGAAGAACCACCCAAGGCCAGATTAAGGAAATGCAAGCCCTGTACACCCTGATCCTTATTGGCAACCCAACCTTGAACCATTGCTATAAAACTCCTCACCAAATTCTCCCAGGTTGAGACACACAGTTTTTGAGGACAGGAACCCGCTGTGTCCCCCTTTGCCTGGCAAAGCAGTAAAGCTATTCTTTTCTACCTCACCCAAAATTCCATCTCCAAGATTCAATTCAGTACCAGGGCACAGAGACTGAGTTTTCAACATTATTAACAGATGATATAATTGTCTGCGTAGAAAATCCTATATTATCTTTTTTTAAAAGGTACTAGTATAAGTGAGATTACCAAAGTGGCAGGATACAAGTTTATATAAGTCAACTTGGGCTGTCATAACAAAATGCATAGACTGCTGTGTGTATGGGGAAGCAGGAAGTGATGCTTAAAAACAAAAATATATTTTCTCCCAGTTCTGGAGTCTGGATGTTCAAGATCAGGGTGCCAGCAGGGTGGGGTTCTAGTGAGAGTTCTCTTCCTGGCTTGCAGATAGCTGCATTCTTGCTGTGCAATCTCTCTCTCTTCCATTTCTTATAAGGCCACTAATCCCACCATGATGGCTCCACTCTCATTAACTAATCTAACCCTAAATCACTTCCCAAAGCCCCATCTCCAAATATGATCAAATTGGGGGTTATAGGTGAAACATAAGAACTTGAGAGGTGGTAGATAATATCAACATACAAAAATCAGTTATGTGTATATGTGTGTATAATACACACAAATATACAATTGGGAAATGAAATAAAAGAAATAAAACTATTTACAATAGCATCACTATATGAAATTCTTGGGGGTAAATTTGAAAAAAAATATGTGCAAGACCTGAAAACTATAAAATATTGCTGAGGGAAATTGAAAAAGATCTCAGTAAATGGAGAGATATATCATATTCATTGATCGGAAGAATCAATACTATTAAGATATCAATTCTCCACAAGCTGACCTATACATTTAACACAATCTCAATTCACTCAGTTAATTTGTGTTTGTGTGTGTGCACGCATGCAAGTGCACTTGTGTGTGTTTGAAAAATAACAAGCTGATACTAAAAAAGATTCAGAATAGCCATAACAACTTTGGAAAATGAAAACAAATTGGAGAAAGCATGCTCTACCTGATTTTAAGATTTAGTCTAAAACTACAGTTAAGAGAGCATGGTATTGATATAAATATAGACAAATAGATAAGTGAAACAGAACAAAAATAGGCCCACACAAATATGATACAATGATTTTTGACAAAGGTATAAAGTCAAATCAATAGGAAAAGGATGGCCTTTTTAACAGATGATGCTGAAATAATTAAACATCCATATAGAAAACAAATTACCTTGACCTAACCTGTATCTGTTTTCTATTGCTGCATAAAAAAAATTACCTCAGTTTTTTTTTTTTTTTTTGCTTAAAATACAGTAACTTTTATTTACAGTAAATGTATACATGTGCTGATTAGTCATGCTGATATTACAAAAGAACACAAACTAAACCATACTAAACCAAACTAAACCATACTAAAGTTTAAAAGAGAGAAAAATCAATCCTATCAGCCATCCTGAAAATTCAGAAGAGTTCATAAATAGCAAGCTCTCACAAGGAGGGAGGTCAACACAATTGGTAATTTATATAATTTAACATGCTACAAATGAGGAAAATAAACGAGGCAGGGGATGAGGACAGGGAAAGTCCTGTCAAGATTCTCTTCATTTTTTATTGTATTGCTTTCTTGGCTTCAGAGGGGGGAGATTTTGACTTCAAAAGTAACAAAATATTTGAGAAGGGAATTTACATATTGCTGTTCTAGATGGTATTCTTCAGCTATTTTCTTAGAAGTCCATGTGTCTGGATAAAGTTTATGATTATTGAGAAGTGTCAACGCCACTACAATGGAAATTTTGGGAAATTTTGCCTTTGGGAATGTTCTTAACATTCATCATGTCAAACATTCGTCATGGTCTTTCGGCAACCTGAACTCCTTAGGCTTCTGACGTGTTCCGGCATCCTTTACCTGCAAAGAAGACATGGGATCTTGGGAATCAACATACACATCTTTTAGTAATGACAGCAGTTTGTCATCTTTTCTATCAATTTCTCCTTTAATTTCTGGATGGCTCCTGCTCTCGCAGGAGGTTCTTGGTGGAGGGGTGCCTGGGAGTGGGGGAGGGCTTCATTCTGCTGATTTCCCGTTCTGCCTAGGCTGTCTAGGTTGAAATTCCTGACTGCACAAGCCACCACAGCCCCCATTTCTTCACAACATGGTGCCCTAAGTTACACCACACGTGCTCAAACACTGGTGGGGGTGACCTCCAGGACACACCAGTGCAAGCGCACATCTTGGGGCAACCCCTACCTCAAACTTTTGTTGTTGTTCAGTCACTCAGTCATGTCTGCAACCCCATGGACTGCAGCACTCTAGGCTTCCCTGTCCTTCACTATCTCTCAGAGCTTGCTCAAACTCATGTCCATTGAGTCAGTGATGCCATTCAACCATCTCATCCTCTGTTGGTCCCTTCTCCTCCTGCCTTCAACCTTTCCCAGCATCAGGGTCTTTTCCAGTGAGTTGGCTCTTCACATCAGGTGGCCAAAGTTTTGGAGCTTTAGCTTCAACATCAGTCCTTTCAATGAATATTCAGGGTTGATTTCCTTTAGGATTGACTGGTTTGATCTCCTTGTAGTCCAAGAGACTCTCAAAAGTCTTCTCCAACACCACAGTTCAAAAGCATCAATTCTTCAGTGCTCAGCCTTCTTTATAGTCCAACTCACATCCATACATGACTACCTACCTCAAACTTTGTGGCTTAAAATAACAACCATTTATTAACTCACAGTTTTTTAGGTTCTTACCTACTTCTGGATTCTCTGCCCTATGTCTCAGAAGGCTAATATCCACTTATATGTGGAATCTAAAATACAAAACAGAAATAGACACATGGACATAGACAGCAGACTGGTGGTTGTTGGGGGGGCAGTTGCGGGGGGGCAGGAATGCAGTGGGAGGTTGGAGTTAGGATATGTAAGCTATTCTATATGGAAGTAATAAACAACAAAGTCCTACTGTATAGCATAGAGAACCATATTCTATATCATACGATAAACCATAATGGAAAAGAATAGTTTTTTTTTTTAAAGCTTTTAAAATATATGTATGTGTGCATGTAACTTAATCACTTTGCTATACAGCAGAAATTAATACAATGCTGTAAATCAACTATACTTCAATTTAAAAAAAAAAAGGAAAGGAAGGCTAATATCAATGTGTTAGCCAAGATGTGTCATCATCTGAAGCCCAGAGTTCTCCTCTAAGCTCATGTGGTTGTGGTAGAATTCAATTTCATGAAGTTGTAGAACTAAGATCCCTGTTTCCTTACCAGGAAGCACTTTCAGCAACTAGGTGTCAGCTTTCTTTAGCACATGGCCTCTTCCATCTTCAAAGCTAGCTATGGATAATCTCTCTTACATTCAACTTCTCTTACTCTTTCAATCTGTTACTTCAGGTAAAGCCCAAGCCTTTTTAAGGTCTCACTTGATTAAGTCAGGCTCACCCAGGATGATCTCCCTATTTTAAATTCAAATTATTTGTGATGTTAATTGCATCTTCAAAATCTCATCACAGTAGCAGTTAGATTAATGTTTGAATAACTATGAAAAGATGTGTACACCAGAGCTTTTGGGAGTCAACTTAGAATTCTGCCCACTATTCACAATTTGTATCATTATAATAATTGAATTGTAATGTGACATAGCCTAAATGTACAAAAACTAAAACTATAAAACTTCTAGAAGAAAATATCAGAGAAAAACTTTGTGAGTTGGGTTAGGCAAATATTTCTTAAGTATGACACCAAAGCACAGTTTATAAAAGAAAAACTCGATAAACAAGGGTTCACAAATCCTTTTGAGAATCCTTTTGAGAACTTGTCCTCAAAAGGCACAATTCAAAGAGTGAAAAGGCAAGTCACAGTAAATATTCACCAGTTACATATTGGATAAAAGACTTGTGCTCAGAATATATAAAGAGCTCTCAAGCCACAAGAATAAGAAAATAAGCCAATTAAAAAATGGGAGAAAATGTGAACAGACACTTCACCAAAGAACAAATTTGTATAGCAAATAAGCGCACAAAAAAGATGTTCACTGTTATTGATCATTAGAGAAATTCAAATTAAAGCCACAATCAGATACATTATGTACCAATTAGAATGGCTAAAATTGGAAATATTGATAATACTACTGATATCAAAAAGGTTTTGAGCAAGTGAAACTCTCAAACTCTTAATGGGAATGTAAAAATGATACATCTGCTTTGGAAAACATTTGACAGTTTCTTTAAAAAAAGTAAACATATACCTGAAGTACAACCCAAATTTCCCACTCCTAGGTATTTACCCAACATAAATGAAACATGAACTCCCAAAAACTTGTACATATACTATTGGGTTGTCCAAAAAGCTCATTCAGGTTTTTCTGCCCAGAAAATCCTGAATTACCTTTTTGGCCAATCCAATAGATTCATAGCAACTGTTTTTGTAATAAACAAAAATGAAAAAACCAAAATGCCTGTCAAAAGATGAAGGATTAACAAATTATGATATATGCATACAGTGGAATACTATCTAGTAATAGAAAGGAACCAACTTTTGAAGCACACAAAATGATTGAAATCTCAAAAGCATTATGTTGAATGAGAGAAGCCACACAAAAGAGAGTACATACTGTATAATTCCATTTATTTAAATTTCTAAAAAGTTTTAACTAATCTATACTGACAGAAATAAATTGCTGGTGGATGGGGAAAGAGCAGGAGTGAAAGGTTGGCATGAGGGAACAAAATGGCATGAGGGAACTTTTGGGGGTGATGGGTATGTTGTTTATCTTCATTGTGGTAATAATATATGAGTGTATACATACATCAAAATTTATCAATTTGTGAACTGTAAATATGTTCAAATCACATCTCAAAAAAGATTTTTTGAATATATAAAGTCAGTAAAATGCTGGTGTCATCACCACAAATGGAGAATTTGAAAAGGAGCACTTAAGTATTGCTGAGAGCTATATTTCATGAATTCACCTCTAGGCCAAACTGTAACAAAACTAAAACATTGCACTAAATTAAGAAGAAGTAATACAGAGCTATTAATAGGTGTGTAGTGGTATCTCTTGAAATTAATGTTTTGAGAGTCCTATAACTGGGCCCCCAATATCCACTGTCTGCAGTGGTGGTCAGCACCACTGTTGTGTTCAGCACAGCCTTAGAATGCATGAGTCCTAGAGTAAGTGCAATAGCATTGAATACTCTGGGGACTTCACTGGTGGTCCAGTGATTGAGAATCCTCCTTTCAATGCAGGGGACACTGGTTCAACTAAGATTCCACATGCCATGGGACAACCAAGCCCATGCTCTGCAACAAGAGAAGCCTGCACACCACAATGAAAAAGACCCAGCGCAGCAAAAAAAAAAAAAAAAAAAAGAGAGTGTGCTCTGGATCTAGGATCTGATAAGGGAAGCAGGAGGAATTTTTATGGCAAAGTATTCCTAGAGGGTCTTTGGCCAGTAATTCAAATAAGAACATTTTTCTGAAAGAATGTTTTCTATCATTTTTATTGTGTAATTAATCCTTGTTCTTTGTAAAATAAGCGAGGAGCTAACATACAGCAGAAAGGCATTTACTTTTATTTTTCTAACCCTTTTCCCCAAAGGTGCATGCTAAGTCGCTTCAGTTGTATCCGACTCTTTGAGACTCCATGAACTATAGCCTACCTGGCTCCTCTGTCCCTGGGATTCTCCAGGCAAGAATCCTGGAGTGGGTTGCTATTTCCTTCTCCAAGGACTCTTCCTGACCCAGGGATCAATCCTATATCTCTTGCATTGGCAGGTGGATTCTTTACCATTGAGCCACCTGGGAAGCCCCAATGCTTTGTTATAGTAGTCCTAAAAAACAACACACTTATGATCTATCAGATCACTGTCCATGGCGGTATCATCTGCACTTCTGCCTTTCTAACAAGGTCTGCAGGCAGCTCTATGTGCATGTCAGTTTAAGAAACCTAGTAGAGAGTGAAATAAATAATGTATTACCTGCACCCCAGGGATAGTAAATCCAAAATGGTGTGTTTTTACGCAAACACTATTCTGAAAATCTAAAACAACACATTGAATGCAGAACAAAATCAGATGTAAAGATTTCTCTTTTCAAATGTCAATTCACATAGCACAGTTTAGGCTATGGTTGTTTTTCCTCAAAAACAGAGATTGGAAAAATAATGAAGGAACAGGCTACAATGTCACACTCAGACTCAAAACCTTTGCAAAGGGCAGAGTAGATCAATTAAGGCCCACCATGCCACTGTCCTTTCTCAATCTCTGTCAAAACATGGATGTGTGTGTGTCCATACCTACATAAATATTTGTATATGTATATGTATATGTATGATCAGATATAACTTACCGTGAAATAAATAGGAACTAGATGAAAACAATGTTTGGAAAAGATAGCACATTTCAAAAGATAGCCTGCTATTTCAAAATACAATGGAAGTTTTTAGTAAATGTAAATGCTGAAGAAAACACAGAGCAAATGGAAGTAATGGAGTGGGGAACACTAAAAAGAGAACCATTGGAACCATCAACAAATGCTTATTCTACATTTGTAAGTGAATAAAACCACCTGAGGGCAGGAACCAAGTCTACCCCCCCACCCCCCCCCCCCCCCCACCCCCCCCCTCCCGCTCGTAGGAGGAGACAGCCAGTGTTTGCTGAGTGCAGAACCTTTGAACAGTCTCTGAGACATACAGTTCTTGCTCTTAAAAGACTTGGATCCTTGTTCCACCTTCATGTTCTGTCTACCTATTTCTCAACCACTCTGCAGATTGGCTGGTCTCTGGTCTTATCTCTTGGGCACTGTGCTTCAAGCTCAGATAAGAAATGACTTTGAACTCTGGCTTTGGTTTGTTCCATCTGCTAGTAACTTCTTCCAAAAGCCTGGATTCATTATATGCCCACCCTACCCCCAGTTCCCTGGTGGCTCAGATGGTAAAGCGTCTGCCTGCAATGAGGGAGACTCGGGTCCCATCGCTGAATCGGGAAGATCCCCTTGAGAAGGAAATGGCAACCCACTCCAGTACTCTTGCCTGGAAAATTCCATGGATGGAGGAGCCTGGTAGGCTACAGTCCATGGGGTCGCAAAGAGTTGGACACGACTGAGCAACTTCACTTTCTTTCTCTTTACCCCAGTCCCAGTGCCAACTTGAGTGAATGAAGTGTCCACCATTCTATGGGAATTTTCTCTTGACCACCAGTGTGCTGAAGTACTCAATAAATATTCCAATGAAGTTTTAGGGGATGAATAAATGGTTGAATAGATATGACACAGGAGAGCACTTGTCACATGAACAATCCTTTTAAGAGTAAGGGTATTGTAGGCTGGAGGGCTTCCCTGGTGGCTCAGAGGGTAAAGCATCTGCCTGCAATGCAGGAGACCTGGGTTTGATCCCTGGGTCGGGAAGATCCCCTGGAGAAGGAAATGGCAACCCACTCCAATATTCTTGCCTGGAAAATCCCATGGACGGAGGAGCCTGGTAGGCCATAGCCCATGGGGTCGCATAGAGTCGGACACGACTGAGCGACTTTGTTTTTTTTTGCTTTAATGTAGGCTGGAAGAGGATGACCACCATTTGAGTGAGAACTTTCATATAAAATTTTTTGAAACAGTAGATAATCAAGGGACATGCAAATTGAAAATATGGGGAAGTGAAAAATAAGAGCCTTAAACTGAAGCCTGCCTAATACAGAGGAGAGAACAGATTCAGAGGGATATGTAGTGAAGTAAACCATTTTTTTCTTTTGGACAGGAGGTATGTAGAGAAAGAAAGGGGAAGGAAAGCAAAAAGGTGTAATATTGGTTTGGCCAAAAAGTTCGTTCTGGTTTTTCCATAGACAGTTACGGAAAAACCCAAATGAACTTTTTAGTCAACCCATTAGAAAGCCCAGAGAGTAGTTGTTGGACAGATATACAGCAATTAAGAAGAATTTCTTCCAAGTGATTGTTTTTAAATTTCTAACTTGAGTGACTTTTCTCTGGCAGCTAACTGACTCCTAATAGACCTGGCTCCAATAGAATATAGACTCAATTGAGGGTCGGAATTTTTGTCTGTTTTATTCACAAAAAATAGAGTTTGGTGCAAAACAGGGGCTCAAAAGAGACATACATGAATCTACAAAGTTGAAGATATGATTCAAGCTAAATGATTATTTTGTAATCTCCTTGCACTACAGTCTAAATCGAAGGGGTTTATTAGTAACAGGGAACGTGAACCAGGGAATCTTCCATTTGCTCTTTCAGATCTGTTATCCATTGTTCTCCATCCTGCTCTCTGCCTTCAGAGCCTGGTCTGTGCAAACCATATCAATGTCTTCCTTATCCTTTACTTTCCAGGTGGGCTTGGCTTATGAAGACTTTCTGCAGAAGATCAGGGAGAAAATTCAATGACGTCCAGGTATTTATTTCCATATTTCCCTCCCTACCAGTTTGCCTTGAGCTCGATGGGTTCCTCAACCAAAGCAACCTTCTCTACAAGACTCTGGCCTTCCAGGTCCCAGTAAATGCTTTCTTATCTCCCTTCAGGCTGACCAGTACTAACATCTTTGCAGTTACCAGCACTAAAGTCTGTGGTTCTTGCAATATCTTTTATGGTTTCTCTATATCCTGCCCACATCTTCATAAATAGTGCCTTTATTAATAACTCCTGAGATTATCCTAATTCAAGAGCACCCCCTGTTTCCTGTTGGGGTCCTGGCTAATAAAGGAAGAGTTCAAATTAGCTCTTTTCCAATATAATCTCTCTAATGTGTATCTTGGCCTCTAAAAATGACAGTGCATTGAAAGTGGGTTTTCATTTGACATCATCTAAGGAGTGAAGGAGGCAAATATTCATGAGAAGGAGGATGACATTTTAGCTAAGAGATTCTTCTGCAGATATATCTGATGGCTACAGCAAAGACAAATCAGTGACCTATATTTTTGCAAACCTTTCCATTTGCAGGCATGATCAATCTGTCCATAACATGCTATTCTGAAAAAGATCACAGACTTACAGGCTTGAGGAATACATTAAAAAAAATCTATCAGTCTGTTCCTTACATAAAGCCATTTGTAACATTTCTTTCTTCCTGGGTTTGTAATGAGTATATGTATTAGAGAGGAGGGTGGGGGGAACTAAGAAATAATTCCCTGAGAATTGCTCAGCTCTGTATATACTGAAATTAGTCTGATTGTTTGACCATCTTACTGAGGTGCATTTTAAATGAATAGGACCTTAATTTGGGGCTCTATAGCTCAAGGAAATCCAATTCTTTGAAAGAGCGTAAGAAGATTGGCAAGCACGTGAGCAATACCATTTCTCAGAAAATACATCAGAAGACTGGGTTTATCTTCAACACACTGCAGAGGCCATTCCAGCTAAACCAATCAGCAAATTTAAGTTGGCCACAACATGAACTGTAGCTAGACCTTGGGTCGGGGACCAGATTTATCTTGTTCATATTTTATGGCAAGTGCCATACAGTCACTGAATGAGAAACACAATACAAACCTACAAAAAAAGAAGAAGAAGACACTTAATATTTGTTGAAAGAATTCATGATAAGCCATCAAAACATCACAGAAAGGGGATATGGAAGAGAGAAAACAAGAAAAACATGAGAATTTCTTTTCCAAGGGTTTTCTTTAAGCTATTTCTTTGGCTAGACCTGAGGAACTGGGCTACTGGAGTCTAGTTTAATTGTGCATGTAATTATTTACATACTAAGTGTCAGCACTAAATCATGACAGAGACGCAGAAAACATGGTCTCTGCCTTCACAGATATTATAAAAATTGTATAGCTCTTTTATCATGATTTTCTCCTTTGTTTTCTTTTCTGGCCTCAAGATACTTTGGAGAGCTATTTGACATGCATAGCAGCCAGTGTTTCAGTGTCTTCTATTTGCACCTCAAGCTACCTATTCTTCCCAAATGTGACCTAGGGCAGTTGCCAAATTTATCTAATGCCTTCCTTGTTTCTATCCTTTTTTCCTAACTTTTTGGCTCCATTAAAAAAAAATGAGTGGGTGATAATCCCACGGAAAATTGAGAGCAAATAAAAGCCATTGGGAAATGTGCATTTTCCTACTGGGGAAGGTGAGCCAAGGTAGAGGTAAGAACAACAAAGTGAGGGACTTTTCTGGTGGTCCAGTGACTGGGATTCTGTGCTCCCAATGCAGGGGCCGAGGTTCGATCCCTGGTCAGGGAACTAGATTTCACATGCTGCAACTAAAGATCCCACATGATACAATGGAGACTGAAGATTCTGCATGCAAGACCAAATTAATTTTTTTTTAAATAGCAACAAAGGGAGACAAAGCCTAGCATGCCTGCACCATGACTGTATACTAGAAGTGCTTCAGCTCTGGCAAATGCCTTGGTGGCTTTCTCAGCAAAGGTGAGTTTCAAAAGTCCTTTCAAAAATATTTACTAAAAGCTTGGAGCAGGGGCAGAGTACTGGGGACACTTGAAAGTTAGCTTTATCCTTGGCTTTGATCCAAAAAGTAATATTCCTTTTGTATCTAAACCTTTGAAAAGCTGATTAGCCAAACACCCACATCAACATTATTTCTGGCATCCTTGAATAACATCCGTGGTATTAAAAAGGGATGTCATTCTTTCAGATATATCGTTAACATCTGAGTGTTTACTTTAAATATGTATAAATAATCTATAACCTGGAATAAATATCTATTAATGAGATTTAAAATGCTGAAATTCCATCAGTCCATTGAAGAATATATATATACATATATATAAAATGATTAAGATATAATTTTTAAAGATGTAGTTGCTATATTTCACTAATATTTCAACATATATAAAACTGAGTTACTTTTAAAATAGAATGTTTTATACAGTTGTTATTTTTGCCCACTCGCTGTTTTTTATTGTTGCTGTTGCTATCGTTTAGTTGCTAAGTCCTGTCAGACTCTTTTGCAGCCCCATGTGCTATAGCCTGCCAGTTTCCTCTGTCCATGGGATTTTCCTGCAAGAATACTGGAGTGGGTTGCCATTTCCTTCTCCAGGGGATCTTCCTGACCCAGGGATTGAGCCCAAATCTTCTGCATTGGCAGGCAGATTCTTTACCATTGAGCCACTAGGAAAGCCCCTGTTGTCTTATTAAAAGTCCTTAGGTATACATGTCAATGTATGGCAAAAACCACTACAATATTGTAAAGTAATTAGCCTCCAACTAATAAAAATAAATGGAAAAAAATAATAAAAAAAAAACAAATAAAATCCACACATTATAATAAACTGAAAAAAAAAGTCCTTAGGTAATAGAAGAAACCGTGGGTACCTGAAGAAGGTAAAATGTGCCCAGGGTGCTGTGAATCTTGGGGAAGAACAGACATAGATGTTTCCTAGATTAGGGCCAAGGAAGTGCTGTCCCTTGGTTTGAGCCCACTTAGATCAAGATTTTCACCTCGAGAAAGATGAGACTCAGAGAGCACAAAGGACAATCCTGCAGTTATTTTATGGTGACCTAGGCTAATCTCTGTCTCTTTGGGGGCAGTCTGATTTGGAATTTTAAGGTCCTTTCCCACACAGACCCAAGGATCAGTGAGTCCAACATCTTTCTCCTTTCACAGGTGACAGAATTAGATGCCAGAAAATTAGGTGACATATTTATTGTCACAAAGCTAAATTAAGTCTAAGTATTACCACTCTTGAAGCAATAAGAATGAGATAATTAAATTAGGTGAGACCAATCTCTGATATGCAAATCTATTTAATTTAAAATATATTTGAATTAAATAAATATAGATGGAAGTGCATCCCACTGGTGCATTTAGGTTGGCACACTGGACAGGCATCATATTAATAAGTGAACCAAGCCTTTTATTAACATTGCACAACCTTCAGGAATAATTAAAATCCAGTTCCCTTTGAAAATAAACCCTCCATCTTCCATATAGGATAGTGATTCTCAAACTGTGCAACTCGGAGTCCTCTCAGGGTCAGTGTGGGGGTAATGGGACTTTGAGGATCTGACTTCCTCTGCTTCAACTGGAATATCCCCGTTTTCCCACTTTTGTTCATTTCATATATTGAAGGGGAAATAAATTCACATTGTTTGCACACATACACACACATATGCAAGTGTATATGTATTTTTTCTCATTCTAAAATAAGTACAGATGGGAGGACTTCCCTGGTGGTCCAGTGACTAGAATTCTGTGCTTCCAATGTGGGGGCCCAGGTTCCATTTCTGGTCAGGGAACTAGGTCTCACATACTGCAGTTGAGAGTTGGCATGCCACACCTAAAGATTCCACATGCCACAACTAAGATCTGGTAAGGCCAAATGAATAATACAATAAAATTGTAAAATAAATATTTTAAATAAATAAGTAAAATAAGTACAGGCGGGACATGTCTACATCATGTGCCTCCTGATACTATATACTAAGAACAACGTACCATTATTTCATTGGCATTCCTGACAAAGATGCATAACTAGTTCTATTCATGAGAGAAAGGCAGATGAACTCGAATTGAAGGCCATTCAGTGATGTGCTAGAGTTGGCTTATGCATAAAGCTCCTGAGAGCTGACTGTGCACAGTTCTCTCCAATAGCCCATTCAGCAACATCACATCAGAACCTTGACATCAGCTACCATGGGAATATTTACACCACAGAAATTGGCAAATGCTACACAGCAAAAAATTTTTTTTTCAGCTAGACATTTGTTAAACATTTACCAGATCACTGCTGAACATTACACAAAATAATTGGCCTGTATGTTTTGAAAATGTCAGTGCTGTGAAAGACAAACAGTGCTGAGAAAATGTTCTATATTAAAAGAAACTAAAGAAGCACAGCAACCCACTCCAGTACTCTTGCCTGGAAAATCCCATGGACGAAGGAGCTGGTAGGCTGCAGTCCATGGGGTCACTATGAGTCTGACACGACTGAGTGACTTCACTTTCACCTTCAAAGAATCACAACAGTTAGGTACATGCATAAACGTTGATTGGTTCCTGGACAGGAAATATATTTTGTTCTCAAATATATTAGTAAAATAATTTGCAAAACTGCAATATGAATTTTAGATTAGATAAAAGCTTTGGCTAAGACTCCACACTCCCAATGCAGCAGACCCAGGTTTAATCCCTGGTCAGGGAACTAGATCCCACATCCCACAACTCTGAGTTCTCATGCCTCAACTAAAGATCCCACATGCTGCAACTAAGACTGAAAATCTCCTGTGCTGCAACTAAGACTCAGTGCAGCCAAATAAACAAATGAATATTTTTTAAAATGATATTATTGTATGTAACAATAGTGTAAATATCAAGTTCAGGAAATGTAACATAATACAATATTGTTAACGCGTAAAGGTGTAAGATGTATTCAGTATACTATAGAGTGATTCAGGAAAAATAGTACTTACAAATATACAGAGAGAGAAAATGATAAAGCAGTGTCGAAAATATCCAATTGGTGCATTAGGTATACAGAGATCTTTGTACTCTTCCTGCAATTCCTTGGAAATTTGTTACATATGCATTTTTTAACTTTTTATTCTGAGAAAATTTCAAACATATGGGGAATCCATTAAACCTTGCCAAACCTCAAAGAAATGCACAGTAAAACATTAAAATCATATTTTAAATCATTAAAATAATAGAATCATTTAAAATGATAACCCAATGCTAGCAAGTGAGGTGAAAATGTTTGGTGGGTTTTAAACTCCCACAAACATTTTGGAAAGCAATCCAGTAATATTTCAAAAGCTGTCTAAATATTCATAACCCTGTGACTACGTTTCTCTTTTCAAATTTGAAACTGCTCTGTGGTGCAAAAATTACAAAGAAATTCATGAAAAGCTATAATTATTAAGACTGTGTAACAACATGGAAGAGGTATTTTTATGTGAAAAATCAAAATAAAAAATATTCTATAACTACAGAATTATTTAAAATATGTATATGAATACTGGAAGGCAATACAGAAAAATGAAAGCAGTTGCTCTATTAGTACCATGAAATAAAGAGAAAGAGGTTTTCTACAAACATCTTTTAACTTGTGATTTATAGCTGTATGGTTAAAATATTATAAATTTCAAACTGCAATTCATTCTTATAAATATTATAACACTTAGCTATAAAAAATAAGTTCAGGAAGGGACTTGAACCCACAACATTGACTCCACTGCACAATTTTCCCATGGCCTGAAGCTGCATTAGAAAATAGGAAGTGCAGATCTTTTGAGATTATTGGTGGGCTTTTCCTTCTTTTTGACATCCTTCTTCCTAATGTCCCACATCTCAGATGCATGCCCTGTGTTTCTGAATAGCTGTGGTGGTGGTGGTTTAGTCGATAAGCTGTGTCTGATTCTTGGGACCCCATAGACGCTAGCCTGCCAGGCTCCTCTGTCCATGGAATTCTCCAGGCAAGAATACTGGAGTGGGTAGCCATTCCCTTTTCCAGGGGATCTTCCTGACCCAGGGCTTGAACCCAAGTCTCCTGTATCACACATGGATTCTTTAAGGAAAGTATATATCACAGACAGTAATTCCCCACTAAATGTGAAATGCCACATTTCCACTCCTAAGAGGATTCACATTTTAAAAATACTGGGTTGGCCAAAAAAGATCGTTCAGGTTTTGGCGCTCTGGACCCGAATGAAGTTTTTGGCCAACCCAATAGAAAGCGTTTACGGAGTACAACAACAGACCCAAGTTCATGTGACATGCTATAAACTTCAAAGTACAAATACAGGGAAAAGAACACATATGAAAGTAATTTCTAATGGTGATATTTCAAAAACACTTGGGGAGCAACAAGGAGAGCGGTAGGAGAGACTTTCCTAGGGCCCATGGAATGATGTCATGGGAAATAGCCAGCACTCTGGCTCTGAGGCACCATGTCTCACACAAACTCTACACATATGCTATTTCTCTTCCTCCACTCCCCTGTCAGCTCAGGCACCAGCAAATGATAGCATTCTTCATGCTGAGTTTTTCTTTCTCCCAGTCACTTGTTCATAAATTTCCCCTACTGCATCATAGAAATCTGCTGCAACACTCCTGATAAATACCTCATGCCCTTACCTCCTATCATCCATAACATTATCGCCCTCTTTCCTAGAGATTCTCTTTATATTCAGCTCCAAAGACTCCAGCGAGTGTTTTCTCACTGTCCATCTTCTTACAAAAGCAGGGGAAGAAAAAAGTCAGCTTTCCAACTAATTGGATCATTTCCATGCGTTTTTAAGAAAGAGGGCAAAATGGTCAAGCTTGCTTTCAAGAAGTCTTCAAGGCATCTCTTCGGCTGTTTTTCTGAACTCCACTTCTCTGCTCTCTCTCATTAGCTCTCATTTCCTCTCCTGCAAAGCTGAAGACCCAGGGTCAGGAAAAGGCTGTGGGACAGGTTGTTTTGACAAGTGCAATTGCAAAGGAGGTGTTCTTTATAGCCATAAGGAGTTGTTTTGGAAGCTTTTCCTCTGAAATAGTTTGGGAAACAGAGAACACAATGCAATCATATAGTTTATAACAAATGTGTAACAAGTGTGGGCATAAATACTACTCTATTTATTGTGTGGCTAGGGATTATATGAATTTGCACAGCAGAGAAATACAAAGACCCAATCATTTGAGTGGTGTAATACTCCTTAGAAAGTGTGTGCAAACTCAGTTGTGTCTGACTCTGCAACCCCATGGACTGCAACCCACCAGGCTCCTCTGTCCACGGCATATACTGGAGTGGGTTGCCATTTCCTACTCCAGGGGATTTTCCTGACCTAGGGATTGAACCCACATCTCTTTCATCTCCTGCATTGGCAGGTGAATTCTTTACCACTGAGCCACCTGGGAAGTCCAAAGAATCCACCTGCCAATGCAGGAAACATGGGTTTGATCCGTGATCCAGGAAGATCCTACATGCCATGGAACAACTAAGCCAGTGTGCCACAACTATTGAGCCTTATACCCCTTATGCCTTGGAATTGGCCAACGTGGACGCTGGTAGAGTCTCTTCCAATCACTTAAGAGTTTCTGACCCTAGGCTGGACCATCAACTCACCAGCATCTGTGCTATTTCATTCTCTCTAACATCTTCATTCCTCCCTTCCACTTCCCACCTTTAGTGGATGTTGTGATTTGTGCATAACCCAGATCCCACTTGAAGACTAAGCACTTTATCAGTTTATCCCCAGATGCTGGGCATGTTGATGTAGATAATTCCCTGCTTTCAGCTCCAACAAGGATTTGTTTGTTGAAAAAAAGTCCCCTTATCTAAGGTCATCCCCTACTACCCACTCAATAACTCATCAACATAGGAGTATAAGGGCTTTGGTTGAGATTGCATTACAGCCTAACTTCTCCCTCTGCCCAGTCCTGCTTTCATCCTTCCCTGCATATAATAATTACCCTGCATGTTAATCTCGGTTTTAGCCTACTTCCCAGGGAATTCAACCTGTAACACCACTCTGAGGTGTTTCAAGAAGAAGAGAGATTTCATACCTGGAATTAAGCCACAAAAGTATTGAGTAGACGGAGGGGCAGAAAGGGGAAGGTGGATGTTCTCTAGACATCAGGAAGAAGCTTCTACTGCCCAGGTAGGTTCCCAGAGCTGTGTGTTGACTAGTCTAGAGAAGAGGCCACATACAGAGCACTTGCTGAAATGAGAATCAATGACCAGTTAGCTATGTGATGATCCATGGCCATTCTCCAAGACTTCGATACCTTCTGTGTATAAGTGGGAATGTAATAGAAATCTTCTTTCCCATCATCTTTCAAATTTTTCATGATGACACCAGTATTGGCAGTTACCATAGGAAAGGAATACTGCTTTTGACTTATTATTCTGTTGTGTGTGCTTGTGTCATGTCAAACTCTTCGACCCAAGGGACTGTAGCCCGTCAGGCCCCTCTGGCCATGGAATTCTACAGGCAAGAATACTGGAGTGGGTTGCCATTTGGTTCTCCAGGGGATCCTCCTGACCCAGGGATCGAACCTGGGTCTCCTGCATTACAGGCAGATTCTTTACCATCTGAGCCACCTATCCTGGTAGGGAAAGGAAATTCCAGAGGTTCTCACTAGGCCATTATAATAGGAATGGCTGTCACCATATGATCCCAGGAGCCAATGTACAGATTCTGCCAGATGTTCAGTATGTCTATCCTAGCCAGGATTCCAACACCAGGGAAATGATCACAGTCTTTGCCTAAAACTCTACTAGTCACCTAACCTCTAACCACCTAACCTCTAACACCTCACCTAAACACCTAACCTTCCTGACCACCACTCTGTGGCCCATAACAGCATTTGAGAACTCCAGGGTTAGCACTGAGCCTCTGTCTGATTACCCTTGATACGGCTCTTTCCCATTCCCCATTCCATTTTCACTCTGAGAAATGGCTCTAAGACTTTGGGAAGAAGTTTAAAGGCATATTTACAGCAGAAGCTTATGGCCATGTCACCAGGATTCTTCTTTCAAGAGACCCACTAGTCCCATTATTCAAGGGGCTTTGTTTCTCTGACCTGGCTTAGGTCAGGCCTTTGAGAAGCCACGATTCTGTGATAATTCAAGTCACTTGAATTCAAGTGACAATTACAAGCTTGTCACTATGTAACACACATTTTGTGTTACAATACAGATGATCCTGGACTCTATAGCGTGTGGGCTCATCCTGCTATGAGGCAGCTAAAGCTGAATGACCAGAGCACAGGGAGAGGTGCCACACTGCCCTCGACCTGCTTTAGTCAGCCATGCAAAGAGGGTTTAATTATGAACATACATACCTTGCTTTCCTAAGTCCCTGGATGTGTGCCATCTGTTAAAAAAAAAAAAAAAAAAGAAACCACGAGCTCTCCTCTACATCTTACAGAACAAGTACACTCAGTTCAGTTCAGTCACTCAGTTGTGTCCGACTCTTTGTGACCCCATGGACTGCAGCATGTCAGGCTTCCCTGTCTATCACCAACTCCTGGAGCTTGCTCAGACTCATGTCCATTAAGTTGGATACATTGGGGGTCAATAAAAACATTACATCCTGTGAATTGTAGGAATGCTCCAAGTTCAAGCCCCAAGTCTTAGGATAACTTGTTTGAGGTCACATATTTGGAAGAGCTGGGCTGTACTCTCAGGCTTGCCTCCATCTAACTCCCATTATAGTCTTCTGAGTGGATAGATGAAGAGAAACATCATGCTTGCATTCAAAGTAACACTAGGCAGAAAAATTCCAAAACCTAGTAATAATAATCAAGGTGGAAATCCACCTTGAAGTTTCTGTTTAAAAAGTAACAATCAGCACTTTGGAGGCAACATGACATAGGGAGTCAGTGATCGTTGTTCGTTCTCTCTGGGGCACTTAAAATCCAACCAAGACTTGATCATTTAGTCAGGCAGGACCTGGCTCCTTATCTGAATATAAAACCAAAGGACTGGGGCCTGGACATACTTATACACAAGGTATCACACTTCAATAATTAACCATATATTTGTGGTAAGATTTTTTCTGCCACGAGTGCTCTTTCTTTTTCTAATTAATCAGGTTCATTAGATTTCACTCATATGATTTTAAAAGAAATGGATCTTCAACACAACATCCATTTTCTAATCACCACATGAAATAGGGTAATTCTTGCCCATGCCTCCGCCTGAAGTTAGGAATTCATTCTTAGTTTCTAGTAGGAAAATACATCTCCTCGCCCAAAGCAAAACAAAATTATGTAAAAGCAGACAGAGTTCTTCCCTCCCCTAATTCATTTGCAATTCTAATGTTCACTCATATATATTTTAGGCACTGATATATGATGAAGCTGTTTATTTTCCAGAGTCAAACGTGGCATGATTATTTTTTTCCTCCTTCTCTCTTCTTCATTCTCTCAGGGGCACTTAAAATCAGTTTCGTTCTCCATCAACTTAACTCTCACATTTTCTTGGCTGTGATTGCAAGATCATCTCAAAAGCAAAATTTACTGGAACAGGCGCTTCTCACTGTTTTCTCCAGCCTTAATAATGTTAAGATATTATAATATTATCTTGTTAAGATACTAACAAGTACAATGAATACAATGATTATATTGATGAGCTCTCATTTGTGAAGTATAATAAAAAGAATAAGCAAAGTTCAGTTAGTCTTGGAAAATCCCAACTCCAAATTTGAATGAAAGTCTATTAATGAAGTGCTGGTTATTATGGATAGTGTGTTGTTTGACGACTACTTTCCTAGGAAATGTGTCATTGAAGATACTAAGAGTGTCCGATACTCAAAATCCATCAAGAAAATATCTGCATTACTAAATTTTCACAGGTGCCTAAGGACACTCTAATTATATAGTGAACACCATGGCTCTGAATTGAAAGCAACTTGCCAAGTCATTTCAAAGTGGCAAACCTAATACTGTTTTGTCTGAAGAAAGAATGTTCGAAAATGACTTTCTGCCATTTTTTTTTTAATTAGTGAACAAGTCCCCAGCCTCCCTGTGGCCCAGAAGGAGTAGAAATACAACCCAAGTTGTACCTTCTTGTCTAATAGTAAGGAAAAGAGAAACATAATAGACAAACAAAATGTCTGGCAGAGGGACAGTATTCACTACAGTCTCTGCAGAGTGACCCAGACCTAGGCACAGAAACTTTCATGAGATTAACCAAATAACATATCTGATATTCTTAAAGTATTAGTCACTCAGTCATGTCCAACTGTTTTGAGACCCCATGGACTGTAGCCCACCAGGCTCCTCTGTCCATGGGATTCTCCAGGCAAGAATACTGGAGTGGGTTGCCATTCCCTTCTCCAGGGGATCTTCCCGACCCAAGGACCGAACCAGCATCTTTTGTGTTTCCTGCATTGCAGGCAGATTCTTTACAACTGAGCCACCAGGGAAGCCTGATATTCTTAAAAGGTTACAGCAAATTTGCATTATGTTTATACATGTGAAAATTGAAAAACCTTGTTCACCAAGATAAATAAACAAATGGAAATCATTTATGCCACTCCACTCCCAACTATATGCTAAAAGTCAAATAGTAGTTATATCACCAGAAATCATTTTTAATGATGAATCAATTGTTAATCTAATGAGGTCTGCTTCAGAAGAAAGAATTAGAAATCATATGATTCACAAATAGATTTGTTGCCCCAGTCAATTCATTCATTCACTTTCTAGTTTCTGGAAAGTATGTTAAAAACACCTCACTAAAATTTATAAAATGATAGTTTATTATTCCTGTTACTCTTTCACTTAGCAGTACCTTGTGTAATATCATATATGCAGAAAGGGTTGGGGAAATTGAGATGCTAAGCTTTTATACACTGTTTTTTATTATCATGTAAATCAAATGCTGTTTTCACCAAAATCTTGAAGCAGAAAACAGACACCAAGACAATGGTGAATGAAATGTCTCATCTTCTCTTTATTAGTAATGTTTAAAATACAGACATAATAAGCTTTGTGAAAGACTGGTATTTCCCATTATGCTTTGATTATTTTTTTGAATTTTCATATCCTTAGAAGGACAAAGTGTGAAGCCTTGTTATGAATTGTCAGGTAGATGAAATAAGGCATGCCATCTTCATTTTTTTCCTCCATGCTTCTTATGAAGCTATGGCATAACAATGCTACTATTCCCTACAGAGGCAACTTCAATAATGCATCCTCAGGTGCTGATCTTGTCCTCAGAAGCAGATCCTGAGTTGAAGATTCATGTGTGAGTGACTTATTAAGAAAATAGGTGTTCCTAGCAGAAAGCAGGCAGGGAGTAAGGAAAGCAGAGCAGAGTTGGAATCCCACCAAGTGTGGGATTCCATGTGGGATCTTAGTTCTCTGAACAGGGATCAAACCCACTCCCACTGCACTGGAAGCTCAGAGTCTTAACCACTGGACCACCAGGGAAGCCTTTGGACTTTTCCATTCCTGTACCAGTCAACCATTGACTATGAGCCATAGTGGGGCATCAGGAGGCACGGGGATGGAGGGACATAAACGCCCAGGCATTCCTGTCTCTCAAAGTTTTCAGATAAGGCAAATCTAAGATCATGTCCTCCAGTCCCATCACTTCATGGCAAATATATGGAAACAGTGATAGATTTTATTTTATTGGGCTCCAAAATCACTGAGAAAGTTGACTGCAGCAATGAAATTAAAAGATGCTTGAGAGAGAGGAGCTAAGATGGCAGAGGAATAGGATGGGGAGACCACTTTCTCCCCCACAAATTCATTGAAAGAACATTTGAACGCTGAGCAAACTCCACAAAACAACTTCTGAATGCTAGCAGAGGACATCAGGCACCCAGAAAAGCAGCCCATTGTCTTCGAAAGGAGGTAGGACAAAAATATAAAAGATAAAAAGAGAGACAAAAGAGTTAGGGATGGAGATCCTTCCGGGGAAGGGAGTCTTAATAGAGGAAGTTTCCAAATACCAGGAAACCCTCTCACTGCAGGATCTGGGGGAAGTTTTCGAATCTTGGAGGGCAACCTAACTGAGAGAAAAAATAAATAAAATCACAGATTACATGCCTAAAAGCAACTCCCAGCAGAAAAGTACCCCAGACGCTCTCATCAGCCACCAGAAAGTGGGGGCTGAACAGAGAGGAGCGGGCGGCATTGCTTAGGGTAAGGACCGGGCCTGAATGCCCTGAGGGCAATCTGAGGGAGCTAACATGAGACAGCAACCTAAACTGTGGGATAGCAAGAGAGAGAGAGAGAATTAACCTGCGAAAAGCCCTAATGCAAAGCACTGCCAGCCCATTCACAGAACAAAGGACTAAGCAATACCAGAGAAGAGCTAGCCGGCTGCGGACTGGTCCATCCCCTGCCAGAGGCAGGGGGGAGGTGGGCGCCAGCCAGAGCCGGAAAGGGGCAAGCTCGGCCCCAGAGAGGGCATCCCCTACCAAACTGCAAACAGGCTTCCAGTTTCTAACCAAAGACTTCCTGAGATTCTGGATGGTTGACATCCGCCGGGAGGGTCACAGCCAGAGATCAGCTCCCCAGAAGAGACACAAGGTGCACCGGACCGGGCGCGCTGGGAAAGTGAGGCTGGGACCGGGGAGGGGAGAAGTCGCACTGCACCTGAAGAGTGCGCTCGTCAAGCACCTGGTTGCCTGAGCTGCTCGAACCGGGGAAGGCACAAGATGCAGGCCCAACTGAGTCTGCGCCTTTGTGAAGTACCCGAGAACCTGAACCTGAGCAGTTTAGATGTGGGAAGTGCACACAACTCCAGCCCGCTCCCTGTAAAGCAACCTGAACCCTGAGCAGTGTAGACAGGGAAAACACACACGCCATGAATGGGGGCAAACCCAGTGTGGCCGGAACACTGCGAGTACTCCCCACACACGCCAGTGATATTTGTAGTGTTCCTCCCTCCCCACAGCACGACTGAACAAGCGAACCTAAACAAGCAACCACTTCTGCCCCCCTGTGTCAGGGCAGAAATTAGACACTGTAGAGACCTGAAACAGAAGCCAAATAAACAAAGGGAACCACCTTAGATGTAACAAGTACAACAGATTAAAATCCCTGTAGTTAACACTGACTACACTGGAAGGGGCCTATATATATTGAAAAGTATAAGCTGGAACAAGGAACTATCTGAAACTGAACTGAATCCACACTGCCCGCAACAGCTCCAGAGAAATTCCTAGATATATTTTTACTATTACTATTATTTTTTTAATTAAACATTTTTTCTTCTTTTTTTAAGTCCTCTATTACTACTTTAATTTTCATTTTTATAACCCACTATTACCTTGCAAAAAACAAAAAGGACCCTATTTTTAAAGTGAACTTCATATATATTGCTTATACTTTTTGTGTTTTTCTTTTTTTTTAATATTGTATTTTTAAGAGTGTAACCTCTACTCTAGATTTTTAATCTTTGTTTTTTAGTATTTGATATCAATTTTGTACATTTAAGAATCCAATCTTCAGTACCCATTTTTGCTCAGTAGTGTGATTACTGGCTTGATTACTCTCTCTCCCTTTTGACTCTCCTTTTTATCCCTCAGGTCACCTCTAGTTCCTCCCTCCCCCTTCTCTTCTCAATCCAATTCTGTGAATCTCTGTGGGTGTTCTGGGCTGTGGAGAACACTTAGGGAACAGAGTACTGCCCAGATCTGTCTCTCTCTTCTTGAGTCCCCTTGTTTCTCCTCCTGTTCACATCTATCTCTTTTCTCCGTCTTCTCTTCTTCATGTAACTCTGTAAAGCTCTCTAGGTGTCCCTCACAGTGGAGAATCTTTTCACCATTAATATAGAAGTTTTACTATCAGTGCTGTATGGATGGAGAAGTCTTGAGGCTACTGGAAGAATAAGACTGAAAGCCAGAGGCAGGAGGCTTAAGCCCAAAACCTGAGAACAACAGAGAACTCCTGACTCCAGGGAACATTAATTAATAAGAGATCATCCAAAAGCCTCCATACCTACACTGAAACCAACCACCACCCAAGAGCCAATAAGTTCCAGAGCAAGATATAACATGCAAATTCTCCAGCAACGCAGGAACATAGCCCTGAGCGTCAATATACAGGCTTCCAAAAGTCACACCAAACCCATAGACCCATCTCAAAACTCACTACTGGACACTCCATTGTACTCCAGAGAGAAGAAACCCAGCTCCACCCACCAGAACACTGACACAAGCTTCCCTAACCAGGAAACCTTGACAAGCCAATCATCCAACCCTACCCACTGGGAGGAACCTCCAAATAAAGAGGAACCACAAACTACCAGAATACAGAAAGGCCACTCAAAACACAGCAATCTAAACAAGATGACAAGGCAGAAAAATACTCAGCAGGTAAAGGAACATGAAAAATGCCCACCAAGCCTAACAAAAGAGGAGGAGATAGGGAATCTACCTGGAAAAGAATTTAGAATAATGATAATAAAAATGATCCAAAATATTGAAAACAAAATGGAGTTACAGATAAATAGCCTGGAGAAAAAGGTTGAGAAAATGCAAGAAATGTTTAACAAGGACATAGAAGAAATAAAAAAGAGTCAATTAATAATGAATAATGTAATAAATGAGATCAAAAACACTCTGGAGGGAGACAACAGTAGAATAATGGAGGCAGAAGATAGGATAAATGAGGTAGAAGATAGAATGGTGGAAATAAATGAAGCAGAGAGGAAAAAAGAAAAAAGAATCAAAAGAAATGAGGACAACCTCAGGGACCTCTGCAACAATGTGAAACGCCCCAACATTTGAATCATAGGAGTCCCAGAAGAAGAAGACAAAAAGAAAGGCCATGAGAAAATACTCGAGGAGATAATAGTTGAAAACTTCCCGAAAATTGGGAAGGAAATAGTCACCAAGTCCAGGAAACCCAGAGAGTCCCAAACAGGATAAACCCAAGGCAAAACACCCCAAGACACATATTAATCAAATTAACAAAGATCAAACACAAACAACAAATAATAAAAGCAACAAGGGAAAAACAACAAATAACACACAAGAGGATTCCCATAAGGATAACAGCTGATCTTTCAATAGAAACTCTTCAGGCCAGAAGGGAATGACAGGACATACTTAAAGTAATGAAAGAGAATAATTACAGGAAAAAAAACTATTAAAAATTCCAACATATGGAGGCTAACTAACATGCTTCTGAATAACCAACAAGTCATAGAAGAAATCAAAAAAGAAATCAAAATATGCATAGAAATGAATGAAAATGAAAACACAACAACCCAAAACCTATGGGACACTTTAAAAGCAGTCCTAAGGGGAAAGTTCATAGCAATACAGGCTTACCTCAAGAAACAAGAAAAAAGTCAAATAAACAACCTAACTCTACGCCTAAAGCAACTAGAGAAGGAAGAAATGAAGAACCCCAGGTTTAGAAGAAGGAAAGAAATCTTAAAAATTAGGGCAGAAATAAATGCAAAAGAAACGAAAGAGACCATAGCAAAAATCAATAAAACCAAAAGCTGGTTCTTTGAAAAGGTAAATAAAACTGACAAACCATTAGCCAGACTCATCAAGAAACAAAAGGAGAAGAATCAAATCAACAAAATTAGAAATGAAAATGTAGAAATCACAACAGACAACACAGAAATGCAGAGGATCATAAGAGACTACTACCAGCAGCTATATGCCAATAAAATGGACAACTTGGATGAAATGGACAAATTCTTAGAAAACTATGACTTTCCAAAACTGAACCAGGAAGAAATAGAAGATCTTAACAGATCCATCACAAGCAAGGAAATTGAAACTGTAATCAGAAATCTTCCAGCAAACAAAAGCCTAGGACGTAGATGGCTTCACAGCTGGATTCTACCAAAAATTTAGAGAAGAGCTAATACCTATCTTACTCAAACTCTTCCAGAAAATTGCAGAAGAAAGTAAACTTCCAAACTCATTCTATGAGGCCACCATCACCCTAATATGAAAACCAGACAAAGATGCCACACAAAAAGAAAATGACAGGCCAATATCACTGATGAACATAGATGCAAAAATCCTTAACAAAATTCTAGCAAACAGAATCCAACAACATATTAAAAAGATCATACATCATGATCAAGTGGGCTTTATCCAAGGAATGCAAGGATTCTTTAATATCCACAAATCAATCAATGTAATACACCATGTTAACAAATTGAAAGATAAAAACCATATGATTATCTCAACAGATGGAGAGAAAGCCTTTGACAAAATTCAATATCCATTTATGATTAAAAACTCTCCAGAAAGCAGGCATAGAAGGAATATACCTCAACATAATAAAAGCTATATATGACAAACCCACAGCAAACATTATCCTCAATGGTGAAAAATTGAAAGCATTTCCCCTAAAGTCAAGAACAAGGCAAGGGTGCCCCTCTCACCACTACTATTCAACATAGTTTTGGAAGTTTGGGCCACAGCAATCAGAGCAGAAAAAGAAGTAAAAGGAATCCAGATAGGAAAAGAAGTAAAACTCCCACTGTTTGCAGATGACATGATCTTCTACATAGAAAACCCTAAAGACTCTACCAGGAAATTACTAGAGCTAATCAATGAATATAGTAAAGTTGCAGGATATAAAATTAACACACAGAAATCCCTTGCATTCCTATACACTAACAATGAGAAAACAGAAACAGAAATCAAGGAAACAATACCATTCACCATTGCAACAAAAAGAATAAGATACTTAGGAGTATATTTACCTAAAGAAACAAAAGACCTATATATAGAAAACTATAAAACACTGATGAAAGAAATCAAACAGGACACAAGTAGATGGAGAAATATGCTGTGTTCATGGATTGGAAGAATCAATATAGTGAAAATGAGTATACTACTCAAAGCAATCTATAGATTCAATGCAATCCCTATCAAGCTACCAACGGTATTCACAGAACTAGAACAAATAATTTCACAATTTGTATGGAAATACAAAAAACCTCAAATAGCCAAAGCAATCTTGAGAAAGAAGAATGGAACTGGAAGAATCAACCTGCCTGACTTCAGGCTCTACTACAAAGCCACAGTCATCAAGACAGTATGGTACTGGAACAAAGAAAGAAATATAGATCAATGGAACAAAATAGAAAGCCCAGAGATTAATCCATGTACATATGGACACCTTATCTTGGACAAAGGAGGCAAGAATATACAATGGAAAAAAGACAACTTCTTTAACAAGTGGTGCTGGGAAAACTGGTCAACCACTTGTAAAAGAATGAAACTAGAACACTTTCTAACACCATACACAAAAATAAACTCAAAATGGATTAAAGATCTAAATGTAAGACCAGAAACTATAAAACTCCTAGAGGATAACATAGGCAAAACACTCTCCGACATAAATCACAGCAAGATCCTCTATGGCCTACCTCACAGAATATTGGAAATAAAAGCAAAAATAAACAAATGGGACCTAATTAAACTTAAAAGCTTTTGCACAACAAAGGATAAAATAAGTAAGGTGAAAAGACAGCCCTCAGATTGGGAGAAAATAATAGCAAATGAAGCAACAAAGAATTAATCTCAAAAATATACAAGCAACTCCTGCAGCTCAATTCCAGAAAAATAAATGACCTAATCAAAAAATGGGCCAAAGAACTAAGCAGACATTTCTCCAAAGAAGACATACAGATGGCTAACAAACACATGAAAAGATGCTCAACATCACTCATTATCAGAGAAATGCAAATCAAAACCACAATGAGGTACCATTACACGCCAGTCAGAATGGCTGCTCTTCAAAAGTCTACAACCAATAAATGCTGGAGAGGGTGTGCAGAAAAGAGAACCCTCTTACACTGTTGGTGGGAATGCAAACTTGTACAGCCACTATGGAGAACAGTGTGGAGATTCCTTAAAAAACTGGAAATAGAACTGCCATATGACCCAGCAATCCCACTCCTGGGCAAACATACCAAGGAAACCAAAACTGAAAGAGACACGTGTACCCCAATGTTCATTGCAGCACTGTTTATAATAGCCAGGACATGGAAGCAACCTAGATGCCCATCAGCAGATGAATGGGTAAGAAAGCTGTGGTACATATACACAATGGAATATTACTCAGCCATTAAAAAGAATTCATTTGAATCAGTTCTAATGAGATGGATGAAACTGGAGCCCATTATACAGAGTGAGGTAAGCCAGAAAGATAAAGACCAATACAGTATACTAATGCATATAGAAAGATGGTAACGATAACCCTATATGCAAGACAGGAAAAGAGTCACAGATGTATAGAACAGACTTTTGTTCTCTGTGGGAGAAGGCGAGGGTGGGATGATCTGAGAGAATAGCATTGAAATATGTATATTATCAAGTGTGAAACAGATCGCCAGTCCAGGTTTGATGCATGAGACAAGAGTTCAGGGCTGGGACACTGGGATGACCCAGGGGGATGGGATGGGGAGGGAGGTGGGAGGGGGGTTCGGGATGGGGAACACATGTAAATCCATGGCTGATTCGTGTCAATGTATGGCAAAAACCACTACAATATTGTAATTAGCCTCCAACTAATATAAATAAATGAAAAAATAATAAAAAAATAAAAGATGCTTGAGCCTTGGAAGGAAAGCTATGACATACCTAGACAGTGTATTAAAAACCAGAGGCATCACTTTGCCTACAAAGGTCCATATAGTCAAACTATGGCTTTTCCAGTAGTCATGTACAGATGTGAGTGTTGGACCTTAAAGAAGGCTGAGCGCTAAAAAATTGATGCTTTCAAAGTATGATGCTGGAGAAGACTCTTGAGAGTCCCTTGGAGAGCAAGGAGATTAAACCAGTCAATCTTAAGGGAAATCAACTTTAAATATTCACTGGAAGCACCGATGCTGAAGCTGAAGCTCCAATACTTTGGCCGCCTAATGCAAAGATCTGACTCATTGGAAAAGACCCTAATGCTATTACTTGGGCTACAGCATATGGTGCTGATGTAGAATTATCAAAAATAAATACAGCAAATTATGGCAAGCGTGATGGGGAGACTTTGAGTTCCTTCCTATTGGAAAGATTGTGCGCAGGAGGAGATGGGGTGGTAGAGGATGAGAAGGCTGGATGGCATCTCCAACTCAATGGATATGAGTTTGAGAAAATTCTGGGAGATAGTGAAGGACAGGGAGGCCTGGTATGCTGCAGTCCAAGGGGTCGCAAAGAGTCAGACATGACTGAGCAACTGAAAAACAAGACAGCTCTAACAGTTCAAGGGTACTTCTCTAAAGAAGGTGGCAGGTATGAGTCACTGAGAGCAAACCATGCAGAAGCTGGAGTTTGGACAAATAGCATCCGTATAGGGGAGGAAGGCAACAACAGTAACATCATCTACTCCATCTTCAATTAACTTATTCTCCTTTCCAGTCTCACTCTCCCCATGCCTTTGGTCTTGCTTCCTGAGATCACATCCCAAATAAACTACTTGCACCATAAACTTGTCTTAGTATCTACTCCCAAGGTCACACTAATGAGTGTCTCCTCCTGTTAGGAGGAATAGCTTTCAGGCTCTTCCTCAAACTAAGAAGGATTTCCTCCATACCTAGATGCATTCAGAGCAGAGCTTCCCTCTTCAAACTTAATTTTATTGAGTACCATCTAACCATTTATCTCACTACATACAGAGTAAGCAACTGTTCTGTATAATTTGCATTACTTGAGAGTTATTTCCACTGGCAGGAATCTCTCCAGTAGGAAGGAACTCAAAGTTTCCCAGTCAAGCTTGCCATAATTTGCTGTATTTACATCTGGTAATTCTACATCAGTACCATGTGCTGTAGCCCAAGTAATAGAAGTAGAAAAATGTGTTTTATAAAAGTGGCCAGTCTTGACTGTATTCCTTGGATGCAAGGAGTCACTCCAGCTTTCCCCTCCTTAGTCCTTTCTTGTTCCACTCTCGAAACCTAGGCACTGAGTTGAAATGACTCCTATTTATTCTTAAAAACACCACTTGAAGATACAAGGGACAGACTTGAGAAAATATTTGCAAAATACATACCTGATTTAAAAAAAAAAAAAAAGACTTGCCTTCAAAATTAAACAGTAGGAAGACAAGCTAATTTTTGAAAAAATAGGCAGATTTGAACAGACACTTCACCAAAAAGATACAGGTGACAAATAAATACATTAAAAGATGTGCAACATCATTCATCACTGCGTGTGTGCTAAGTCACTTCAGTCGTGTCCGACTCTTTGCGACCCCATGGACTATAGCCCATCAGGCTCCTCTGTCCATGGGATTTCCCAGGCAATAATACTGGAGTGGGTTGCCATGCCCTCCTCCAAGGGATCTTCCTGACCCAGGGATCAAACCCACATCTCTTAAGTCTGCTCTATTGGCAGGCAAGTTCTTTACCACTAGTGCCACCTGCGAAGCCCCAGTAGTCATTGGAGACATGCAAATTAAAAGTACAATGAGACATACACTCTCTAGAATGGCTAGAGATTCTAACCATTTGTTTGAATAGCTTGTTGAGGCTATATTGCAACCCAGCTTCTCCATCTGCCCAACCCTAATTCCTTCCCTTCTTCCATAAATGTTGACACCAAGGGTATTTCATAAAAAATCTTCTGCAGACTTAACTTCCTTTTCAAATCTGCTTCTCAGGAAACTCAAGCTGGGACAATTCTCTGTCTAGTTTCCTCTTTGAAGCCCCTGGGATTTTTGGCCAGCACTGCATAGGAGAATATTCAATGTGAGGCAGTTAAAGAGAAACTGAGCCACTTCCTTTTATTTTTTTAAGTGTTTATTTTTTTAATTGGAGGATAATTGCTTTACAATGTTGTGTTGGTTTTGGCCATATAACAATGCAAATCAGTCATAATCATATTCATAGCCCCTCCCTGTTGAGCCTCCCCTCTCCTATCCCGCCCCTCTAGGTTGTCACAGAGCACCAGGATGGGCTCCCTGAGTTATATAGCAGCTTCCCACTAGTTATCTATTTTACACATGATAGTGTATATATGTCAATGCTCCTTTCTCAATTATCCTACCCTCTCTTTCCCCTGCTGTATCAATTCTCTACTTCCATGTCTCTATTTCTTCCCTGTAAATAGGTTCATCAGTACTCTCTTTCTAGATTCCACATATACACATTAATATACGATACTTGATTTTCTCTTTCTTACTTCACTCTGTGTAAGAG
Organism: Cervus elaphus; assembly: GCF_910594005.1. Classification (NCBI taxonomy): domain Eukaryota; kingdom Metazoa; phylum Chordata; class Mammalia; order Artiodactyla; family Cervidae; genus Cervus; species Cervus elaphus. Next base: position 132,248,429 of record NC_057848.1, on the reverse strand, counting down.
GCTCTAGGTTCGTCCACCTCACTACAAGTGACTCAAATTTGTTCCATTTTATGGTTGAAGAATATTCCATTGTATATATGTACCACATCTTCTTTATCCATTCATGTGTCAATGGACATCTAGGTTGCTTCCATATCCTGGCTATTGTAAATAATGCTGCAATGAACATTGGGGTGCATGTGCCCTTTTGAATTGTGATTTTCTCAGGGTATATGCCCAATAGTGGATTTCTGAGTCATATGGTAGTTTTATTCCCTGGAGAAGGAAATGGCAACCCACTCCAGTATTCTTGCCTGGGAAATCCCATGGACAGAGGAGCCTGACAGGCTATGGTCCATAGGGTTGCAAACAGTTGGACACAACTGAAACAACTTAGCACCCCAAAGATAAACATGTCTTAATCCTTGTACTGCAATGCTGGAGACCTGGGTTCAATCCCTGGGTCGCAAAGATCCCCTGGAGAAGGAAATGGCAACCCATTCCAGTACTCTTGCCTGGATAATTCCATGAACAGAGGAGCCTGGTGGGCTGCAATCCATAGGGTTGCAAAGAGTCGGACACGACTGAGCAACTAACACTAATCCTTATAACCTGTGAGTATGTTCCTTAGCTGCCAAAAGGGGCTCTGCAGATGTGATTAAGTTAAGGATCCTGACATGGGGAAATCAGCCTGTATTATCCAGATGGGTCCAATATAATCACTTGGGTCCTTATAAGGAATAGAAGGAAGTAGGAGAGTCAAAGTCGGACAGAGAAGTAATGATGGAAGCAGAGGATGGAGAGGAGAGAAGATGCTATGCTGCTGACTTCGAAGAAGCAAAAAATGGTCATGAGCCAAGGTGACTTCTAGAAAGTGGAAATGGCAAGGGACTGGATTCTCCTCAAGATCTCCCAGAAATAATAAAGTTCTGTTGACACCTTAATATTATCCCATTAAGGGATAATTAAGGAAGATCCATTTCAGATTTCTGACCTCCAGAACTGTAATATAACAACTTTGTATTGTTTAAAACTCATAACTCTATAGTCATTTGATATAGCCAATAATAGGAAACTCATACAAAAGACCTCAGCCAGTTCCATGGGGAGCTCTAAAGCTGAGATAGACTGTTGGACTTGTTCCAAGTTAGGTTGATGGACTGGGCATTTATTTATACTTGCAAATAAACCATCCACTGGATGCAGATTGTTCTTCAGAAGAAGGTGTGACCTTGAGCAAGGAAGTTTTTCAACAAAGGGCAGTTCCTAAAGAGGGCTTATAGCACTCCCAGAGGCTGAGGCAATCAGTGCTTAAGTTCTGGAAGGATGAGAAGATGGATCTGGGCAGACGACTACAGAATCCACTGTACTTTGCAGTTCTTGCAGTACTGATATGTAGTCCCAGGAGGGAAAACAAATTCAGTTAGATGTGTATTACCAAGCAAATTAAACTTTTGTATCCTATTCTTACTTCAGCATTCTTGAGCTTACTTGCTTTTTTGTGGGACAGGAGGGTGGAGAAGGGGGACTGCTACATTTATGTTCTGTATGCCTCAGTTACCTTGGGTCTCTAAAGTAAAGAAAAGCTTCAGAGAGCAAAAATTTCCCAGAAACTACTCAAGGAGCAAGATCAATACAATTATTCTGAAACATGCTAAAAGTTAAAAAAAGAGATACTGTTTAGCTGAGAACTCTAGAGGGAAAATTAGGAACTCCTTTTAAGAAACACATTTCTGAAGATTAGATCTTTGAAGAACACACCAAATGATGCAATTCTAATTTCACACGTGTTGTCAATGTGTTTAGTTGAAATATTATGAGAAATTGTTAAATGAATGTTTAAAGGGGGTAAAGAGTGAATTTGTTTTTAATACAGCAAGAGTTTTGGGCCACTTTGCATTTTATCACTACAATCTGTTATCACTTGATTCTTAGAACATAAAAATATAATTACTCCTTTGCATACGCTGTTTTTTAATAGAGATACCCAAATCCTGTATACAGTGTGAAATATTTACATTTCCATTTCCACATGTTCAAACTTTCATTACACTTGCATGAGCTAATTCGCTAGTCTCCCTCACTTGTCCCTCTGCTACCTAAGTCACCACTTGAATCCATTCAGCACACTGTAGCCAGATTAATCTTTTTTAACATCTTTGATTACACCATGCTATTATTTAAATCTGTTTAGCATTTTCTCAATGTCCGACTAGTTGTAAAGTCTTCTCCTTGGCATTCAAAGCCGTTCATATGTTGCCCCTAAAACAACTTTTCAGATTTCCTACTAATGAATGGCAGCCCACTCCAGTAATCTTGCCTGGAGAATCCCATGGACAGAGGAGCCTGTCCGGCTACAATCCACTGGGTCGCAAAGAGTCTGACACAACTGAATCACTAACACTTTCACTTTTCAATCCCCACCCTACCTATCCCATGATCCCAGCCAAATTGTGATGCTTCTTGTTCCCTGAAAAGTTTGTCCTGATCTGCTTATGTTACTGCTCTACCTTCAACCAGGAACATTTTATCCATTCTTGGTAGTTAAAACCTTATGATCTGAAAAACCAAATGTTACAAACCACCACAGAAAGCCTTTGCTGATTCAACTAAGTAGATGGGATCTCTCCTACTTCCAATTCTCTATAAGACTCCTGTCCTAGATAGACATTACTTTGATTGCAGCTAATAGAAAGCTACTCAAATGGTTTACAGAAAAGAGGGGATTTAACTGAAATATAAGGAGTAACATAAAATCTAATGTCCCAAATGGCAGCCACAGCTCATGAGATTTGAGAGAAAAACTAACCCAGAAAAGCAAAATAGATTGCTATGGAAAACACAAAATTAGTTCTTAGCAATTGGAAACTTGATTTATAGAAATAAAAATAAATGGGTTGAAAAGCAGAATGGACATAGTTGAAGAAATTATCTGAGAGAATCACTCTGCTCCATCTTCCAGTACACTAATTAATTCAGCAAAAAGATTTGGGAGAGTTAGGACAGAAAATGAAAGTGGGTTAAAGGAGAGCAGTTTACAGATATTGAAATCTTAGATGTTGATAGAAAAACAGCAATTTATAACAAAAAACATCTCAACTTAATAGCAAGCACTAACATGGATATAAGATGAATAGCTTCCAGAATATTAGAGGAACATTTAATATTCTATGGAGGGCAAAGGATGGGAAGAGTAAGGAGTACAGGAATCTTATTTTCTTGTTTCCTTTAAGTTTTACTAAAACAATAGATGGCAAGGGATCTTATTTTTGTTTTAATGTGTGTTTATGCTTTACTAGTGAGGTTATTCAAGTTTTCATATGTTTATTTGGTTATTCACATTTCTTTTGTAAATTGCCTATATATATATACACACACACACACACTTTGCCCATACATCAGGTTCTTTGTCTTTTTAATTGATTTATAGTAACATAAAGTTACAGATATTAAAACATTGTCTGATAAACTGAGAGGAAAGAAAATATACCATATATGTTTCTTGTCTTTAAGTTTTCTTTTTTTTTTTTTTGTTACAACACAATTTAATTATTTAGAAGAAATGTGCTAGAGAAAAATATAGGTGACGTCTATCATATTAGGGTTGGACAGCTATTTTTTTCTTCCTCTATTATTTCTTTTCTTAAAGAAAAAAACTAGGCAGGAAAATATTAACACCTAACTACACAATAATTTTTAAATTATATGTGGAAAACAATGAAGTTGACACCATACAGGAATATGATATTCACTACATGCCAGGCACAATTCTAAATTCTTCCTATAGATTAACTCATTCAATCAACACAATTATTTTATCAGATGTTATCATCTTTTTCATTTGACAAATGAGGAAACTGAAGTACTGAAAGATTAAGTAGTTGCACCACAGAGCAGGTAAATGGCAAAGAAAAGATTTGAACCTAGGCAATCTAGTTCCAGGGCTTTCCAGGTGGCGCTAGTGGTAAAGAACCCACCTGCCAATGCAGGAGACATAAGAGACATGGTTTCGATCCCTGGATCAGGAAGATCCTCTGGAGAAAGGAATGGCTACCCATTCCAGTATTCTTGTCTGGAGAATCCCATGGACAGAGAAGTCTGGTGGGCTACAGTCCATAGGGTTGCAAAATATCAGACATGACTGAAGTGACTGGGCTCACACACGCAGTCGAGTTCCAAGGCCCGTGTTTAAAGTTCTGTGCTATAATTCTCTCTCTCAGACAAACTCTGAAAAAAAAAAAATTCCAGAGCATTACAAAATTTGACATGGACATAGTTTTCAGTGTCACCTGACCACTGACCCTGCTTTCTTCCCTATGATGGTGTTGTCTTGGGAATTCTGAGCTTGGCTCAAGAGCTAGGAGAGTCAAGTGTCCATGAAAACTGCAATAAAGTGAACTGCAGATTCTTGGTGTATGTTCTTCCAGGATAGTTATGTAAGGCACAGTACAAAAGTTTTGTAGCACAGCAACAAATGAACCATTTTGTCAATTCCATACCCTATCAGGGCACCCAGCTGCCTCTGATAATCTTTGTGTAAGTCCAAACCAAGAAATGCTACATCTGTCCCTGCTCTATGTAGTATCACACTTTCATTAAGCTCTGAATCCTAAGGATATACTCTGGGAATTATAGAAGTGAGTGAGTGTGTGTGTGTGTGTGTGTGTGTAAAAGTGACAGACCAAAAAATGATTTAAAAAAGATGTTAAACATTCCCCAATTCACACAATCAGAGCAGCCCCATATCCTCTAGTCTATGTAAAAAAGAAACAAATGATAAAAACAACAAAAAGAACCCAAGTTCTATTGTGAAGCACAAACCTGCATTTAATGAAATAAATAATAAATGTAATATCCTATGTCAGTCATGGTCCCAGCAGGAAACAGATGGTACACTCAAATTAGGATAACTTAAAGAGGGGCTGTTACAGGTAATATTCCCCAAGAGGCAGACTGAGATGGAGATTAGCAAACAGCAAGTTTGCTGTGAAGTGTTCTGAGAATTGAAACTTGGGGAAGAAAAGGAAGCAGAATTGGGCAGAGAGAGTTGAGCTATGATGCCATCTCATCTAAGGTCTCAGCATACTACTGAGATCCCTGAAGCTGGGACAGTTCTTCAGAGTTGTACAAAGTTTAGCAGAGGAGGTCAGGTCATTATGCCCTGCATTGGCCAATCATAGGCTATTGGCTGCCAATGGAAAAGGTATAAACTTGGGCAAAGTGGCTCCTGCAGTAGAAGGCAGGTCTTGGAAAGGAGAGGACTGACTCCTGAGGGCATCTAGTAGCGTAAGTCCTCCCATCCTGAAGAAGGATCTTGGTAACACAGCACAACAGCTACTATGGGGTTTCTTAAAGAAACTATTTCCCAAAGTACATGCAAGGTGTATGAAAAATCCAGTGGAAAATTATCAGATAACTTCATTCATACAAACATATATGAAGCATTGCAGCTCTCAAACGAGAGACTCAGTGGACAATGCTCAGGCCACATATAAAAACAGAACACTCACCCACAACCTGTAGCAACCAGCCCAGGAAACCAACCCACTTTCTACAGAAAACAGCCCAGAAAGTCAGTCTGCTCTCTATAACTCAAATTTGTAAAGAGTCAGACTGTTAGGTGTCAAAGGTGTGCCAAAGAATAACTCCTGTAACATTCAGCCTCAAATGGCCAGGATTTGACTAATAACTGACAACTTCCTTAATTTTTGTCCCCACCTCCTGCTTAGGACCAGAATCCCTGGTGGCTCAGTGGTGAAGAATCCACCTACAAGTCAAGAGACATGGATGCGATTCCTGGGTCAGGAAGATCCCCTGGAGAAGGAGATGGCAACCCACTCTAGTATTCTTGCCTGGGATATTTCATGGACAGATGAGCCTTGCAGCCTACAGTCCATGGAGTGGTAAAAGAGTTGGACATGACTTAGTGACAAAACAACAACCAGCTTAGGACCAACCAAAGAAAGTCAAATATCTTCCCCAAACCAATCATGTAGGATGCTTGCTGTTAGTTAGCCCACCTGTAGCTCCCCCATGCCAACAGCCTGCAATCAGAGCAGCCCTGAAGCTTTCCGCTTTATCCACTATAAAGCTTTCCCATTCATCTGCCTGCCTTTGAGCTGCTGCCAGATCACAAGTGATGGTGGCTGATTCCCTTGCTATAGCAAACTTTGAATAAATAGCCTTTGTTCTCATGTGGGTGGTCTTCATTTATTTCCACACAACAATGCCTCCACTGAGAAGGTGATCTCAGGGAGAGGACAATTTGCCTCATCCTGAGACATCTGGACCTAAATCTGGAGTTTCTGAAAGCTATCCAACAATCTGCTCTACAGCACAAGTATTCAGAATAAAAAAATATACATACCAACTTGCTTTTAAGACACATAGAGATGGACAGCAGGTCCAGAAAAAAGAGCAAGTCTGAGCACACCAAAAAGATTTACAGAAAATCTTCCAATATACAGGAGTAGGAAACTGTCTTCAATTTTAACAGTCCAGTTGAAAGCTACACTTAGTTATTCCAAATATTTCACATGAGCATATGCCCTGGGGTAAGGTACTTTGCAAATGTTCCAGACCTGATATGAATAGGCAGCTTTGAGAGGAGTGACCTTCAGAGGAAAATAAGTTACTTCCTCAAGTATAAAGTGGGTTCTCTTCTTCCCATCATGAATCACCCAACACGCCTGTGGAAAGTAGCTTCTATCTGAACAAGGGGCTCTGTTAACATCTCCTTGTTGTTAAGTGTCAACTTAACTCTCAGGCCACACACTAGCTTATTAACCCAAATAAATGATTCACGCTGGACATTTGCAGAATTACAGCAGATCAGTGGGAATGGAGTGGGAGAGGAGAATGGGAAAATGATAGCATCAAATAATTTAGTAGGCAGTTAACTATATCACCTCAAGCTAGGCTTGAGTGAGACTAACTCATTAGAGCTCATTAACTCCTCAGCAGGCCTTAGTTTATCATATTAGCTGACTTTAGGACTGAACCCCTAGAGAAAGACTCCAGATGGATTCGGCTTAAAGAGAGGGGTTTCTGGGAGGCTTGGGGTTACCATAGGAAAAAAAAATCTGATGAATGGCACATGAAGCTTACATGGGAAGTTGGGTGGATAAAACATTGACTGGAGAGCAAGATAGAGGACTTGTTCAGTTGCTAAGTCATGTCCTACTCTTTGTGACCCCAAGGACTGTAGCACACCAGGCTTCTCTGTCCTTCACTATCTCCCAGAGTTTGCTCAACTTCATGTCCATTGAGTTGATGATGCCATCCAACCATCTCATCCTCTGTCATCCTTTTCTCCTCCTGCCCTCAATCTTTCCCAGCATCAGGATCTTTTCCAGTGAGTTGCCTCTTCGCATCAGGTGGCCGAAGTATTGGAGGGAAAACCAATCTTGCCTATGGTTACACTGACCCTTAGCTTAACTAGTTCATGAGCCAGTTGTGAGAGTTTTTAAAATATAGGCATATGTACCATGAAATTCCTTAAGTGACAGTAGGAAGAGTGGCCCTTAGGGATTACTTAGTAAACCATCACTCCTCATCTGCCCAGCCCAACACAAACTCTCCTAACCGCCAGCCTAGCCCTCTCACTGCCAGCCGACTCTAAGCCCTATGGTAAAATGAAAGTCTTCAGCAAGGCCAGGCCTTGATCCTCATGGCTCTTTGATTGCCCACCTTGGCTTCTGTGGGATGCTGCCTGCTGCAGGTACTCACATCTCCAAAGAACATATACATACTCCCCCAGCTGTATGGTTTGAAACCTGCTCCGCTACCTAACTGAAAGGGGAAAAGAGCATTTAGAAAATGGTTACTATAACTAATCCTCATAACCCTATGAGTTTCTTCCTCTTTATACTTTATACTGAAGGGGATCAGAAGATGCCACCCTAAAATATGCTACTTTGGCATAAGGATTGTCTTGGAGTGAAAGTAATTAAGAGAGAGCAGACAAAGGAACTCTCTTCCCTCCCCCTTTCTGCCTAAAAGCAGGACATACACCTCTTTGTGAAGGTGTCCCCTTCCACCTCTCATACCAGGAAGAGGAGAACTACTCTTAATCACAGGATAGATGACACCAACTTGAGTCTGCATCACAAAACTTACTAATAAATAATCCTTATCTTTCATTGAAAGTGAAAGTCATTCAGTCATGTCCAACTCTTTGCAATCCCATGGACTGTAGCCCTCCAGGCTCTTCTGTACATGGAATTTCCCAGGTAAGAATACTGGAGTGGGTAGCTGTTCCCTTCTCCAGGGGATCTTCCTAACCCAGGTCTCTCACATTACAGGTGGATTCTTTTTTTTTTTTTTTTTTTTAATTATTTTTTTTTTATTATTCTTTTTTTTTTCCAGTGGGTTTTGTCATACATTGATATGAATCAGCCATGGATTTACATGTATTCCCAATCCTGATCCCCCCTCCCACCTCCCTCTCCACCCGATTCCTCTGGGTCTTCCCAGTGCGCCAGGCCCGAGCACTTGTCTCATGCATCCCATACAGGTGGATTCTTTACCGTCTGAGCCACGAGGGAAGCCCTATCTTCCATTAGTTTCCCCTAAATATTTACCTCCCCATGATTTACAGCCCCTAGAAGCCCAAACTGCTTTTCCTTTGTCTAGTCATTTCTCCTCAATGTATTGCCCCCTTTTTTTTTGTTTGTTTATTATAATTTTATCCATTTATTTTTAATAAGGCTCAATTAGATGGAGAACAGAGATAAAATTGTTGTCACACATAAAAATATGAATTGAACTGCTTCTTTTTGGATGGGTCTTTAACATCGATTTGACCATATGGACAGTGTCTACAGGCTGAGCCGCAGCACTGGCCTCTCTGCAAGTGGGCCAGCTGGATTAACACCATGTAGCCAGTAGCTGGGTCCACATAGTTTACCTGGCCAGCCGCGCAGGCGGCCGCGTGTAGCTCCTCCATCCTCCACTCTGCCGCCGTTAACTCTTGGCTCGCCAGGTACCTGGCCGCTTCCTCCGGCCCGCCCTGTAAGTCGGGCCCAGGGCCACTGCCTTCTTCCCGCACAGCCGAGCAGAGGGGGACGCAGCGCCGTCGGCAGGCTGCTCTGTCAGGGGGCGGCTGGGTGGTGGGCCGTGGACTCCCGAGTGTGAACGCCAGGACCCTCCAGGCCACCATGGCCGCCGCCTCTGCCCTTTGTTAAAATGGCATATATGTTTGGTGTGACTTTGGGCAGCCTGTATGTTGACGCTCAGGGCTATGTTCCTGCGTTGCTGGAGAATTTGCGTGGTATGTCTTGCTCTAAACTCTCAAGCCTAGTCCCTGCTAGGCTTAGGTTTCTACTTCCTTTCTGTGAAGCTCCTATGTGCTTCTCCTGTTTATCTGTCTTTTGCCAGTTTAATTCACAGACCTCTGTTACTAAACCTAAGAGGGAAGATCAAAAGTTTTGTCTTCCCCTATGACACTAACCCCAGTCTGCAGATGTGATATGGAGGGCAAAACAGCTAGTAGCTAGTGCCAGGATTTGAAAACGGGCAGTCTGATTCCAGTCCCTATGCTCTTTCTTTTTTTATCCCTATGCTCTTTCTTAATTACTCCACTGCAACTACAGTTTAGAAAAACAGTATTCTCTCTCACAACCCAGTTTCACACAGGGATCACATTGTATTCAAAATACACTTTGAGTCTCTAAATACTGAAGTCATACTCAGGTAAGAAGAGTTGCAAAAGAAAATGAGATGGAAGCCTGAATTCTGTCTTAGGAAGTCTCAACCTGAGGTACATGTCTATTGAGTAAAGAATCCCTTTAAGTGTTTAACTCTCTCCTCCATGTCTCTTCACTGCACACATACAGGAAAATGCACGTATATTAAATGTGTGTGTGAGGCCAAACCACTGTGTGCAAGGCAAGGTGCTTGGATTTCCAAAAGGACTCTGAAATGTAATGAAAAAGAGAATGGATGATAAGGACCAAAGGCTTCTACCCTGGTCAGTTTCTCTACCTACATGCTGCTTTGCTCACGTCTCTTACATCTCCTGCATTGGCAGGCAGATTCTTTACCACAAGCACCACCTGGGACACCCCTCTAGACAATCTATGATTACAAAATGTGATTTCTGCTGGTCAACTGAAGGCAGCTCTGAAGCCTCATGCAATCAGAAAAGTGTTGCGCTGTGCTTCTGGCAAGCTCAGGACAAGAAAGCATGGCCAGGAGGGTGGGGGGCAGAGGGAACACCCCACCCCAGGGAGGGTTCCTCCCAGCAAGGATGCTGTGGGGAGGCAAGGCCTGAGTGCTTCTGACTTCTCTCTGTTTCTTTCTCTCTTGTAGTATTGCTAAAATATCTCTAAAGGGCGTCAGAACCCCGGACCTGGTGGGAGAGTTTAGATGGGCTGTGCTGATGCCACGCACACATCCATGCTGCCCCCGGAGGTTCAGGATATTTGTCTGTCAAGGAAGCTACAGCCCACAGTTTCATCATATCGATAAGACGCTCCAGGTGGTGAGTGTGAGGCGAATGGCTGCAGCGCTGACTTGGACAGAGCCACGTGGCCTCACATCAGGGGATGTGAGTTGGAAACAGAGATGGCAGGTGCTGCACATTCCACCTTGTTACTTAATCTTCTCCAGTGAAAAGCTATAAACAGGCTGCGACCTTCAACATATCATGTTTGTTCCACATTGACAGAAACTCTATGTTCTAGCTGCATATACTAGATTTCAGGTCGTTGGTTAATAACACTTGATTAATTTCAAACACACAATTGAGGCATTCATTAGATCAGTGGTTACTAAATGGGGAGTCTGAAATGTCCCTTTCAGGCTTCACTGAGCTCAGGATCAGGGGACTCTGCTATGATAGACTTTGGATGTGTGCACCGACCTCACGGGCAGAGAGATTTTTATCATACCTCCACGTTCCAGGGGAACAGTGATAGGGGAGGGCAAGAGAGATGAGGAGAAAGAAGGGGTGAGGACAATGAGAGAGAGGCAGAAACCCAGAAAAGTGAGAGGAAGAGAATGGGGAAGGGAAGAGGAAGGAAAAAGAGGAAGGGAAGAAGGAGGAACAGGGTAAAAGGAGGAGAAAAATTGGGAGGGGAAGGAGAGGGAGTAGTGGGAGACAGAAGGAGGAAGAGAAGAAAGAAGAGAAAGGAAGGGAAGAAATGTGTTCTATTATATACCTTACAAGTTGAATTTTAGGGAAAGAAAAACAGTAACAAAGGGTTGTTTAACAAACAAACAATGCAAAGGATTTAATGCAACGGGTTTTTGTTGCCTCTGCTGTAGCTGGCTATACTCCACGGTGACTGAGCATCTGTGGGGGAAAAGACCAAATAGAATGACTTAAGCAACCTAAGAAAACAAAAAAGAAACATGTAGAGGAAAAGGGAGCCTGGAGAGAGAGGCTGGGGAGAGTTTTACTTCATTATTAGTGCCATAATACAAGGGAATCCCACACCGAACAGATTCCAAAGTATCTCTGACCTGATTTTAGTGACATTGCTAATCCTGCCTGGAAGCACTCAGTAATTGACAGCAAGTAGATTTTATTTAAAGAGAGAGAGGAGAGAAGGGAAAGACATCAATCAGCAAACGTTGTTTACCATTTGGCTCCCACATTGCACTGAACCAAAAGTAGAAAACGATATGATAGAACAAACAGAAATGAAGGTGGGAAGGTTCCAGGGGTTTCTCACGGGACCGTGGCACAGGTCTGACAGAGGCAGAGGCACAGGAGCAGTTACTGAGCCCTGCAGAAAAGGTGCACTCAGACCCTGCACTGAATCGCCCTTCCAGGTATTATCAGTGTTTTACCAGGTATTATCAGTCCTTTTCTTTGTAAAATGGTATGATATTTTATTTTTGCTAAAAATAATATTCTGGCAGGGAGTCACAAAAATAAGGTGGGTAGAGAAAGATTAGTAGTTTAGTACTAAACGTGAGATCTGAGGACCAGAAGCATCAGCATCATCTGCAAGCTGATCAGAAACACAGGATTTGGGACCCACCTTGGGGTGACTGAATGGGAATCTGGTCATGAATCAAATTCCCAGGGTATTCACCTGCAGATGAAAGTTTCAGTAGCTCTGGTTAAGAGGGAAAAAAAAATGGTATGCTAACATCTCACATATTTATTTATCTGGGCCTTTCATTCTCTCTGAGATCCATGTACCTACCCTTGTAACTGACCTCTGCAGCCTCCATCTCCTTCCCCATCTCACAGGCCAGGCAGACATTCCTAACTTATTAGTCAATCGTGGACACCTAGAGCATTGTGTGTTCTTAACTTGTGAGGTTAAATCTAACTCAGCAATAAAAGAACGAAAAAGTAAGCAAAGTTGGTATCCTAGTTTAGGGATTGTGTATATACATGCATGTGTGTGTGTATGTTTCTCAGTGGTTCTCAAGCTTTAACATGCATCAGAATCATTTGGAGGACTTGCTAAAACACAGATTGTTCAACCCCAGTCTCAGAGTTTCTGAATCTAGGGAGGGACCTGAGAATTTGCATTTCCAACTCATTCTAAATGCTGATGGTGCTGATCCATGGATCACCCTTTGAGAACCGCTGGTCTCTATCCTTCCCGTACCCCTCTTCCTCATGTAAAGGCATTGTTCTTTATCCCTCCCTTTAGAACCCTTCTCTGCAAGGCGAGGTGTAGTAGCTTGATGTGGTAGCAGATATTAGCTTCCTGCCCTGTTACACTTAACAGAAAGTTTATGAATATTTTTAAGGGAACTCCTAAGAATACTGTCTTAACCAAATGGTTTAAAGATGAATGTTAGAAGATTCACATGTAGGAGGTGGAATAGGTTGTTTGGGGGTGGGCAGAGCCATGTTGGGTCCTCCAAGTATCATCACCTAGACAGTTGCACCCAGGCCCTACCAGTAGGACCATGGACAGCTCATGTGAGTCTTGCCAACAAGGCATGTGTCACTCTGCCAGGGAGACTCTTTATCATAAAAGAGAAGGGGGAATAAAGAGGGAAGGCTGTCTTGAAACATCTTTGGGAGACAAGTAATTTCTTGAGCGACTGAACTGAACTGAACTGAAGTTGATTATTAAATAATGATCAGGAGTTACCTTAGGCAGGAGAGTAACATGAAAAATAGATGTATTTATTAGACCTATTACAATTGACAACTTTGTGGAGAAAGGATTGGAAGAGTCAAGACTTGGGACAGAGGACTGGTTAGAAGATGGTCATAGTAGTCTATGGAGACCTGAACTAGACAATTGCAGTGGGAAAGAGGAAAAAATGGACAGTCAGGAACCATTAAGAAATAAAATTAGCAGGTCCTGGATTAGCTGTGGATTAGCTTTATGTAGTCATGCTTCTCCAGAATGACTATACAGATGTGTGCCCTCAGGCCATATAGGACTGCTTTAAAGAGAGGAGCCCCTTCTATTTTAACCCTCTACTATCAACACCATACTCTTTTCTTCCTTTATCACTGATTACTCTAGAACTGACCAGCGTCACTTCAATACTCTTGTTTTCAGCCATCCCAATCAAACTAGACTCCTGTTTTGGCTCTGACTCCCCCCAAACACCCATGTCCCACCTCCTACATACTAATCCTCTAAAATTCATCTCTAAACCATTTGGTTAAGACAGTATTCTTAGGAGTTCCCTTTAAAATATTTTTAAATGGACCATCACCTCATGGACTATGTCACCTTTTTGGTCCACCCCACAGTGTCTTTCCTGGCCCTACTTCACTCCTTTAGGTACCAAACTCTGCTAGCATCCCCACTACGGATATGACTGGTACCCGGCCTCCTGGGGAACCATTTTTTTTTTTTTACATCTGTTCTTCTAGAAAAATGGCACTTGTATTTATATACTTGTTTCTTTGCAGACCTGTGTTTAGATAAGGCCTGTTTCCAAGTCATCCCTGCCTTTCTACTCATGCTCCTATCTCAAAGAAATCATAGTTTCCTTTCTGAATCAAGATTTGGTGGGAGGTGTCATGTTGCACAGCTTGTGGAATCTCAGTTACACAACCAGGGATTGTTGAACTCAGGCCATGGCAGTGAAAACACTGAATCCTAACCACTAAACCACCACCAGGGAACTCCTAAATCAAGATTTTTGGCTACGCCTTCCAGGTAAATTCCCAGCCCTATTTGCCTCAGCAACTTCAACCCCTGGCTGTTATCTGCCATTGGGGTATTTCCATTTAGCCCAAGGGGTTTCTCAATATCCACTATTTGGCCATTGTAGCATATGCCTCTGGTAACCTAGTTATATCCCCTGGGCCCTTCTTTGACTTCAGCAAAAGCTATGGTGGACAGTTCTATGCAAAAATACATTTCTGCCTTCATCCCACCTCAAGCCACACCTTTTTAAGCTTTTGACTCTAGAATCTTCAATTATACTGACAGTTTTCTCTGCCTCCATTTAAGCATAACCCCAATGTATGGGAGAGCAATGACCCCAGGGGCAATTCTCAGACAACAGGGAAAGGGAGTCATAGAGAAATAGATAAAAAGCTCTGGCCTTCTATCAGTTTCCTTACACTTATTAGAAGAACCCACTGGAATCAAGACCCTGCTCCTCATAGCAATGACCTCAATTACAAACCCCAGTATTGGGTTTTCTTCCTTCCCTGTCCCTCTTCTCCATTTCTCCACTCTTGCTTCATGTGATTATCTCCCAAATAAGCTACCTGCACTCAAGTCCTTGTCTTAGTGTGGGTTCTCTCAAGGCAGAGTCTAAGATAGTCATAGAGTATATTTTACACTCACTTCTAAAGTTACTCTCTTTCCAGAAAATGCCAAACAATATGTAACATTCAAGAGAAAGAAAGGAAGGAGATCTATGAGGTAGAGATAAGAGATCTATGAGGTAAAGATAAGAAAGGCAGTATTAAAATAGAGTTGATGATATTAGGCACAACAAATTTTATATGCAGAGAGAAATCTGAGGCCCAGGTTGTCAGTATCCTTTGAGTTAAAGAACCAATCTCCAGGCAGACCACATATACAAACTTAGAACTCTTAGGTAAAATGTACTAGAGATTGGTGTGCCATCAAAGTACTCAGTATCACAGTCTTTAAATTATACTGTGATAGTATGTCTGGAATAGTACAATATAGAGACTCTGACATGGAAGAGTGATCTGTTTGAGATCAATTAGTCTAGTGGTAAAAAAAAATAACTGTTGACTTTGGGGGAGGGGCAGAAGGACAGAAGGTAAAGAAGAGGAGAGAGTATTTGAGAAGGGATAAAGCAAATGCTAAAAAAGCAGCTGATGGATGAACTGATCCTTAGTGACTTCTGCCAGGAGCTATAAGAATCCAGATTGGTGACAGGTCAAAAACAGGATACAGACGCCCTTTAGCAGATGCTGGTGGTGCCCAGCTCATATGTTCTCATATGCACCATAGTGGTTTTAAAATAGTCTTACAAACTCTTTGACACAGCTCCTTTCAAAAATTAGAGACTGATAACTCTCCCCTTGAGTACAGGCTGAAATTACTAATTTGCTTCTAGTGACAATAGAATATGGCAGAAACAGATTACGGTGTGTGACTGCCAAGACTAGGTCATAAAAGGTATGGATGCTTCCTCCTTGCTCTCTCTTGAATCACTCACTCTGAATAAGTCAGTTGCTACAACTTGAAGATTCACAAAGAGCCCTAAGGAGAGATCCACATGGCAAGGACATAAAGCTTCCCGCCAACAGTCATACAACTAAGCTACCTTGGAAGCATATCCTCCAGCCCTAGTCATACCTTCAAATGACTGAAGCCTAGTTACCATCTTGAACACAACTTCATGAGAAATCTTCAGCCAGAATCACCAGTTAAACTGATTTCCTGGCCTGCAGAAACAATGGCTTAGAAAAAATAAACATTCATTATCTTAGAAAATTTGAGGGTAGTTTGTTATGTGGTGATAAATAATTAATATATTTACTGCTCTAGTACATGCTAGCCCAATATCTACCAACTAAAGGCAACTGTGCCTGAGGGCTTTTTCTGGCTGCTGGAGCCCACTCAGTCAGCATGCAAGAGCAGACCAGAAATATCAGGGAGTCAGTACCCCCAGAAGTTTGTTGGATAAACACTCCAGCCTTCTTGCCCCTAAATGTAGAACACCATCTTCCAGAGGTTCCAAAAAGGACTGAGTCTCAGGTGCTCACAGGTCAGTAAACTATGCACATTTTATTGGCTTCTATTCCATCTCCATCTTACTTCTCTACTCTCCTATCTGTGACTACTGGGATAATTTCCCAAACAAAGTACTTCTACTCAAATCTTTGCCTCAGAGTCTGCTTCTGGGGTAATTCAACCTAAGACACCACCAGATAATTGAGTCTCATCCTTTCTTTTAAAATTTGATTTTAAAAAATTGCGGGGGGGGACATATAGAAGGAATTAAAGGAGAGTATTTTTCTTTAAAGATAAAATGACTGTCCTTCAGTTTGGGTTTTAACAGCTGTAGGCTCTGTGGGCATGTACATGTAGGGATAGGGTCAGACCAGGGTTCAAGTTGCCTCTGTATCTCCCACAGTGGGTCCAAATACATGACTACTGAAGTGCTTGAACCTAACCTCAGTGGACCTGCACCAGTGGCTGTATTAAAAAAAAAAACACTTGAGAGTCAGCAGGGCCAATTGCCAGCATACCCACACTTAGAATTGAAAGCAGTGTCAACAACAGTATACTTTGTAAGCCCACACAATAGGCGAAAGGGGAAACAACAGAGTACATTCACAGATAAACAGTTCCAGAGGAGGAATACTCAGTGGCTTCTCTCCCAGTGCAACTGCTCCAAGCCTGCCTCGCTAACACTGCAGATCTGAATCACTGCTAAGAAACAGATCTAGGGCCTCTACTCCAACAACTAGGGAGTAGACCCCACCCCTGACAGGGCAGTGACAACCACACAGGAATGGGGAGACCCTATTCAATATCCAGGGCAGGCTCTGTTCACCACAGCACCAGTCAAATCCACTATCAAGGGGATAATGGCACAAGCCTCTGGACCAACGTCACCCACCACGAGGCAGACACCAGAAGCAACAGGAATTACAATCCTGGAGCCTGTGCAAAGGAGACCACAAGCACAGTAAGTCTGACAAAATGAGATGACAAAGAAATATGTTTCAGATGAAGGAGCAAAATAAAAGCCTACAAGAACAACTAAATGAAGAAGAAAAAAGTAATCTATCTAAAAAAATCAGAGTAATGATAGTAAAGATGATCTAAGACCTCAGAAATAGAATGGAGGCATGGATTGAGAAGATACAAGAAAAGTTTAGCGAAGACCTAGAGGTAAAGAACAAACAGAGATGAACAAGACAGTAGCTGGAATGAAAAATACACTAAAAAGAATCAATAGCAGAATAAGTGAGTCAGAAGAACATATAAGTGACCTGGAAGACAGAACATTGGAAATTTCTGCTGTGGAATAAAATAAAGAAGAAATAATGAAAAGAAATGAGGACAGTTTTCAGAGACCTCTGGGACAACACTAAATGCAACAACATTCAAATTACAGGGGTCCCAGAAGAAGAAGAACTGAAGAGGAACTAAAGAGCCTCTTGATGAGGGTGAAAGAGGAGAGTAAAAAAGCTGGCTTAAAACTCAATATTCGAAAAACTAAGATCATAGCATCTGATCTCATCACTTCATGGCAAATAGAAGGAAAAAAAGTGAAGCAGTGAAGGATTTTCTTTTCTTGGGCTCCAAAATCACTGTGAATGGTGACTACAGTCATGAAATTAAAAGAAGCTTGCTCCTTGAAAGAAAAGCTATGACAAACCTAGACAGCATATTAAAAAGCAAAGACATCACTTTGGTCCATAGAGTCAAAACTATGATTTTTCCAGTAGTCGTGTGCAAATGTGAAAGCTGGACCAAAAAGAAAGCTGAGTGCCAAAGAATTGATGATTTTAAATTGTGGTGCTGGAGAAGACTCTTGAGAGCCCCTTGGGCAGCAAGGAAATCAAACTAAGATTCCTTTAGTCAATCCTAAGGAAATTGACACTAAATATTCATTGGAAGGACTGATGCTGAAGCTGAAGTTCCAGTACTTTGTCACCTGATGTGAAGAACCAATTCATCAGGAAAGACCCTGATACTGGGAAAGATTGAAAGCAAAAGGAGAAGAGGGTGGCAGAGGATGAGATGGTTAGACAGCATCACCAATTCAATGGACATGAATTTGAGCAAATTCCGGGAGATAGTGAAGGACAGAGAAGCCTAGTGTGCTGTAGTGCATGGGGTCACAGTTAGACATGACTTAGCAACTGAACAACAACAACAGAAGAAGAAAAAGAGAAGGACCTGAGAAAATATTTGAAGAGATCATAGTCAAAAACTTCCCTAATATGGGAAAGGAAATAGTCACTCAAGTCCAGGAAGTGCACAGAGTCCCATACAAGATAAACCCATGGAGGAACATGCCAAGACACATACGAATCAAACTAACAAAAATTAAATACAAAGAAAAAATATTAAAAGCAGAAAATAACATACAAGGGAATTCCCATAACATTATCAGCTGATTTTTCAGCAGAAACTTTACAGGCCAGAGGGAGTGGCAAGATATATTTAAAGTGATGAAAGGGAAAAACTTACAACCAAGTTTACTGTACCCAGTAAGTCTCTCATTCAAACTTGACAGAGAAATCAAAAATTCTACAGATAAGTAAAAGCTAAGAGAATTTAGCACAACCAAACCAGCTTTACAAAGATGTTAAAGGAATCTCTCTAGGCAAGAAACACAAAAGAAAAGAACAAAAGAGGAAGGGAAGGAAAAAGACCTACACAAACCAACCCAAAACAATTAATAATAGGGGAATAGAAACATACCTTTTGATAATTACCTTAAATGTAGATCAATTAAATGCTCCAAACAAAAGACATAGACTGGCTGAATGAATACAAAAACAAGACCTGTATATATGCTGTCTACAAGAGATCCACTTCAGACCAGGGACATACAGACTGAAAGTGAAGGGATGGAAAAAAATATTTCATGTAAATGGAAATCAAAAGAAAGCTGAAGTAGAAATACTCATATCAGACAAAATACACTTTAAAGATAGTTACAAGAGACAAGAAAGGACACTACATAATGATCAAGTGATCAATCCAAGAAGATATAACAAGTGTAAATGTTTATGGACCCAATGTAAGAGCAGCTCAATACATAAGCAAATGCTAACAGCCATAAAAGGGGAAATCAACAGTAATACAATAACACTAACATCCCTAATACACCAATGGACAGATTATCCAGACAGAAAATCAATAAGGAAATACAAGTCTTAAATGACACATTAGAACAGAAAGAACTAATTGATATTTATAGGACATTCCATCTGAAAGCAGCAGAATACACTTTTTTCTCAGGTACACATAGAATATTCTCCAGGATAGACCACATTTTGGGTCACTAAGTCAAATCTCAGGAAATTTAAGAAAACTGAAGTTATATCAAGCATCTTCTCCAACCACAACACTATGAGATTAGAAATCAATTAAAGGAGAAAAGCTATTTTAAAAAACACAAACACATGGAGGCTAAACAATATGATACTAAATAACCAATGGATCACTGAAGAAATCAAAGAAGAAATCAAAAATACCTAGAAACAAATCACAATGAAAACACAATGACCCAAAACCTATGGGATGCAGCAGTTATAAGAGGGAAGTTTATAGCAATACAATCCTACCTCAAGAAACAAGAAAAATCTCAAATGAACAACCTAACCTTACACCTAAGGCAACTAGAGATAGAACAAATGAAACCCAAAGTTAGTAAAGGAAAAAAAATCATTAAAGATCAGAGCAGAACTAAATGAAGTAGAGACAAAGAAAACAATAGCAAAGATCCATGAAACTAAAAGATAATTCCTTGTGAAGATAAACAAAATTGGTAAAACTTTAGCCAGACTCATCAAGACAAAAGGGGAGAAAACTCAAATCAATAATACTAGAAGTGAAAAAGGAGAGGTTACAACAGACAACAGAGAAGTACAAAGGCTCATAAGAGACTACTACGAGCAACTATAAGCCAATAAAATGCATAAATGTCAAAGTAACTATACTACCCAAGGCAATCTAAAGATTCAACGCAATCCCTATCAAATAACAAAGTAATTTTTCACAGAATTAGAACAAAAAGTTTTGCAATTTGTATGAAAATATGAAAGACATTGAATAGCCAAAGCAATCTTGAGAAAGAACAGTGGAGCTGGAGGAATCAGGCTCCCTGACTTTAGCTACTGCTAAGTTGCTTCAGTCATGTCCAACATTTTGCACCCCTATGGACCATAGCCTTGACTTCAGACCATACTACAAAGCTATAGTCATCAAGACTGTGTGATACTGACACAAAAACAGAAATATAGACCAATGAAACAAGATAGAAAGCCCAGAGAAAAAACCCACACACTTAATAGTCACCTAATCTATGACAAAGGAGGAAAGAATATACAATGGAGAAAAGGCAGTCTCTTCAATAAATGCTGCTGGAAAACATGGGACAGTTACATGTAAAAGAATGAAATTAGAACACTCTCTAACACCATACACAAAAATAAACTCCAAATGGATTAAAGACCTAAATGTAAGACTAGGCACTATAAAACTCTTAGAGGAAAACATAGCCAGAACACTCTTTGACATAAGTTGCAACAAGATCTTTTGGTAATCCACCTCCTAGAGTAATGAAAATTTAAAAAGAAAATAAACAAATGAGATCTAATTAAACTTAAAAGCTTTTGCACAGCAAAGGAAACAAGAAACAAAAAGACAGCCTTCGGAATAGGAGAAAATATTTGCAAACAAAGCAACCAACATGGGGTTAATCTCCAAAATATACAAACAGCTCATGCAGCTAAATATAAAAAAAAAACCACCAAATTAACTCAATCAAAAAATGGGAAGTGAAGTGAAGTGAAAGTTGCTCAGTCATGTCCGACTCTTTGCGACCCCATGGATTATACAATCCATGGAACTCTCCAGACAAGAATACTGGAGTGGGTAGCCTTTCTCTTCTCCAGGAGATCTTCCCAACCCAGGGATTGAACCCGGGTCTCCCACATTGCAGGTGGATTCTTTACTAGCTGAGCCACAAGGGAAGCCAAACGAGGGGAAGATCTAAATAGATATTTCTACAAGGAAGACATACAGATGCCCAAAAAGAACATGAAAAGAAACTCGACATCACTAATTATTAGAGAAATGCAAATCAAAACTACAATGAAGTATCACCTCACACTGGTCAGAATGGCCATCATAAAAATATCTACAAACAATAAATGCTAGAGAGGATGTGGATAAAAGGGAACTGTCTTACACAGTTGGTGGGAATGTAAATTGGTACAGACACTATGGAAAACAATATAGAGGTTCTTTAAAAAACTAAAACTAGAGCTACCATATGACCCAGCAATCCCACTCTTAGGCACATATATGAAGAAAATCATAATTCAAAAGAATGTATATACCTCAATGTCCTTTGCAGCACCATTTACAATAGCCAAGACACAGAAACAATTTAAATGTCCATGGACAAAGAAATGGATAAAGAAGATGTGGTACATATATACAATGGAATATTACTCAGCCATAAAAATGAATGAAATAGTGCCATCTATTAGACAATAGAGACACAGATGGATCTAAAGACTGTCATGCAGAGTGAAGTAAGTCAGAAAGAGAAGAACAAGTATCATATAATATCACTCATATGTGAAATCTAGAAGAATGGTAAGGATAAACATTGGCAAAGCAGAAATAGAGTCACAGATATAGATAACAAACTTATGGTTACCAAGAGGGGAAAGGAGGGAGGGATAAATTAGGAGATTGGGATTGACATATACACATTACTATATAGAAAATAGATAATTGATAAGGACCTACTGTATAGTAAGCTGGTGGCTCAGACGGTAAAGCATCTGTCTACAATGCAGGAGACCTGGGTTCAATCCCTGGGTCGGGAAGATCCCCTGGAGGAGGAAATGGCAATCCACTCCAGTACTCTTGCCTAGAAAATCCCATGGATGGAGGAGCTTCATGCAGGCTGTCCATGGGGTCACAAAGAGTCAGGCACAACTGAGCAACTTCACTTTTCACTTTACTGTATAGAACAGGTAACTCTATTCAATAATCTGTGGTGACCTAAATGGGAAGGAAATCTAAAAAAGAGTGGTTATGTTGCAGTTCAGATCATGAACTCCTTATTGCCAAATTCAGGCTTAAATTGAAGAAAGTAGGGAAAATCACTAGACCATTCAGGTATGACCTAAATCAAATCCCTTATGATTATACAGTGGAAGTGACAAATAGATTCAAGGGATTAGATCTGATAGACAGAGTGCCTGAAGAATTATGGATGGAGGTTCGTGACATTGTACAGGAGGCAGGGATCAAGACCATCACCAAGAAAAAAAAAAAGGCAAAATGGTTGTCTGAGGATGCCTTACAAATAGCTGTGAATAGAAGAGAAGCAAAAGGCAACGGAAAAAAGGAAAGATATACCCATTTGAATGCAGAGTTCCAAAAAAAATAGCAAGGAGAGATGAGAAAGCCTTCCTCAGTGATCAATGCAAAGAAATAGAGGAAAATAATAGAATGGGAAAGACTAGAGATCTCTTCAAGAAAATGAGAGATACCAAGGGAATATTTCATGCAAAGATGGGCACAATAAAGGACAGAATGGTATGGACCTAACAGAAGCAGAAGATATTAAGAAGAGGTGGCAAGAATACACAGAAGAACTGTACAAAAAAGCTCTTCATGACCCAGATAACCACGGTGGTGTGATCATTCACCTAGAGCCAGACATCCTGGAATGTGAAGTCAAGTGGGCCTTAGGAAGCATCACTATGAACAAAGCTAGTGGAGGTGATGGAATTCCAGTTGAGCTATTTCAAATCCTGAAAGATGATGCTGTGAAAGTGGTGCACTCAATATGTCAGCAAATCTGGAAAACTCAGCAGTGGCCACAGGACTGGAAAAAGTCCGTTTTCATTCCAATCCCAAAGAAAGGTGATGCCAAAGAATGCTCAAACTACTGCACAATTGCACTCATCTCACATGCTAGTCAAGTAATGCTCAAATTTCTCCAAGCCAGGTTTCAACAGTACATGAATCATGAACTTCCAGATTTTCAAGCTGGATTTAGGAAAGGCTGAGGAGCTAGAGAGTCTCTGGTTATTGGCAGCATCCATTGGATCACCAAAAAAGCATGAGAGTTCCAGAAAAATATCTACTTCTGCTTTATTGACTACGCCAAAGCCTTGGACTGTGTGGATCACAATAAACTGTGGAAAATTCTGAAAGAGATGGGAATATCAGACCATCTGACCTGCCTCTTGAGAAATCTGTATGCAGGTCAAGAAGCAACAGTTAGAACTGGACGTGGAACTGTTGCAGGAAAGGGGACCCCTCCCAGGGCCCGAAACTGGGCTCTTGTCTAACATTCAGAAATGAATTGTCCAAGGACACACATGTGCTAACAAAGCAAGAGATTTTATTGGGAAAGGGCACGTGGGTGGAGAGCAGTAGGGTAAGGGAATCCAGGAGAACAGCTCTGCCACAGAGCTGTGGCTTGCAGTCTCCGGTTTTATGGTGATGGGATTAGTTTCTGGGTTGTCTTTAGCCAATCATTCTGACTCAGAGTCTTTCCTGGTGGTGCATGCCTTGTTCATCTTGTTCAGCCAAGAAGGATGCCAGAGAGAAGGATTCTGGGAGGTGGCCAGACATGTGGTGTCTCCTTTTGATCTTTCCTGAACTCTTCCAGTTGATGGTGGCTTATTAGTTCCGTGTTCCTCACCAGGACCTCCTGTCATAAAACAACTCATGCAAACGGTTACTATGGTGCCTGGCCAGGGTGGGTGGTTTCAGTCAGTATGCTTCCCTTAACAGAACAACAAACTGGTTCCAAATTGGGAAAGGAGTATGTCAAGGCTATATATTGTCACCCTGCTTATTTAACTTATATGCAGAGTACATCATGTGAAACGCCAGGCTGGGCACAAGCTGCAATCAAGATTGCTCAGAGAAATATCAATAACCTCAGATACATAGATGACACCACCCTTATGGCAGAAAGCGAGAACTAAAGAGCCTCTTGATGAAAGTGAAAGAGGAGAGTGAAAAAGTTGGCTTAAAACTCAGCATTCAGAAAACTAAGATCATGGCATCTGGTCCCATCACTTCATGGCAAATCGGATGGGGAAACAATGGAAAGAGTGAGAGACTTTATTTTGGGAGGCTCCAAAATCACTGCAGATGGTGATTGCAGCCATGAAATTAAAAGACACTTGCTCTTTGGAAGGAAAGTTATGACCAACCTAGACAGCACATTAAAAAGCAGAGACATTACTTTGTCAACAAAGGTCCATCTAGTCAGTTATGGTTTTTCCAGTAGTCATGTATGTATGTGAGAGTTGGACTATAAAGAAAGCTGAGTGCCAAAGAATTGATGCTTTTAAACTGTGGTGTTGGAGAAGACTGTTAAGCATCCCTTGGACTGCAAAGAGATCCAACCAGTCCATCCTAAAGAAAATCAGTCCTGAATATTCATTGGAAAGACTGATGCTGAAGCTGAAACTCCAGTACTTTAGCCACCTGATGGGAAGAACTGACTCATTTGAAAAGACCCTGATGCTGGGAAAGATTGAAGGTGGGAGGAGAAGGGGGCGACAGAGGACTAGATCATTGGATGGCATCACCAACTCAATGGACATGAGTTTGAGTACATTCCAGGAGTTGGTGATGGCATACTGCAGTCCATGGGGTTACAGAGTCAGACATGACTGAGCTACTGAACTGATGTTGCAGGGAGAAGCCAATTCTGACTCCATGATGTTTCTTTGACTTTAACCTTTGTTTTCCATTGTTTTTGTTTTTTTCCATTATCAGATGTAATGACCTGTCTCAGGGAGCCTGCCCCTCTGCTTGAAGAGATTAACACTTCCCCTCCCTGAGGT
Organism: Cervus elaphus; assembly: GCF_910594005.1. Lineage (NCBI taxonomy): Eukaryota > Metazoa > Chordata > Mammalia > Artiodactyla > Cervidae > Cervus > Cervus elaphus. The sequence continues at coordinate 132,223,498 of NC_057848.1, read as the reverse complement.
TGGCCATTCCAGGAGATACTTGCAAGATAATGGTATTTACTTCCTCTACTCCTCCCCCTCTCTGTCCTATAAAAGAACCTGGCATTCAGACCCAAGGACAGGATGCTTTGAGACATTAGTTTGCCATCTTCTCCTACAGTCAAGCTGGCTTTCTGAATAAAGTCATATTCCTTGCCTCAGCACCTCCTCTTGGATTCATTGGCCTGTGCTGTAGTGAGCAGAGCCAGCCTGAACTGGGTAACAGATACATGTATACATGTAACTGATTATTTTACAGCAGAAACTAACACAACATTGTAAATCAACTATGAAAGTGAAAGTCTTGTTGCTCAGTTGTGTCTGATTCTTTGCAACCCCAAAGACTGTAGCCTGCCAGGCTCCTCTGTGTCTGGAATTCTCCAGGCAAGAATAGTGGAGTGGGGAGCCAAGCTCTCCTCCAAGGGATCTTCCCAACCCAGGGATTAAACCTGGGTCTCCATACTCCAGTGAAAATTTTCTTAAAAGAAAAAATAGCTGTCCTTGATCACAATATCTTCTAGTCCACCTGAGCTGCTCACCACCATAAATTCTACAGGTCATTGCTAAAGATTAGAATGCCAAAAATAAAGAGAGAGAGAAAGAGAGAGTTGATGACCCAGAAGCTATATCTGCTTCCTCTTCATCCTGGTATAGCAGAAATCTCTAGTGTGAGGTGCTGACCTTGAGGCAAGTGATTTTGGGTAAATCCTACTCTTGATAAACTGCTCTACCTTCTCTCACTTTATCTGATTTGGGTGGGAATTGCCCTTAACAAGATTTTCCAAATTGGAATTAAGGAAATATAATTTGCTAGCTGGAGAATGAAATGGCAACCCACTCCAGTACTCTTGCCTAGAAAATCCCATGGACAGAGGAGCCTGGTGCAGGCTACTGTCCATGGGGTCGCAAAGAGTCAGACACGACTGAGCGACTTCACTCACTTTCACATTCTAACTTGCTAGCAGTGCCATGATTCACTTACATACATCTTCCCAGCTTCACCAGCAGAGATATATGAGCCTTGATTTTTTTTGCTTGTGGGAAAATGATAGCCTGAGGGAATAAAGCTGGAACAAAGAAGCAGAGAAAGAAGGTGAAGAGTGAGGGTCGTCTGGCATTTCAATCTCTGGTTCCAATTATTTGTGAATCCATTATTTACTCTGTGCTCTTACAGATTGCTTGCATAAGTCAATAAATTCCTACTTGCCTTACCTAATTTTTGGTTGCAAGTGAAAGAAACCTAACATGCAAATACTGATTAAAATATCCTATTTAATAATTCTGAAATAATTAGGCATTTCTCTTCTTGAACCTCCAGCTCCCAAACTGGTCTTATTCAGGCTAATTGAGTTTAATCTAAAGGTCGGCTTTCACCTAAAAAAGAGAAAGTGGACACACTAAAAAATTGTGTCAGATGCTTTACAGAGAGAGTCTTAAAAACTATAATGGAACCTTCACAATTTTCTTTCAAGATAGATATTCTCATTTTATATATCAGGAAACTGAGGCTCAGAGAAATTGCTGAAGGTTACCCAACTATCAGTGGTAAACCCACAGATGATCTCAAAGCAAGAGACTTAGCCCAAGCACCATCCATTTCAACCCCTGGCCACCTCTATGAGGTCATATTTAACACTGTCATTACTTTTGCATTTATGTATCCCCTGAGGGTAACCCTAAAATCCTTCTTGTACTCAACAAAAAGATGACAATATGTGTGGAAGTGTATCACACAGATCTCCTATCTAGAAAGTACTTATCATTCATCTGTGAGAACTGCGGTTAACTGACAGTCTCGCTCTTTGTTATTACTATTATTATTATTGAGGTATAGTTGCTTTACAATGTTGTGATAGTTTCTGCTGTACAATGAAGTGAATCAGCCATATATATACATATATCCCCTCCCTCTTGAGCCTCCCTCCCCCCCCCCCCCCCCACACCACCCCTCTGGGTCATCACAGAGCACTGAGCTGAGCTCCCTGTGCTATACAGCAGCTTCCCACTAGCTATCTATTTTACACATGGCAGTGTATATATGTCATTTTGAGTCGAGGTTTCCTGGGAAGCCCCAGCTGCTGACTGACAATGGAAGAGGTCAGTTCTGTCCAGTCTGGGCTTCCTGCAATGAGCTACCTTTACTCTGGGGCTCCCCACTGGATCAGCCAGAGTTTGTCAAATATGCGTCACAGTCTCAAGCTCTTTTGTCCAGTCCTGCTTTTCAGTCCCCTTCCTTGAAGAGTCAGCTCAGCATCATGGTCTGAAGGCTCTGCCTACCTAATCCTGCTTTCTCTGTCTTACCCTCCATGAGCATTCATCCCCCCAGTAAGCTACTGTGCACTGTGAACACTGTCTCAGCATCTGCTTTCTGGAAGACCCAAACTGGAACACAAAATAGTGAATGAATAAGCAAGAGAAGTAGAAGGCAAAGGAAAATTGTTCTTTTGCAAGACATATTTTCCTACACACATAAGTCAGCTGCGGTCGAGCAATGTAATTTGAGTTCTCTAAAGCAGATTGTGCTGAATATGCCAAATGGCTCCTCTTAGCTGGAGGGAGTGCCTCCCTGAGACCTGTCAGGCGCTAGGATTTATGGGACCATTTCTGTCTTAGTGATCCAGTCCCTCTTTATGGAGATGATTGCTTCACAGCCCTGCCATAGGTATTTACCATCAAGGCTATTATAGCTCACTGAGTTATCCAGGAGAGAAATCCAAGTGGATAATTAACATCCTGAGGAAGGTAATTGTGGAACACTTAAGCACGGGGCCATAACTTCTGGTTCAGTGTCAGTAAGGACAACCTGTAGGGCATATCATACTTAATGAGTCAGTAGCTACCTAAGATGATTATAAAAACCCAAAGCATATTATTTTTATCACCATGTGCGAGAGCTACAGATTATGTCCTTTTGACCTATTTTGTGCTCTCGTTCCCAGCTAAATAATAACCATTCAGGAGTGGAGGAAACGACTGACTCTTCTCATTATTGAGGAACATTATATGTCCAAAGTGTGTTTTTCTAAATGGGAAACTTGCATGGCAGGAGATTTTCTCCTTTCTCCCCCTGAGTTTATTTTCTATTTTAACTGTGAAAATGATTCTGCTTCTTACTTTGGTGGACACCCTCACATTAGAGTCCCCAGACGGGGGGACATTGATAATTTAAGAGACAGAGGTTGGGTTTGACCTTGAAAAGAAAAGCTGGAGCAGTGCCCTTCAAATAAAGGGGGAAACATCTTCTGAGATGGCAACTATCTACCTAACAATTTTAGTCTTCCCAAACTGCTCTGCTGGTTTTAGACACCAGTGGTTTAAATGTAACTATCAGTTACCCCTGAAGAATATCATTTCATCCCTGCTCATTTCTCATGTTTCCTCTTTTTCTTTTTATGCTACAGTACATATGTCCTACTCACTGTGTATACAAAATACATAGTGTTCTGCCATAGCAGAGTGGTGTTAGTTCAGGTTCTCTGGGTAAGCAGATACTGAGAATGAGTTAAGAGAGTAACATGTGGGGACTTCCTTGGTGGCCCAATGGTTAAGATTCCATGCTTCCCATGCAGGGGGTACAGGTTCGATCCCTGTTTGGGAAACTAAGATCCCACAAGCCACCCGGCACCTCCAAAAAATGTGTGTTACTTGTGTTGTAGAGTAATAACCTATGAAAGATAAATAGGGAGAAGGCAAGTTTAGGGACAGAAAGATTCAAGACCATGAGGCCAATCAAACTCCTGTGAGAGGAAAGAAGCAGAGTCCAGCAGGCACAGCCTCAAAATACAATGGAGCTGGGACATATCTGGTCAACACAGCAAAAAGCAATGAAGCAAAAATTGGGGACCAGCAGTCAGGCCCTCATACATCCCTGTCATGATCAGTCATTGTTTCAGTGCTCCCTGAGAAGAGCAGGACCTTGGCTCAAATGCTGCAATGGATCTCAATGGTGCTGAAGCTGGAGGCTGTCAGCTAGCCACACTCCTCACCTCACTGCTGATTGGCAAGTTTTTTACTGATGCGAGATCCAAGTAACACACCTCCATGGTTGCCACAATCATCGAGTGTATCTGTGACTGCAATACAAGCAGCAAAGGTTCATTTCTTGATCATGTTACATCTTCATGCATTGCCTGTGGATCTATTCTATTTTTGCCTCAAGTTCAAGAGCCAAAGTAAAAGCATAGCCACCATCTGGACCACTGCCAATAGCAATGGTAGAATGATAGCTCTAATCAGTTTCACACTAATAAGAGCTCGCAATTCATTAGCCAAAATGGGTCACATGGTCCCACCTAACCACAAAAGGGTAGGAAGTTGAATCCTATCGTGTGTCTGGAAAGTGGAGAGCCCGAATTGAGCAACACCAATGACCACAACAGTAAACAAATCGATAACTCCCCAAAGTTTCCTTTACATTCTACAGAAGCAAAAGGAACAATTTGCAGGGTACTCAATAAGGCCAAATGATGTTTCTTTCTTGATAACTTAGAAGTAATCATTTCTCTAAGAATCCTTTCTATGTATAGCAATGGAGACATTAACTCATCTTGGAGTAGACCCTTGTTTTTTTGTAGGAAATAAATCAAATACTCTCTTTTGGCTGCAAATAGGAGCTCACTGTTGAAGGAAGAAGATTTGGAGCTCTAGCTCTTTTCATAGTTGGGACAGAATCACCCTGCCACCCCCAACCCTTGACCATTTCCATTAACTGTAAAATTCTGTCTTCTGACAAAGCCATGGGAAATTCTGTTGGGGACCTTCTGTCACAGAAGAGGTTAAGACAACAGACTATTTCCTGAAAGTTAAAGTTATTGAAATCCATTTTGGTGGTGACAGGTATTTCTGGCTATGACCTGATGATAGGAAAGACAGCCACACCTTGAGGATAAAGCCCTCCTACAAGTAGAAAAAGACTGGACCATAATGATGGCTTCTACACCAGGATTTCCATTGCTGAAGGGGAGCGTGGTAATGGGTTTGTGAAAAGACCTACTGAAGATTCTGCCCCAAAGCTCCTCCTGGTGGTGGAATTTGACCCAGAGATGTGCCTATGAGAGGAGATGTTAATTAGCAAAGCATTATACATAAAGAACTGTTAAGTCAAGTCGGAGACCTAGGCAAGTCTGAGACAGTCTATAACTGTGGGTAACACAGGAGATACAACCTCCGGATCAAGGATGGTACCTCAATCATTGAACGTTACTTGATAGATAGAGACAGAATTGAGTCAAATGGTATTACAAGTGGCAGCCCTTGGAGTTCCACCAAGTTTTGCTTTTCTCCTCCCCAAAGTATCACCATCAGGATGGACTATTCAAACTAACTAAACCACTGTTCTTGGGCTTATTACTGAACTCCTTGTTAATATGAATACAGGAAGACAAGCGAAGCTCAGGGCATTATATTTTGGGACATTGTTTGCCCCTGCATCTAAAGTGATTCAGAAAAGGTTAACATAAAAGCTATGTTGTCACACCCCAGCAAGAACCTCTGAAGGCAAATTGCTCTAATTTGTTTTTGAATGACCTGTCTTGACTCCTGAGGTTCCTATTTGAATACAGAATTGTACAAGTCACAATTGTCAGTAACATTTCTCTGAATCTTTTCCCCATGCCTGCTAAAGCTGAATCTTCAGGCCTGGGCGAAGGGAGAGGCAAGGAGGGAGGCACTATTTTGGGGAATCTCCAGGGACACTGCTTGAGCTCACAGGAATATTTCTCTTTGTCACTCCACGGCATTAGCCATTTCTCTCTCCTCCTGCTGTGCTTCTCTGTACCTAGATGTCAAACCACTCATGCCCTCGGGAGGCAATATCCTTCAGTTTATAACAATCTGCCATCAGAGCTGAGGGCCCTGGCGCTGCCACCACTTTTAGAGAACTTGTGGAGTAACTCACTGGGTTATGCAGAGCCTCTGTCCCATTGTAGCAGGGCTATATTTTCTCAGAAGTGAGGACAATCCATCTCCCCTCAACTTTGAGTTTTAAACATTACTCTGGAAATAAAGCTGCATTGTTTTAAGTCCTGAGTCCCAAACATTTCAGTGTGACCATTCTCCTCATCTTTACCTGCAGATGTCTCACCCCAGGACTCAGACATTGGTCATTGGGGCTGGACTGAAGGACTGGCTGAATGGGAGACCATCAGTTCAGTTCAGTCACTCAGTCGTGTCTGACTCTTTGCAACCCCATAAATCGCAGCACGCTAGGCCTCCCTGTCCATCACAAACTCCCGGAGTTTACTCAAACTCATGCCCATCGAGTTGGTGATGCCATCCAGCCATCTCATCCTCTGTCATCCCCTTCTCCTCCTGCCGCCAATCCCTCCTGGCATCAGGGTCTTCTCCAATGAGTCAACTCTTCGCATGAGGTGGCCAAAGTATTGGAGTTTCAGCTTCAGCATCAGTCCTTCCAATGAACACCCAGGACTGATCTCCTTTAGGATGGACTGGTTGGATCTCTTGCAGTCCAACGGACTCTCAAGAGTCTTCTCCAACACCACAGTTCAAAAGCATCAATTTTTCAGCGCTCAGCTTTCTTCACAGTCCAACTCTCACATCCATACATGACCACTGGAAAAACCATAGCCTTGACCAGGTGGACCTTTGTTGGCAAAGTAATGTCTCTGCTTTTTAATGTGCTATCTAGATTGGTCATAACTTTCCATCCAAGGAGTAAGTGTCTTTTAATTTTATGGCTGCAGTCACCATCTGCAGTGATTTTGGAGCCCAAAAAAATAAAGTCTGACACTGTTTCCACTGTCTCCCCATCTATTTCCCACGAGGTGATGGGGCCAGATGCCATGATCTTAGTTTTCTGAATGTTGAGCTTTAAGCCAACTTTTTCACTCTTCTCTTTCACTTTCATCAAGAGGCTTTTCAGTTCCTCTTCACTCTCTGCCATAAGGGTGGTGTCATCTGCATATCTGAGGTTATTGATATTTCTCCCAGCAATCTTGATTCCAACTTGTGCTTCTTCCAGCCCAGCGTTTCTCATGATGTACTCTGCATATAAGTTAAATAAGCAGGGTGACAATATACAGCCTTGACATACTCCTTTTCCTATTTGGAACCAGTCTGTTGTTCCATGTCCAGTTCTAACTGTTGCTTCCTGACCTGCATACAGGTTTCTCAAGAGGCAGGTCAGGTGGTCTGGTATTCCCATCTCTGGAAGAATTTTCCACAGTTTATTGTGATCCACACAGTTGAAGGCTTTGGTGTAGTCAATAAAGCAGAGATAGATGTTTTTCTGGAACTCTTGCTTTTTCGATGATCCAGTGGATATTGGCAATTTGATCTCTGGTCCTTCTGCCTTTTCTAAAACCAGCTTGAACATCTGGAAGTTCTCAGTTCACGTATTGCTAAAGCCTGGCTTGGAGAATTTTGAGCATTACTTTACTAGTGTGTGAGATGAGTGCAATTGTGCAGTAGTTTGAGCATTCTTTGGGATTGCCTTTCTTAGGGATTGAAATGAAAACTGACCTTTTCCAGTCCTGTGGCCACTGCTGAGTTTTCCAAATTTGTTGGCATATTGAGTGCAGCTCTTTCACAGCATCATCTTTCAGGATTTGAAATAGCTCAACTGGAATTCCATCACCTCCACTAGCTTTGTTCATAGTGATGCTTTCTAAGGTCCACTTGACTTCACATTCCAGGATGTCTGGCTCTAGGTGAGTGATCACACCATCTTGATTATCTGGCTCATGAAGAGCTTTTTTGTACAGTTCTTCTGTGTATTCTTGCCACCTCTTCTTAATATCTTCTGCTTCTTTTAGGTCCATACCATTTCTGTCCTTTATCAAACCCATCTTTGCCTGAAATGTTCCCTTGGTATCTCTAATTTTCTTGAAGAGATCTCTAGTCTTTCCCATTCTGTCGTTTTCCTCTATTTCTTTGCACTGATCTCTGAGGAAGGCTTTCTTATCTCTCCTGGTTATTCTTTGGAACTCTGCATTCAAATGGGAATATCTTTCCTTTTCTCCTTTGTTTTTCGCTTCTCTTCTATTCACAGCTATTTGTAAGGCCTCCTCAGACAACCATTTTGCCTTTTTGCATTTCATACTCAAAAGTCATCTCAACTCTTTTAGGCAGGGATGTGGTTCTTTGGAAGAATAGTTGAGAAAATCTGGCTTGTTCTGAGGGGTTATTTCTTAGTAGACTTCTAGGTCCCTCACTGAAGAAGAAAATGGTGACCCTTAGCTCCACTGAACAGAGGCATGAAACTCATGGAGAGATTATCAGTATACATACTGATGGCCGAGATCATACTGGCCCATGTTCAGTAAAAAGCAGTGGCTGGACAACGGGGAGTGAAAAGTGAGGGGCAAGGGTCTTAACACTTCAAAGCTGGGGTCAGGGGACTTCTGTGGTGGCCCAGTGGCTGAGACTCCACACTCTCAATGTAGGGGGCCTGAGTTCAATCCCTGGTCAGAAAACTGGATCCCACCCACATGCTGCAACCAAGACCCAACACATCCAAATAAATAATAAATATTAAAAATAATATAAAAATGATATTTTTGAAAAAAGAGCTGGGGCCAGATGTGTCTACCTCTTCTTATTATTTAGACCACTTTCCCTCATATCTGTTATCTGCATGGTGATAAGGCCCACATGGGGTCTCATTGTTAAGGTGACTCGTTATGTTGACCTCGAAAACAAAGAATAAAAATCACAGAGATCCTTGAGACTGACCAAATTGCCCAAATGACATTCTGTTTTCTCACTGGTGCCTACCTTCTCAAAGCTGTGACACCACCAGATTCCAGACCTCCAGCTCCATGACCATAGAACTCAACTACAGGCTAAAAATTAACCATCCCTTCAGAGAATTTTTCATTGGTGGGGTATAACAAAGACCCTGTCAGAAAGGGAGGACACTGGTTCTCCTTAAGGGCCAGTCATCCTCTCTTTTCCCTCTAATAAACTCCCCTTTTCTTGCCTGATTGCCCAGCTCACTCTCCTTCCCTCTGCACTCACCTTACATTTTGGTGCCGAAACCTGGGAGGGAGAATCCACCGCAACTGGGTGGGTTCCTCTCACGAGCCCACTTCCAGTGGTCCCCACCCTTGGACCTTGCTGAGAAACTGAGACGAGCTCCGAGACAGAACTCTCCACTTTGCCTTGCTGGACTGACATCCACACACCAGCCCACATTTCATCCATTGGTTACAAGGGTGAGTGAAATCCCATTCCCTCGGATCTTCTTTCTCACCTCATTTCCAAGTCCTAGCACTAGGTGGGATGATCCCCATGGCCCTTGGGCCCTTGGCCTTGTGCCCCATTTGACTTTGAAATAGGGGACGCCCACTTCAAAGCAGACTATTATTACTCTCTGAGAAAGTCCTGAGAATGGGGATGCCTTTTCTCTCGGACCCTTGTCCTCACTTTCTCTCGCCCTTGTCTAACCTCTCTATTTGGCCGCAATGGGGAATTCTTAATCCCAGCCCTCAAAATCTACTCCTCTAGAATGCCTTCTCTGAAACCTAAAAGTCTTGGCCTTCCAAGGGGAGATAAAACAAAAAAAGACTTATTTACTATTCTAACACTGTCTGGCTGCAATACAGACTTGATAATAGGTCCTAATGGCCAGAAAATGGAATTCTTGATTATAACAACTCTATGGGACCTTGATAGCTTGTGACGCCACAACAGCAAGTGGTTAGAAATCCCTTATGTTCAGGCACTCTTCGCTCTTCGCTCTCAACCCTCTCTCTGTGAATCCTGCTCTACTTCTCCAATATTCTTAGTCCACTCTGAGCCACATTCTCCTAATACAATGTCCCCCAATTCCCTGTTCAGACTTTTCTTCTTCTTCCTTCGACCCTTCCAACCACAGCCCACCCCCTATGGCTCCCAATCCTGTTGCAGCCACTCCAGATCAGTTCCTCAACCTCCACCTTATGTCCCCTCCTCCCTACCTCCTTCTCAGGCTGCCACCACTGAAGCTGCCAACCCTCCTCCCTTGCCTGTGCTGGAGGCAAGATCTGAGACCTCAGCCCCATCTTCCACACTGAGGGTTCCAAGGCTTTACCCTGACCTCCTTAGATCCCTCTTCACAGCAGGGCCTGCTCCTTTCCCTCTTCCACTCCTCCCTTTACAGGAAGTAGCTGGAGCAGAAGGCATTGTTCAGGTTCATGTCCCATTCTCCCTCATCGATCTATCTCAGATTGAAAAGCATCTTGGTTCCTTCTCAGATCCTGATAATTATCTAAAAGAAGTCAAGTATTTTACCCAGTCTTACAACTTAACCTGGCATGATATTTACATCATACTTCCCTCCACTCTTCTCCCAGAAGAGAAGGAACGAGTATGGCAAGCCTCTCAGGCACATGCTGATGAAATACACAGGACAGATGACACTAAGCCCGTAGGGGCAACGGTTGTCCCCCGAGAAGATCCCAACTGGGATTATCAGACAGGGAGACCTGGATGAGTAGCCCATAATCTCATGGTTGCTTGCCTCATTGTGGGCCCTCAAAAGGCAGGGCATAAAGCCATCAACTTTGATAAGCTCTGGGAAATAACTCAAAGACTAGATGAAAACCTGGAACAATTTCTGGCCAGGTTAACGGGAGCCCTACAAAAATATACAAAATTAGACCCCATTTCAGCAGAGGGCACCATTGTCCTTAACACCCATTTTATCTCCTAGTCATCCCCAGATATCTGAAAGAAACTAAAAAAGGCAAAATAAGGCCCTCAAACCCCTCAATGAGACCTTTTCAATTTAGCCTTTAAGATTTTCAATAACCAGGAAGAACAGGCAAAGCTAGAGAAGGCCCAATGAGATCAGGCCAATACCACCATTTAGCCACTGCCCTACATGGCTCCAAACCTCTATCAACCAACAAAAAAAAGGAAGCCACCTGGGCCCTGCTTCATATGTGGCAAAGAAGGTCACTGGGCCACTGGCCCCCCTCTAGGGATCCGGACATCCTCTCCTGGTCTCAAGCAGGAGTCCTCTGACCCAGTTCTGCCCAGCTTCCTCAGACTCACCGCTGAAGACTGAAGGTGCCCAGGGCCCCAGGCCCTGACTCTCATCACATCTACAGAGCCCAGAGTAACTCTTACAGTGGCAGCTAAACCAGTCTCCTTTCTCATTGACACAGGGGCTACTTACTCTGCTGTGCCTGCCTACTCCAGAAAAATCAAGGTCTCTCAGATCTCTGTTATGGGGGTTGATGGTTTAATATGTATGCCACGAATAACCAAGCCTCTACCTTGCACAATTCAGGATACCCCATTTTCCCATTCTTTTCTCATACTCCCCAAATGCCCCACTCCTATTCTTGGGGGAGATCTTCTCTCAAAATTCAAAGCCTCTATTACTATCCCAAGTCCACCCTCTGATCTAGCCTGGCTACTGCTCTTCAACCTCCTCTTCCCCTGCCCCATTGCCCTACTTGCCCAAAAACCCCACAGTTTGGGATACAGATAACCCATCTGTTACTTCTCACCATGCTCCAATTCATATCTGTCTCAAAGACCGCTCTAAATTCCCCAATCAACCACAATACCCTCTCCCAAAAACATCAACAAGGGTTAAAGCCTATTGTCACTAAACTCCTATGTCAGAACCTCTTGTTCCCCACTCACTTTCCCTATAACATCCTTATCCTACCTGTCAAAAAGCCAAATGGTTCTCATCGCCTGGTCCAGGACCTGAGACTTATCAATGCGGCTGTTATCCCCATGTACCCAGTAGTTCCAAATCCCTATGCTCGTCTCTTTTTCTCATTTCCTCTTCCACTACCCACTTCACCGTTCTAAACCTCAAAGATGCCTTCTTTACTATCCTTTTATACCCAGACTCTCAAGACCTCTTTGCCTTTACCTGAACTGATCCAGACAATCATTGTTCCCAACAGCTGACATGGAGAGTCCTACCACAAGGCTTTCATGATAGCCTTCATTTCTTCAGTCAAGCTCTAGCATCAGACCCAACCTCTCTCGACCTTACTCCAAGTACTGTCCTCCAATATGTGGATGATTTCCTCCTTTGTAGTCCTTCGCTTACACACCCTCAACAATACACTATACAACCCTTCAATTTTCTAGCTGATCGAGGCTATCAAGTATCTCCCACCAAAGTTCAGCTCACTCTTCCTAGTCACCTATCTCAGAGTCCTTTAACACCAACAAAAAGATATATTACTACTGACAGAGAGTCCCTTATATCTACCCTACCACTCCCTACATCAAAAACAGAGATCCTGACCTTCTTGGGCTTAGCTGGATATCTATGCCTCTGGATTCCTAATTTCTCCCTCTTGCATAACCGCTATTTCAAGCCACCAGAGATCTTTCAAAACCCATAGAGCTAAAGTAAAATATCCTTTGACACCCTTAAGCAAGCCATTCTCTCAGCCCCAGCTGTAATACTTCCTGACCTTTCTCGCTCCTTTATACTCTACACTACTGAGAGAAACAAAATTGCCATAAGAGTTTTGGGACAAAATCAGGGCCTCTCTTTCACCCCTGTCGCTTATCTATCAAAGCAATTAAATACCACAATTCAAGGATGGTCAGCCTTCCTACATGCTCTGGCAGCAGCTGTACTCCTTGTTCAGGAAAGTAAAAAACTTACTTTTGGAGCACCCACTGTCATTCATTCACCACATTTAAGGTTCACCACTTTAAGGACTTACTTTCTCACAAATCCATGACCCTTCTAACTCCTTCACACATCCAACCAATTCAAGGCACCCTTCTCGAATCTCCCAAGTTCTCCTTTGAACACTGTCCTACTCTCTGCCACCCTTATCCCTAATTCTTCTGAGCACCCCCATCCGTATTTGCAAAGAGGCATTAGAAGACCTGATGCCCCATTTCTCCCACATTTCCTCAACCCCTTTAAATAACCCTGACTTTACTTGGTAAATTAATGGCAGCTCCTCTACGACATCAGAAGGAAAAAATGTAGCTGGATATGCAATTGTCTCTGACACTGAAATTATTGAATCCCAACCTCTCCCCTTGAGAACCTGTTCCCAAAAGGCAGAACTTATTGCACTAACTAGAGTCCTTACCCTCGCAGCTAACAAGAGAACAAACATATACACTGATTCTAAATACACTTTCCGCATCATACAGTCACATGCTGCCATTTGGAAGGAACGAGGGCTCCTATCTACTAAAGGCTCTCCCATAGCTAATGCCCTGCTTATACTCCAACTTTTAAAAGAAGCTAACATGCCAACTGAAGTAGGCATCATACATTGCTGAGGTCACCAGGTGGTCTCAGGCCCCATTTCATGGGGCAACGATGCTACAGACAGAGAAGCAAAACAAGCCTCACTCTGATCACCAGCTCAACAAATTAAAGTAATCCCCAACATAAAGCCCCTTACCTCCCCAAAGAAAAAACATGATTATTACAAGAGGCAGCACAACCACAAGAAGACTGGTTACAAAAACAGGACCACTATGTCCTCCCCCAATCTCAGGCCACACAGATTCTTACAGACATTCATTAGGCCCTACAGTAAGCACTAAACCTCTTTATCATCTCTTACGACCTCTTATCACCTATCCTAACCTTCTTTCACTCCTACAACAAATCACTCACTCTTGCATTATCTGCTCCTTAGTCTCACTGCAGGGAGCCCTAAAGCCTATTCCTTCATTCCCAACACACCAGGCTCCAGGACATATCCCAGGAGAGGACTGGCTTCACTCACATGCCTCCAACATGAAAAATAAAACTCATGCTCACTCTAGTAGACACTTTTTCATGGAGGACTGAGGCTTTTCCTACAAGATCAGAAACTGCCTCAGAGGTAACACAGTTTCTCATACCAGAAATCATCCCTCGCTTTGGCCTCCCACTCTCTCTCCAATCCGATAATGGGCCAGCTTTTATCTCCCAAATCACTCACCAAGTAGCCCAATCCCTTGGCATAACCTGGAAACTATATATTCGTTATAGACCCCAATCTTCAGGAAAAGTAGAAAAGGCAAATTCTACTCTGAAAACGAACCTAACCAGACCCTCTCTAGAACTACAAAGGCCATGGAACAGACTCCTTCCCATGGCTTTGGCTCGCATTAGGGCTACTGAACAAGTGCTATCTTTTCTCCGTCCTTTTGAGCTTATGTCCTTATGGATGCCCTTTTATGGTAGGTCAGTTCCCTACTGCCAGCCCCTTGCTGGGAGATTATCTTCCCATCCTTAACCTTATTAGACACCTCATGAGAGAACATGCAGATCACTCTCTTCCAAAGTCTCATCAAACGAATTCAGCTGACTTAACCCTCATACCCTGGAGAAGGCAATGGCAACCCACTCCAGTACTCTTGCCTGGAAAATCCCATGGACGGAGGAGCCTGGTGGGCTGCCGTCTATGGGGTCACACAGAGTCGGACACAACTGAAGCGACTTAGCAGCAGCAGCAGCAACAACACTCATACCCAGGGATCAAGTCTTACTTAAAACCTTATGCCATAAGGATCTCCAGCTTCAATGGACTGGTCCGTTTGGGGTCATTCTAACCACACCAACAGCTGCTAAACTAGCAGGTCATCCCTCTTGGTTTCATATCTCTAGATTAAAGCAGGCCCCAGGAGACTCTCCATCTCAGCCAAGAAACATTCCCTGCTCAGACGCTCCTCACTACATGCTGGGAAACACCAGGCTTCAACTGGATCAAATTCCAGAAGAAACAGAATAGCCAAAAACAAATATTGAGAAGTAAAACAAAAACAGATGTTCGCTTCAGTTCAGTTCAGTCACTCGGTCGTGTCCGACTCTTTGAGACCCCTTGAACCACAGCACGCCAGGCCTCCCTGTCCATCACCAACTCCTGGAGTCTACACAAACTCATGTCCATTGAGTCGATGATGCCATCCAACCATCTCATCCTCTGTCATCCCCTTCTCCTCTTGCCCTCAATCTTTCCCAGCATCAGGGTCTTTTCCAATGAGTCAGCTCTTTGCATCAGGTGGCCAAAGTATTGGAGTTTCAGCTTCAACATCAGTCCTTCCAATGAACAGCCAGGACTGATCTCCTTTAGGATGGACTGGTTGGATCTCCTTGCAGTCCAAGGGACTCTCAAGAGTCTTCTCCCACACCACAGTTCAAAAGCATCAATTCTTTGGTGCTCAGCTTTCTTTATAGTCCAACTCTCACATCCATACATGACCACTGGAAAAACCAAAGCCTTGACAGACCTTTGTTGGCAAAGTAATGTCTCTGCTTTTTAATATGCTGTCTAGGTTGGTCATATCTTTCCATCCAAGGAGTAAGTGTCTTTTAATTTCATGGCTGTAATCACCATCTGCAGGGATTTGGGAGCCCCCAAAAATAAAGTCAGCCACTGTTTCCACTGCTTCCCCATCTATTTGCCATGAAGTGATTGGACCGGATGCCATGATCTTAGTTTCCTGAATGTTGAGCTTTAAGCCAACTTTTTCACTCTCCTCTTTCACTTTCATCAAGAGGCTCTTTAGTTCTTCTTCACTTTCTGCCATAAGGGTGGTGTCATCTGCTTATCTGAGGTTATTGATATTTCTCCCAGCAATCTTGATTCCAACTTGTGCTTCTTCCAGTCTAGCATTTCTCATGATGTATTCTGCATATAAGTTAAATAAGCAGGGTGACACTATACAGCCTTGATGTACTCCTTTTCCTATTTGGAAACAGTCTGTTGTTCCATGTCCAGTTCTAACTGTTGCTTCTTGACCTGCATACAGATTTCTCAAGAGACAGGTCAGGTGGTCTGGTATTCCCATCTCTTTCAGAATTTTCCACAGTTTATTGTGATCCACACAGTCAAAGGCTTTGGCGTAGTCAATAAAGCAGAAGTAGATATTTTTCTGGAACTCTCTTGCCTTTTCGGTGATCCAATGGATGCCGCCAATAACCAGAGGCTCTCTAGTTCCTCAGCCTTTTCTAAATCCAGCTTGAAAATCTGGAAGTTCATGATTCATGTACTGTTGAAGCCTGGCTTGGAGAAATTTGAGCATTACTTGAATAGCATGTGAGATGAGTGCAATTGTGCGATAGTTTGAGCATTCTTTGGCATTGCCTTTCTTTGGGACTGGAATGAAAACTGACCTTTTCCAGTCCTGTGACCACTGCTGAGTTTTCCAGATTTGCTGACATATTGAGTGCACCACTTTCACAGCATCATCTTTCAGGATTTGAAATAGCTCAACTGGAATTCCATCACCTCCACTAGCTTTGTTCATAGTGATGCTTCCTAAGGCCCACTTGACTTCACATTCCAGGATGTCTGGCTCTAGGTGAGTGATCACACCATCGTGATTATCTGGGTCGTGAAGAGCTTTTTTGTACAGTTCTTCTGTGTATTCTTGCCACCTCTTCTTAATATCTTCTGCTTCTGTTAGGGCCATACCATTTCTGTCCTTTATCGAGCCCATCTTTGCATGAAATGTCCCCTTGGTATCTCTAATTTTCTTGAAGAGATCTCTAGTCTTTCCCATTCTATTGGTTTCCTCTATTTCTTTGCATTGATTGCTGAGGAAGGCTTTCTTCTCTCTCCTTGCTATTCTTTGGAACTCTGCATTCAAATGGGTATATCTTTCCTTTCTCCTTTGCCTTTCACTTCTCGTCTTTTCATAGCTATTTGTAAGTCCTCCTCAGACACCCATTTTGCTTTTTTGCATTTCTTTTTCTTGGGGATGTTCTTGATCCCTATCTCCTGTACAATGTCACGAATCTCCGTCCATAGTTCATCAGCCACTCTATCAGATCTAGTCCCTTGAATCTATTTGTCACTTCCACTGTATAATCATAAGGGATTTGATTTAGGTTGTACCCAAATGGTCTAGTGGTTTTCCCCATTTTCTTCCATTTAAGTCTGAATTTGGCAATAAGGAGTTCATGATCTGAGCCACAGTCAGCTCCCGGTCTTGTTTTTGCTGCCTGTGTAGAGCTTCTCCATCTTTGGCTGCAAAGAATATAATCAATCTGATTTCAGTGTTGACAATCTGGTGATGCCCATGTGTGGAGTCTTCTCTTGTGTTTTTGGAAGAGGGTGTTTGCTATGGCCAGTGTGTTCTCTTGGCAAAACTATTAGCCTTTGCCCTGTTTCATTGGTTACTAATTGGACTGGGATTTCTCCTACTTAGCCTATTCACAATAGGACTCTACTCTGCGCCCCACCCCCCCACCCCCCCCCGAGTGGACTATCATTCAAAAGCTTTCCCTCTGTTTTACCTGCTTGTCCATAGTTCTTGTTTTTTAGGCTGTGGCCCTCCTCTTACTGTGATCATCCTAGATAATCACATTATCTACTTTCCTTCACATAGTAACACAAGCCCTTACTTTTCCTGGAAACACCACTGTTACTGATCTCCCCTTACCCTTTGACTTTATAACCAATCTTTGGCTCCAGGGAGACTTCATAGAGTTCACACCAACCCAAATTGATATCTACACCTGGATTCTTATTTTTATCATTTTCTCCTCTTAGACATGAGACGTCACATCATGATTTTACTCTTACTCCCTCTTCTTTTACAGTCCAAACTTCACATTAATACCCTGCCTATAACTCTCTCTCTCTCTTTAGTCACTAAGTCATGTCCGACTCTTGCAACCCCATGGACTGTAGCCTCCTCCGTCCATGGGATTTTTCAGGCAAGAATACTGGAGTGGGTTGCCATTTCCTTTCACCAGGGGATCTTCCAGACCCAGGAATCGAACCCGGGTCTCCTGAGATTCTTTACCAACTGAGCTATGAGGGAAACCTGCCGCAAACCTTGCCTACCTATTCAGAACTCTAAATCTGACCCATCATTTACTCAATACCTCAAACTCGACCCTGGCCAGTGATTTTTGAATTTGCTTATCTCCTCAACCAGAGGATCAGCACTCCCCATTTCCACAGATAAATGGACTCACATAAACATTTCTCTTTGCCACACATATAGAGGAGAATCTCTCTTTTTATCATACTATGTTGTTTATGTTCAATTGATCAAATTCACAATCCTTACAAAATACTGACCTCCCTCCTTACAGATCTCATTTCTACTCACAAAGGACCAGCTATAGGAGGACCCACCACCTCTGACATTTGTCTACAACAATAGGCTCCTTTTTTTTTTTCCAGACAAAACGCTATAAACAATTCTTACCCTCAGCTAGGAACCATACCACCACACCTCTGTAATCACACTTCACATTTCTCCTTCCCTTCAGG
Source organism: Cervus elaphus (assembly GCF_910594005.1). NCBI lineage: Eukaryota > Metazoa > Chordata > Mammalia > Artiodactyla > Cervidae > Cervus > Cervus elaphus. The sequence goes on along the minus strand of NC_057848.1, from coordinate 132,205,313 downwards.
CCAATCTGTCTACAAAGTCTCAGGAACTGCTGGACATTCTCTTACTTTCTCAGGGAGACTCCCTTCTGCATATGGTGTAAATACTTCTCTTGTAGGGGCAACACTGGTGAGTTCACTGTCAGTTTCAGAGACCACTAACAAGTTCCCAGAAAGACTCCTATATGCTATCGATTTCAGCTGTTGTCTTCTTACTCCTGGAATATTTTTCTTATGTGGAACCACCACCTATTTATGTCTTCCCACTAACTAGACAGGAACATGCACCCTGATATATCTGGCCCCAGATATTTCTATTGCTCCTAACAATCAGATCCTTCCTATCCCACTAACTCATAACTGACCCAGACGGGCAATTCAATTCATTCCTCTATTAATCAGTTTAGAAACAGTGGCTAGGACTGGGACAGGGACCACAGGACTTGCAAGCTCTTTAAATTACTATCAAAAAAAAAAATTACTATCAAAGCCTTTCTAAAGACCTCACTGACAGCCTAGAAGAAATAGCTAACAGCCTTATCATTATCCAAAACTAGGTAGATTCCCTGGCAGCCATGGTCCTCCAAAACAGAAGAGGATTAGACCTCCTCACAGCAGAGAAAGGAGGCCTATGCCTATTTTTTGAGGAAGCCTGCTGTTCCTACACCAATAAATGAGGCGTTGTAAAGGAAACAGCAAGAAATCTGACAAACAGGGCTTCGAGGATACGTCAACATCTCAGTAATTCATGGGAATACTGGTTAAACAATTGCAGTTGGATGCCCTGGGTCCTACCATTTCTAGGTCCTCTCCTTCTACTTACCCTCACTCTAACTTTTGGCCCATGTTTAATGTGTCTTTTTTCAAAATTTCTTCAGGACTACTTACAAGCCTTCACCAACCAAACTATCCACGAGTTACTTCTAATTCACTAAGATTATCAAAAGCTTTGACCCCACACAAATCTCCTTGACCTGCAATCCAGCCTTTTCTTGTCTCACCCCCATGACGCCCCTGTCCTGCAGGAAACAGTTACAGAAGATTAACCTTTGGCACTTATCCTAAATAAAAAAGGCCGGAATGATAGGGTGCACATGTGGTCTCACTGTTAAGATGGCTCATTATGTTTACCTTGAAAACAAAGAATAAAATCACAGTGATCCTTGAGACTGACCAAATTGCCCAAATGATGATCTGTTTTCTCACTGGTGCCTACCTTCTCAAAGCTGTGAGACCACCAGATTCCAGACCTCCGGCTCCATGACCACAGGACTCAACTACAGGCTAAAAATTAACCATCCATTCAGAGAATTTTTCATTGGTGGGGTATAAGAAAGACCCTGTCAGAAAGGGAGAATGCTGGTTCTCCTTAAAGGCCAGTCACCCTCTCTTTTCCCTCTAATAAATTTTCCTTTTCTTGCCTGATTGCTCTGGTTGCTCTTTTTTTCTCTGCATTCATCTTACACATGGCTCTACCCTGTTATGACCAGAAAATATAAGAGAGAGAAAGGACAATGCCTTCTTTCCAGGTGAGGGGTTTATTGTGAGCACAGGTACTTAGTGGGAAATGCTTAGTGGGACTATGGGAAATGCTGAAGGGACAGTAAGTTGATCACCCTAAATGACCCAGAATGACCCTTAAAGAGAATGTGGAAGAATTTGCCTAAGAAATGCAGCTTGTGGCTCAATGGTGGATGGTCTTGACTATCAGGCTATCAATTTGGTGTCTTTATCATTTACAGCATTCCTGACCAGTCTTATTTGTAGTCAGGGTCCTAGCACCATATCTAGTATTTAGTAAGTATTAAATGCATATTTTCACATTTTTTATACTATTTTTCCATTTACTTGTGATAGAAAGATGACCCAGACACATGCTCTGATCTCAAACAGCTTTGTTCCTCATGCCTTGTTACAGAAAGTCAAATTATAAAACAATGTGAGAAGTGCCATCGGAGAAGTAGGTGTGGCATTTTCTGGGCACAGAGCAGAATCTTCTTATTCTGACTCTGCCTGGTGGAATCCAGTAAGGCAGCATTGATGAAGTGATAGCTAAGCAAAATATTGAATAGTAAATAGCCTTTTACCAGCCACAACAAAAGCATATTCTCAGAAAAAATAACATGTGCAAAGGCAGACCAAGCACTAGAGAAAAAACTGGACTGCCTAATTGAAAAGGGAACTAGTCCCACCTCAATGCCTGTTTTGTGTTGTTTTGTTTTGATTTGTTTTGTTTCCCCTTAGGCTCTGCTTTGGAGGGACCTGAGCAATGGTTTGCAAGTAGGGCATGAGAAAGTGAAAAACCATGCTGCCAATGGCTGGACCATGATCTTCCTAACTGAACATAAACAATGCTCCCAGGTATAAGTAACATTCAGATAAGCATTCTATGACCATGTTTGGAACATAACAGGAACAAAGCCACTCAACAGCCACAGGTTTACACATACATGCCACCCAGGGTCATCCCTTTTCTGACCAATGTGAATTACTGAGGCTTCTCAATGACAACTCAAGCTCCATTTTAATCCTCCCACCATCTAAATAAAAAAACTATACAAAAATAACCAATAACTGAATTGTTTCTTCTTTCTGATAACACGTAAATCAGAACTGGTCCCCATTCCCTTAAATCTTCCTTAGAATCATTCAGCACAACTCTGCAGCTTGTAAGAAGCTCCGCCTTATCCCCTCTTACTGAGATCTTCCTGGAGTGTGTCTCCCTCGCTGCAGCAAACTAAATGCCATGCTAAGCCACTTTAGTCATTTCTGACTCTGTGCGACCCTATGGACTGTAGCCCACCAGGCTCCTCTGTCCATGGGATTCTCTAGGCAAGAATATTGGAGTGGATTGCCATGAGACCTCTCTTTTTCAATGCCGCTATTGCAGGTGTGATCCTAGCAGTATTTGGTTGTGAGTTCTAAGAGCAATTTATTTAGAGATGCTACCAGGCAGCAGGAGTGAGGGACCAGAGGTGGGGTGATGGAAGGAGGGAAATTCAATATAAGGATATATATCAAATTGGTCACTATTGCAAGGGACTGATGCTTGATCTTTAGGACATTCTGAGGAGCCTTATGAAGTGTATGTAAGAATTACCTATCTGGGGCAGAAAAGAGGAAAGTATTAGCCCATTAGTTCCTGTCCTCCTTTGGTCAAGGAACATGCTACTGGTGTTGATTCCCTTGTACAATATGAATCAGAGTCAGAAAAGCCCCAGGACAGAAAGCAAGGAGGACTCAGTGTGGGCCTGTGCACAATGACTGAAGCCTGGTCAGGATTGGCCACTACAGCAGTAGCTGGAATAAGAGGTGGCGCCAAGAACTTGTGCAGCAATGCCCAAGAGGTCTCTTTTAGAGCCAAATTTCAGCTCTGCTGTGGGAAATGAAAGTGAAAGTGTTAGTTGTTCAGTAGTGTCTGACTCTTTGTGACCCCATGGACTGTAGCCCACGGCTCCTCTGTCCATGTGATTCTCCAGGCAGGAATCCTGGCATGAGTTGCCATTCCCCTCTCCAGCAGATCTTCCCAAGCCAGGGGTTGAACCTGAGTCTCCTCTATTGCAGGCGGATTCTTTACTGTCTGAGCCACCAGGGAAGTGGGAAGTAGTATTATCAAATTGTCAAAGATAGAGCTGAAGCTGAGCAAAATATGCCACCCCAAAATGTGTCTCTATGGCATAAAGATTACTTTGAGCTGACTGTTTTGAGAAATAGTAGGCGAAAGAGAGGGCTTCCCTGGTGGCTCAGTGGTAAAGAATCTGTCTGCAATGCAGCAGACTCAGGTTTGATCCCTGGGTTGGGAAGATCACCTGGAGAAGGGCATGGTAACCCACTCTAATACTCTTGCCTAGAGAATCTCATGGACAGAGAAGCCTGGCGGGCTACAGTCCATGGGGTCACAAAGAGTCAGACACAACTGAGCGATTAAGCAGCAGCAGCAGCCAGCAAAGGAGAAGATCTGAAAACTGAATAGAAGTTACTCTTTTGTAAGAGACATTTGCATTTACAAGGGAAATTATCATTTGTAACAGTGTCTCCTTCTCTGTGCAGGAAGAGATGGATGACTCAATTATAAGAGAGGACTGCCCTGGTGGTCAAGTGGTTAAGAATCCACCTGTCAATACAGGGGACACAGGTTCAATCCCTGCTCCAGGAAGATTCCACATGGCAAGCCTGTAGGCCACGACTGAAGCCCACAACACCTAGAACCTATACTCCACAACAAGAGAAGCCACAGCAATGAGAAGCCCTTGCACCAAAACTAGAGAGTAGCCCCCACTCACCACAACTGGAGAAAGCTCATGAGCAGCAATGAAGACCCAGCATAGTCAAAAATAAAAATAAAGTTTAAAGTTTTTTTAATTAAAAAATAAAATAAATTACAGGAGAATCTTATCAATGAAGAAAACAAGGACTTAAATCCTGCATAGCAAACAATTTACCCTTGTTTACTGTGCTTTTCATGGTCACCTCCATAGCCAGCCTCCCCTTCACAGCTTTCTTTCCTTTTATCTTCAGTCAAGATGGCATTTAAGCCTATATTCTAAGCTACCTTACAGAATTACTCATTTTTCTCTGAGTTTCTCCCTTGTATACATGTCAATGCACTTCTGTTTGTTTTTCTCTTGTTAATATGTCTTTTATTACAAGGGTCTCAGCCAAGAACTTAGAAAAGTAGAGGAAAATTATTTTTCCATCTCTACATCACACCAAAAAGTTTCTAAAGGAAACCCAGTCATTAATGAAAATTAACAAAAACACTTATAAACTGAGCACACAGTTCCAGTGAGAGAGTAGAAATGAAGACTTGGAATTTTTGGTGGGTGGGTGGGGAGCAGCATTGCTGGAAACTACATAGATACATGTTGTGTTGGCAAACAAGTGTTTTCATCCTGGATATGGTAAAATTCAGAGAAAGTCTGCAAAGAGGCAGAGTGAAAGAAAATGTGGGTTATTATTTTAGAAATGGATTGTGAAAGGGGTAAGAATAAAAAAAGAAGAAAGGCTTGTTACTAGAAGAAACCGCTGACCTCAGAAGTAAGCAGATGTGTCTCCACCACCAGGAGACAGTTTTAGAACGGATTCTCCCTTGTTAGCTCAAGTTTATTCTTATCCCAAGCCCAAACGGCCTGGGCGATGGGGACATGGCTTGACTGCAGAATTGCATATGTTGAGAGCCAGAATGCCAAGATAGTGGGAAATACAAACTTTGGAACCAGTCTGCTTTTGTTGAAAGACATAGATGTGACATATAACCAACTTTGTGCTGGTGAGCGATTTACTCAACACCCTTCAGTCTCAGTTCTATTTGATAGATGAGATAAGGATGCCTGCCTCACATAACTGCAGAAAGAATTAACATGGCAATATATGAAATATTCTTAGCACAGTTCCTGGCACACAATTTCTCAAAAGATGTTTGCTTTTGTTACCAAGTCCAAGCTTGCTCTGCTCACCCCACGTCAGGCCATTGAACTGGAGACAAGCTGTTGAGGCAAGAAATTCGGTTGACCAAGAAGATTGCAGATTAACATTTCAAAATAACTGACTTGTTGGGGTCTGGATGCCAGGTTCTTTTATAGATCAGAGATGAGGGGAAATGAGGAAACAAAGTAGAAAGGCCATTAATCTTGCAAACATCTCCTAGATTGGCAAGCCTCAGGCAGGGGATGTATTAATTATTTCCTTCCTGCCATCCACAGGAGGACAGGGTTCTGAAGAAAGGCACCTTAATTTAACAGTCAGGCAGAGGGGTAGGATTCTCTGAGGTAGGCCACTATGTATGATTATAATAACAAAAGCAACAAAAAACAAGTCAAAGAAAAAACTCCAACATGGAGTCAAAATTGACTTTTCTCTGTAACACTTTCGACATTTTCTTGTCATTGGATTTTAAGATTGGCACAGTAGAAATAAAAAATCTAATATTTACCGAAATATTTAGACTCAGAGCTTAACTTGCTCTGAAATTTTGTTCTAAAGAATAATAGCATTTGTTTCCATCTATTTTAATTTTTACAAGGTATTTACATAAATTCCAGAAACCCATAGTGGTACTGTATTACTTAAAGTGATTAAGACCCACCATCTTAAATCCTATAGAAAACAACTTCCCAGCAAAGCAGGCCTTTAAGACTGTGGTACAGTGCTGGCATCTGGTGGCAGCAGGCCCTGAAACATGAAGTGTTCTGATTTAATGTTTTAGGAAGCAAATTGTCAACACCCACCACAAGAGTTTAGTCGGCTACATTTTAGAACCCTTTCCAGTTGTACAAATATAACCCAGTCCTAGGAGTTTTAGAGAAAAGAAAGTCCAAAGGACTAATAAACATATGAAAAAATGCTCATTGTCTCTAGAAATCAAGATGAAAACAATGAGGTACCATTGTATATCCAACAGATTATCAAATATTTAAAAGCCTGATACCAATTGGTGGCAAGAATATGAAAAAAAATGGGAACTTTCAAACACTGCTGTCCAAATTTGAAGTGCTATTTTGTTGTACCAGTAGCAGTTTAGCAATACCTTAGAAGAGTGAGGATATAAATGGACAGTAATTCTAATTTGAGGTATATACTCTAGACCTAGGGAAATGTCTGTGCTCAGGAAAAGTGTTACAAGGATGTTCATGGCAGTATTATTTGTAACAACAAAATAAAAAGAAGAAAATATTCTAAATGTTCATCAATAAGATGACTAGTTTTCATATGGTTAAATAACATAAAGCAGCAAAGCTGAATAAACAAGAGTTACATGTATCAACAGAGATGAATCTTAAAAATAATAGAAAAATTTTAGAATGACACACACAGTATACTATTTATGTACAAATGAAAGCACAGTAGTATATATTGGTTTTGGGAAACTAAATATGTAATGTAATAATATACAATGGAACAAGTTCAACACAGAGGGTGCCTTTAGGAAAGGAGGAAGGGAATTGGAATTGAGGAGGACAAAAGGAATTAACCTATATCTGCAAGGTTTCACTTTTTATTTTGCCTATTTTCTCTGGCATTTTTATATAAATGGATGCTTATTATATTCTTTTTTTTCTGTACATTTATATGTATACAATGAAATATTATTTAACCACTCAAAAAAATGAACTTCTAACATGTACTACAAAAGGGATGAACCTTGAGGACATGATGCTAAGTGATAAAGGCCAGACACAAAAGGACAAATAGTGTATGACTTCATTTATGTGAGGTACCTAGGGTGGTCAAATTTGTGGAGATAGACGGTAGAATGGTGGTTGCCAGGAACTGGAGGGAGAAGGGAATGAGGAGTTGATGTTTAAGGGGTATAGACTTTCCATTTGGAAAGATACAAAAGTTCTAGAGATGGATGGCAGTGATGGTTGCAAAACAGTGTGAGTGTGCTTAATGTCACTGATTGTAAATTTTAAAAATTGGTTAAGATGGTAAAATCTTAGATTTTGCCACAATAAAAAAAATATTTTTTAACCCCTAAGCTAGTTCCTGCCCATTGGGCAATCACTCGAGTGTGAGAGAAAAGTATGCTATATTGATGCTTGCAGTTGTAGTGCAACTGCAGCTGTGCTCAGGAAAAGTGTTACAAGGATGTTTGTGGTGGTATTATTTGTAACAGTAAAAAAAAAAGGGAGGGGGGAAATATTCTAAATGTTCATCAATAAGAAGATGTAGTACAGCTTGCAGCTGTAGTCAGCGGAGAGGCAAGGAGATAGCTTTAGCTAGCATCTCAGCCTTTCATAAAAGCTATAGTAATAGGATAATATCAAGATTTAGTGTTTGGTAATTAAAGAGGAGTGCAATTTCACTTTACTGCTTCTGGAAATAGTTGCTTTTTCTGCCCTGTCATCAATAAGGGAAGAGGACCAGTGGTGCCTGCTTATTTTTGAACAAAGTCTATTCTTCCACTTCCCCTGGACTCCACCCTCAGCAGCAGAGGTATGACTACAATTTCCTGATGACGCTTGATTGTGGTGACAGGATGCCAGGAGATGGCAGCAAAAGCCCATCTAGTAGGAAAGTCCTGCCAAAGGCCCAAGAGAACAGACAGAAGTCATAGATTGGCTTCGATTGTTATGTCTCCATATCAATTCACCAAAAAGCTTAGTGTTCTGTCACTGTGTAATAACACCATGCCTTTGGCCAAGAGACAGACACCAAGCAAAAGAGCCAATCACCCAAGAAAGAGCACTTCTAAAGTGAGGGGAAGGAGAGAGAAAGATAAAGGTGAACCTGGTCAGTCCATGAGGTTGCAAAGAGTTGGACACAACTGAGCGACTTTTACTTTTGGGAAGAGACAGGGAGTACCCAACGAGCCTTGTAAACAGCAATTGAAAATCTTTGAGCTCACATAGTCAGACAAAGACCTTCTTGGCAAGAAGAAGAGACCACTCTCAAACATTGGGCACATAGGGGAGTTTGCACACCCATGCTGGAATCAGCTAGTGATTTAGCAGCATTTTCTGCTAAGCCAGCTCCTTGCTAGGTGACCTAAGATAGGAAGGTACCCCAGCCATTCAGTAGACAAGTGGGCTTACGTCTCCTCTGAAAAGATTTTAAAAGGTCCAGAGTTTAAGCCCAACCTCTGTGGGATGGTATAATTAATCCATAAATAAAGAACATGAGCCTATGGAACGCAGCATCTTCTTAGAGCAGGGAAAAAAAAAAAAGAATGAAAACAAATTGAACTGAAGTAAGAAGAAAAAGAGTCACTGAGGAAAGCCAATACTGTCATGCCCTGGCTTTAGGAGTCACATGTAGGCGACAAAAGACTCTCATTTCTGTCCATTTAAAATCTACTCAGGTAATAATTTAGAAATAGCAGAAAGACACCCGGAGAGAAACAGAATCTGGGAGAACATGGACCAAACTCAGGAAAACAGGGAAACTCTTGGCCTCCAGGCTAAATCTGTATGAAAAGGAATAAGCAGGCTTGAGACTAGAGAGAATCTACCCTCAGCCCTGTCCCAACTTGGGAGAAGGCAAGTTAATTGATTTTGTTTGAGAACATAGGAGTAAATATTTTATAAACTTGGAAAACACACAAAAGGCACTAAAAAATTTAAATCATCCAAAATTCCTCAACTGAAATGGGTCTTATGTCCTCTTTTATTTTTCTTAGGTATATAATTTTTTAAATTTTTTTTAAAAATTGAGACTATATGAAACAGTGTCATGAAGTACTATTTGAATTTTAAAATTCTGTTCTTTGTACAGAAACAGACTCACAGACTTGGAGTACGAACTTACGGTTGCCAGGATGGGAAGGGATAGTTAGGGAGATTGGGACTGACATGAAGAAGCTGATATATTTAAAATGGGTACCCAACAAAGCCATACTGTACAGAATAGGGAACTCTGCCCAATGTTATGTGGCAGCCAGGATAGGAGGGGAGTTTGGGGGAGAATGGATACATGTGTATATGTGTGAGTCCCTTCCCTGTCTTCCTGAAACTATCACAACATTTTAATTGGCTATATGTGAAAGTGAAAGTCACTCAGTTGTGTCCAACTCTTTGCGACCCCATGGACTTCCATGGGATTCTCCAGGTCAGAATACTGGAGTGGGTAGCCTTTCCCTTGTCCTGGGGATCTTCCCAACCCAGGGATCAAACCCAGGTCTTCCGCATTGCAGGCGGATTCTTTACCAGTTGAGCCAAAAGGGAAGCCCATTAATGGCTATACTCTGACATAAAATAAAAAGTTTTTTTAAAAATCCTGTTCTTTGTAAGTTATTACACGATCAAACCTTAACATAGACTACAAGACTTACAATGAAATTAAACATGTTTTTCCATTATATTTCTAAACTTTATTTCATCAGTTGAGCTATTAGAGATGAGGATTTAGCACTCTTACATAATGCCAACCCCCCCTCACCTCTAACATTATATCAATTTCTGGTTAAACTAGTATTTACTATTTTCCTTATTATGATCATTATGATTCTCTGCAAAGCTAAGTGGTATGATATGATTCCTTTTCAGTACTCTTCTATTGCATTCCTGGAATTCATTTGCCTTGTCTTTCCTTTCATTTCAGTTATGTATTTGTATAGGTTCAAAAGAAACAATTTGGAAATCTGATATTTAATTATCAGATTAATATATAATCAATTGTATATTTAATTATTGGTCATTAGTAAAAGAAAACCTTTTCAAACTAAAAGATACTACCATTATATGCTTCAGCTTTATGTGTTGAAATAGACTTCTGTACATTCTCAATTTTTCACAGAATTGTTAAGCCCTAAGAAGTATTCTTTGATGTATCACACAGACTGCAAGATAACATTTTTCTTATGCTGAATGTCCTAAACTACACATATTGTCAGGAGATATTGACGGTGTGCTCTTTGCTAACAAGAAGGAAGAGAAGGAAGAAGGGCAACAGAAAAGGGTGGCAGGGCCTTTTTTTCCCTTACTTGGCATTTATCATTTTCAACATTTTTCCTTTGCCTTCTGAGTGATTTCTTACATTCCCTTTCCCATGGAGACTAATAGGAATATTCTTGGCGATGGTCCTGAGCACCTAAATGGAGATGTCAGTTTCTCTGGCTCTCTAAATCTGAAAGTCTTCCATACCTTCTCCTCATTGGTGAGCATAGTGTCAGTGACTCTTTCTGGAATGGATCAGTGTTTTCTGGGTTTTCCTTGTTAACAGACTCAGAATCCGAGTGCCAGAATGCTAAGGGAAACTGAAGCCATTTGGTACATATTTTTGAGCACTTAACTCAAATGGACCTTCAGTTTTTGAACCATACTAGACTGCCCCAGTCTCTGCATTACTTTGAGCACAATCATTATTCCATTGAGGATCTTTTTCCCCGTAACTTTTCATCTTTGCTGTTTGCAAATGTCTGGACATTCCCTTCTTCACGTCATACTGTGGCACTCATACTATCCTTTCTCCCAAGGTTGGCTTGAGAGAATTCCCTGGCAGTTCCATGGTTGGGACTCTGCAGTCCCACCCCAGGGTGCAGGCGCTCAATTCCTGGTTGGAGAACTAAGATCAAGCAAGCTGTGCAGTGCAACCAAAAAAAAAAAAAAAAAAAAGAAAGAAAGAAAGATAAGATTGAGTTATGTATGGCTTTCTCTTCCGTCTTCCCTCCATTTTGCAATTTGATCTTTGAGCGGAAGCATGCATAATTTTCCCACAGAACAGGGCCATCTTTTTCACATACACTATAAGGACAATCCACCTTAGGATATTTCACTATTCAGATATATATATGTCATACTTGTCTTGACTTCTGAAGCTATGACCACAGGTATGACAACATAGTAAAATACTCATTTCTTTCTCTTTCTTTCATCTGTTTTCTACTGGAAAAAAGATTAAAGTCATTCAAATTTTTATCTCATTTTTCACAACAGAAACATATGTTTTCAATATTATACTACTGGGGATAGTCTCCTAATACTGTAACTCATCAGTGGAAGTGTTACAACCCTCCAGATGAAAATGGAAAACCCCGGGAAGGCAATAAAACAAGGAGAGCACTTGGTGCTGAAAGGGACAGTCACCCAGGAAGAGAGCAGGCATCCAGCAAGCACTGGACATTTCCGACTCTTTGCCACCCCATGGACTATATAGCTCTCCATGCTCCTCTGTCCGTGGGGTTCTGCAGGTAAGAATACTAGAGTGGGTATCCATGCCCTCCTCCAGGGGATCTTTCTGACCCAGGGATCAAACTCACCTCTCTTATGTCTCCTGCACTGGCAGATAGGTTCCCACCTGGGAAGCCTCTAAGAAACGCTCTAACCTGGGAGATATGGTGAGGATGAAGGCAGCGACAGCACTGTTCAGCATACAGTTGTCCGGCAGAGGGCAGTATTGTCCAGAGATGCCAACATGGGAGTCAGCCCTGGGCTGGGTTAGAAACCATTTGTAGAACTGGTGAAAACTCTAGCTGTCTCAGCTTGGGAAAACTCACCCACAAATATCTCTTCGCCTTTTTTTCATTTTCTTGGTTTTTTATTTCTCACTAGTTCTTTATGTTCTACACTGAACTGGAAAACCCCTATGAATACTTTTTTCTACATCAGTTCAGCTCACTTCAGTCGCTCAGTCATCTCAGACTCTTTGTGATCCCATGGACTATAACTCGCCAGGCCTCCCTGTCCATCACCAACTCCCGGAGTTTACCCAAATTCATCTCCATTGAGTCGGTGATGCCATCCAACCATCTCATCCTCTGTCGTTCCCTTCTCCTCCCACTTTCAATCTTTCCCAGCATCAGGGTCTTTTCAAATGAGTCAGTTCTTCGCATCAGGTGGCCGAAGTATTGGAGCTTCAGCTTCAGCATCAGTCCTTCCAATGAATATTCAGGACTGATTTCCCTTTAGAATGGATTGGTTAGATCTCCTAGCAGTCCAAGGGACTCTCAAGAGTCTTCTCCAACACCACAGTTCAAAAGCATCAATTCTTCGGTGCTCAGCTTTCTTTATAGTCCAACTCTCACATCCATACATCACTACTGGAAAAACCATAGCTTTGACTAGACAGACCTTCGTTGGCAACGTAATGTCTCTGCTTTTTAATATGCTGTCTAGCTTGGTCATAATTTTTCTTCTAAGGAGCAAGATGTTTTTGCTCTAAGGAGCAAAAAAATTAAAATGTTTTTTAATTTCATGGCTGCAGTCACCATCTGCAGTGATTTTGGAGCCCAAAAAAATAGTCTGTCACTGTTTCCATTGCTTCCCCATCTATTTGCCATGAAGTGATGGGGCCAGATGCCATGATCTTAGTTTTCTGAATGTTGAGTTTTAAGCCAACCTTTTCACACTCCTCTTTCACTTTCATCAAGAGGCTCTTCAGTTCTTCTTCACTTTCTGCCATAAGGGTGATATTATTCGCATATCTGAGGTTATTGATATTTCTCCCAGAAATCTTGATTCTAGCTTGTGCTTCATCCAGTCCAGCATTTCTCATGATGTACTCTGCATATAAGTTTAATAAGCAGGGTGACAATGTACAGCCTTGACGTATTCCTTTCCCGATTTGGAACCAGTCTGTTGTTCCATGTCCATTTCTAACTGTTTCTTCTTGACCTGCATACAGATTTCTCAGGAGGCAGGTCAGGTGGTCTGGTATTCCCATCTCTTTAAGAATTTTCCACAGTTTATTGGGATCCACACAGTCAAAGGCTTTGGCATAGTCAATAAAGCAGAAGTAGACGTTTTTCTGAAGCTCTCTTGCTTTTTCTGATGATCCAACAGGTGTTGGCAGTTTGATCTCTGGTTCCTCTGCCTTTTCTAAATCCAGCTTGAACATCTGGAAGTTCGTGGTTCACATATGGTAGTTTGAACATCCTTTAGCATTGCCCTTCTTTGGGATTGGAATGAAAACTGATCTTTTCCAGTCCTGTGACCACTGCTGAGTTTTCCAAATTTGCTGGCATATTGAGTGCAGCACTTTCACAGCATCATCTTTTAGGATTTGAAATAGCTCAACTGGAATTGAGCTAGCTTTGTTCCTCCACTAGCTTTGTTCGTAGTGATGCTTCCTAAGGTCCACTTGACTTCGCCCTTCAGGATGTCTTGCTCTAGATGAGTGATCACATCATTGTGATTATCTGGGTCATGAAGGTCTTTTTTTTGTATAGTTCTGTGTATTCTTGCCACCTCTTCTTAATATCTTCTGCTTCTGTTAGGTCCATACTATTTCTGTCTTTTATTGAGCCCAACTTTGCATGAAATGTTCCCTTGGTATTTCTTATTTTCTTGAATAGATCGTAGTCTTTGCCATTCTATTGTTTTCCTTTATTTCTTTGCATTGATAGCTGAGGAAGGCTTTCTTATCTCTCCTGGCTATTCTTTGTAACTCTGCGTTTAAATGGATATATCTTTCCTTTTCTCCTTTGCCTTTCGCTTCTCTTCTTTTCATAGTTATTTGTAAGGCCTCCTCAGACAACCATTTTGCCTTTTTGCATTTCTTTTTCTTGGAGATGGTCCTGATCACTGCCTCCTCTACAATGTCATGAACCTCCATCCATAGTTCATCAGGCATCCTGTCTATCAGATCTAATCCCTTGAATCTATTTGTCACTCCCACTGTATAACTGTAAAGGATTTGATTTAGGTCATACCTGAATGGTCTAGTGGTTTTCCCTACTTTCTTCCATTTAAGTCTGAATTTGGCAATAAGGAGTTCATGGTCTGAGCCACAGTCAGCTCCTGGTCTTGTCTTTGCTGATTACATACTCAAAATCTAATCTTTTGACTTCTTGGAACTACCTCTATTGGAACCTCTGTTTTCCTTCTACAGTTTCAGTGGACATTGATCTGATAAGGTCCTACAAGTTTGTTGAAGCCTCACCAAGTGCCCTGATCAATAGGCTTTCTCTAGAAATTTTATCTTTGGAGAAATTGAACAGTCCTAATCTCCAGTGTAGGATAGAAGGGTTAAGTTCAGTGGTTGCCATTATTAGGAGTGGGCATGAGAAGGGATTGTGAATCCTTGTCATTCAGTTGGGAAGACCTTCATCAATCTTTTCAATGTGACAGTCTCCCTCAACTGCTGTGCCTGTTGTCCTGGAATTAAGAGCTTCTCTGGTATGACGTATCTTCAGAACAAACGTTTAGTTTCCAGTGCAGTTCTGGGAGGAGTGGTCTCCTGGATTCATAGAAGGAGAGGGAAAGGGGGCTGGGGACTCAGCTCTTCATTGCACAGACTTTTAAAACAACTTCCTTATTTTCAGCACCATGCCTCAGCTCACCATCAGAGCTACACTGTTTTGTGAGAGCATTTCCTTGTCAACAGCTTGAACCAGAATACTTTCCATGGCATCCCCTCTGCCAGCTGCTAACTTCCTAGCTGCCAAAGATGTGTGGATATGTTTTCATAGTTGTCTCTTCTCCCATCTTCTTTATCCCTGCTTCTTTAAAGAGCCAAATTAAAACAATTCCTTAAAAAGTATTAATGCCCAAAGGCAAACACTTCCACTCCAACATGCTTAAGCATAAATTTAACAACTTTTTTTCTCTTAGTCTTTGTGAAAGCCTACCCAGTATCATTAACAACTTATTTAAGTTTGTATATTGAAATACAAGTGGTTTAACATTTTACTTCTCAAATTAGCATATTTGCTGTTCCTTCCTCTTCCCCTTCCTTTCCTCCAGCAATCTGATTTTTATTGATTATCTTGTCCTTTTTAGTTTTAATGTTAACTTGATACCAAAGCCGGATAAAGACAACACAAGAAAACTACAGATTAATAATATCCCTTTTGAATATAGATGCAAAATTTTTTCAGCAAAATCCTAGTAAAACGAATCCAGTAGCACGTCAAATAATGTAACCTCCCAGCTATAAAAGATGAGGAAATCAGCACAGTTATAAATTCTAACAGTGTAGAAATGATATTGCTTCATACCATCTCTTCTCTTTCCCTTCCATTTCAATTAGTTATAAAACAGAATGTGAATGTCCAAAAGTATTTTAGCCAATCATATATTTAAGTATATTGTGATGAGTTCTTTCATCTTTTTTTCCAGTACTTTTATATGATTGAATTTCATATTTATCTAAGGAAAGGGCTCATTCTCTGAAATCTAGAATGTTCATTCAATGCTTTTGCAGGCATTTCTCCAAACTTTTGTTCAAATATGGGCAAGCAAAGTCCTTAAGTAAATAAAGCATGACCAGAGCATTTTCTAAGGAGCAACGACTCTTTGAGAGGTAGTGAATATTGAAGATTAAAAGTAGTCTTCTTTCTAGAAAGCTTTAAAATTAGAAGGCCACACCACAATCTCAGAGGAAAGAGACACTCTTAGAAAAAGTTATTCGATTTTAGTGATGACCATTTTGTGTCCAAAATCAAAGTGAATCTTTGGACAGCCACACAAAAGATTATCATTCATAATAGAGAAACAAAACATAAAACTATTAATGTTTGATTTGAAACCATTAAAGTACTAAAGCAATGGCCCAGAGCAAATAAATGGATAAAAAGAATTTAAAAGGCCAAATGAGAAAAGAGATATTTAAGGGAGTCCAGTCAGTTCAGTTCAGTTGCTCAGTTATGTCCAACTCTTTGCAACCCCATGGACTGCAGCATGCCAGGCTTCCCTGTCCATCACTAACTCCCGGAGTTTGTCCAAGTTCATGTCCATTGCATTGGCGATGCCATCCAGCCATCTGTCATCCCCTTTTCCTCCTGCCTTCAACCTTTCCCAGCATCAGGGTCTTTTCAAATGAGTCAGCTCTTCGCATCAGGTGGCCAAAATATTGGAGTTTCAGCTTCAGCATCAATCCTTCCAATGAATATTCAGGACTGATTTCCTTTAGGATTCAGGGAGTCCAATACATGCATAATTGTATTCTGCTTTTTTATTTCATTTCTTTTGTTTGCTGTGATTCCTTTTGTTTGCCACCTTCTTTCAAAGTCCCATGGATTTTTTATTCCATTTTAAATATGACTTGACAGAGCTCAGAAAATATCTTTCCTATGTCAGTATATCTTCCATGAGCTCTTATACATTTTCTTCGTGTTATTCTTTCATAGAGAATATTGCTTTTCCTGAGTTTTATTGTTTAGAATGATATATTTCAAGGTTTTTATTTTCTTTGTGGCAATATTTTTCTGGTGAAGACTAGCCTGTCACATGTTATTTTCATTCCTTTGTTTCCTCTTTTCATCTCTAAATAGGTCATGTGCTGTTTCCTTTCTGATTATTCATCTTTAGCCCAGGAAATACCCTGGTTTCCTCTTTGGAAACACCACTAAGACTGTCAGTGTGGTACTCTCCTTCATTGTAGTATGTCCAGTGAACTTCTCTTTGTTCAATCTGATAGGTTTTTCTGGTTCACTTTTTTAAGGAGTGAACAGATGATAGATCCTAATATGTGAGACCAGCATATGATAAGTGTACAAGTTGAAAATTGTATATTAAGCAAAAAGTCTTATTACCAACAGACTGAAACCACAGCCATGACTTTCATTTCACATTGTTAGCAATTTAAAGAACAACCATTGGGAAAAGTAATAGATTGTCAGTGGTACTTTCTACCCTACATCCCCCACCTCTACTTACATTTCTAGGTTTAGAGGAGAACTGTCCCAAGAGCATAAGAACGAAATGAAAGTGAACTTCAACTTCTAAGCAACTTCTTAGCAACTTCACTTCTAAGGATACATCCAAAAAGAATACAACATGTCCAAAAATGTGGAGAAAAGTTTTGCAAAACTTGGAAATAATGCAAAAGAATGAATTAATGTCCTTTCCAATGTCATTCTGGAGTATTTTCTAAAAGATCTGTTCATGGGTTATTTAATTATACAAGAATATATATCATTCCCCTCCATTCACTATTATTGTGGGTCAAGATTACTAGTTACACGTTAACATGTAATAAACCTTTGTCCTGTAGAGAGGTAAGTGATTTTACTTTCCAGTAGAAAAAATAATCCCAATGGTATTTTGTTGCCCTATAGGCCATTAATCAGTTATGTATCTAATTTAGCAATCTTATGACAGATTTCTTTCAAGACCTACATAAACTGAATTGCTTGATTTACCCTTTGAACCAGTTTTATCAACTTGTCAGTTCTCTCAATAATGAGTTAAACATTTCATGAACTTGCTACATTTACAGTTGTTCTCTGAACAACATGAAGACTAGGAGCACCACCACTTGTGCAGTCGAAAATCTGAGTATAACTTTATACTCGTCCTTCTATATATGCATTTTTTTTAATATCTGAGCTTCTGAATCCACAGATTCAAATAACAACAGATTGTGTAGTACTTTAGTAGGTATTTATTGAAAAACATCCATGTATAAGTGGACCTGCACAGTTGAAACCCATGTTATCCAAGGTTCAACTGTATATCAGTAATATTTTTAATATTAAAAAATGTATACTTTGACAAAGATTAGGCATCAGGGTATTATAAAAGCAGGATTAAAACAAAAAAGTAGCTTCTAATTCTGAACAAAATGGAAAAGGTGTGATAACCTTATTCTTCACACAAAGTACAGCTATAAACCCTGGAAATAATATATAAATCAACATTCAAAGGTGCTGAATGATGAAGAAAAGAATGCAGACTATTTAGGGATCTCACGATTTGAGTCATGACATGAAGGTGAGTTCCCTGGGTTTTGTTTTTGCTTTCTATATATATGGACTGGGCTCTGGAGAAGTCCACAATCTGTAGACAGAAATGAGAAAGACAGAAAGGCCTCAGGAGAAGTATACTATTGTTAACCAAAAGAACAACAGTGGTGGTCTAACAAGACAGAAACATTTGTACAATATTTACCCTATTTTAGTCAAACACCACTGGGAAAAAATGTAAATCCCTCGTTGCACCCCATCAGCAGAGACTGAGTCAGGAGCAGGGATTCCTGTCTTCACTTGTGAGTAGTAAGGTAGTGATCTGAACTCTAAAGAAATAAATGTTAAAAACAGCTAGAGAGAATTAATACATTGATAATACTACAACAACAATTGAAGACAAGATGATTAGTCATTGAAAACCATGGCGGACAGAAGACCTGGGAAGAACATTTTTTTAAGTGATAAAAGAGGAGAATGTATTCACCCATAATTCTTTAGACAATGTAAATATTGTTTAAGAATGAAGGGAACCAACCAGGTGATTAGAAGATTGAAACGTTCAGCTTCACCTCCTGATCTCTAGGGAGGGTAGATGGGCTGGAGGTTGGGTCCAACCACCAATGGATGTTTGCAGAAGGGATAGGCTACGCACTCCAGTATTCTTGTGCTTTCCTTGTGGCTCAGCTGGTAAAGAATCTGCCTGAAATGCAGGAGACCTGAGTTCAATCCCTGGGTTGGGAAGGTCCCCTGGAGAAGGGAAAGGCTACCCAAACACTAAACTACCAAAACTAAATGATACTGAACTGGAAAATGACATTTTCCAGTCCTGTGGCCACTGCTGAATTTTCCAAGTTTGCTGGCATATTGAGTGCAGCACTTTCACAGCATCATCTTTTAGGATTTGAAATAGCTCAGTTGGAATCCCATCATCTCCACTAGCTTTGTTCATAGTGATGCTTCCCAAGGCCCACTTGACTTCACACTCCAGGATGTCTGGTTCTAGGGGCATGATCACACCATCATGGTTATCATCAAATTACATATGATATTACTTATATGTGGAATCTAAAAATATGGTACAAATGAATTTATTTACAAAACAGAAATTGAGTCACAGATGTAGAAAGCAAATTAATGGTTACCAAAGGCAAAGGTGGGAGGGGATAAGTTAAAAGATTGAGATTAACATATACACATTACTACATATAAAATAGATAGCTAATAAGCACCTACTATATAGCACAGGGAACTCTACTCAATAATCTGTAATAACCTATATGGAAAAAGAACCTGAAAAAGAATGGAGATATATAACTGAATCACTTAACTATACACATGAAACCAACACAACATTGCAAATCAACTATACTTCAGTTTTTTCAAAAAGATATGTCTATTAGACATACAATTTGGGATATAAACCTGGAGATCAGGAAAGTGATCTGGGCTGAAGATATACTTTGGGGCGACACCAGCTTGTGGTGGCATTTAATACAAAACCAAATGGCTAGATCGGCTACCAGGTATGACCTAGTGCATCTTAGATATTAAGAGGCCTCACTGGGCTATTGATGCTCAAAAAGATAACAGCTCAAGCTGTCACAGGCAGTGGAAAAGTCAGAAAAGCTAGAAGTTTAAATGGTCAGTTTTCATCTTACCTCTTAAGAGGATGAGACCAGTTTTCTAAAGGCCCATGGAGTTGTTTTTGGAGCACAACAACTTGCAGGGAAAATGAAGTTTCGCTTGATGAAGATGAAATTCTGCCCCAAAGACTGGGCAAGCCAAAGGCTATAGCAAGTGGACACAGGGTTGTTCCCGAGAAGTGGTATAACACATGATTTCTAACATCCCCCAATTTGGAATCCTGTTTCTTGTCATGTGGTTGAGATTTGACCCTTGCTACGAAAGGGTTGGACACAACTTGTAACTAAACCACAACCACAACAATCAAATCCCAAGTACTCTAGACTGAGAACCTACCAAAATGCACTTTGGGTTAAATAGTGAATGCTTATCAACTTAAGTGATTGATTTTTTCTTAGATCAAGGAAGCCCGATATCCAGATTTAAACATGAAAAAGAGTTGTACCAATGTCAGTTTGTTGGCTTTTGACACTGTAATAGAGTTATGTAAGACATTAATAGTAGGGGAAGATGAGTGAAGGGTAAATGGGACTCTCTGTACCATTTTTTCAACTTACTGTGAATCTATAATTATCTCAAAATAAATTTTGGTTGTTGTTTCAATGAGGTAAAGGAGTCTCTCCAGAGGTCTTCTCAAGGTCAGAGATCCTTTGAACACTTGTAATTAGATTCCTAGCCTCAAAGATTAACTTATCCGAATAAGGAGCCTTAGAAAATATGCTGCCACAGTAGGGATAACCATGACCCATGTGCTGCAGACCAAAATAAGCAATCTATCTTTTACACTAGGGGTTCTTAAGTTAGGAATCCAAAGTATTATAATATCCATGGAATTTTCATTTTATTGGGAAAGCATTCGTCTTTAATTTTACTAACCTCTAATTCAAATTTAGTACTTCTTCAGCTAATACATTCACCATTAGCAAAGTCAGTGAATTTGTCACAGTAGAAATCAGTCATTTTTCATTCCACATTACCTTGCTGCTGAGCTCAATTTTGTTTTGATCACTACCTCAAAATTATGGTAGTAATTAGAGTAGCCACCAGTTGTCACAAGATCACTGTCTTTGTGTCTACAGATATTGGTACAAAGCAGTTGCCCAACTCTGGGCCAGGTAGACATTCAGCTACTGAGGAATGAAGTAGAAATTTATGTCATGGCTGACCAAGAAAGCCATGTTGCTTTCCTGTACTCACTACCTACAATTAGTTTGGGTTTCCCCAGTGGCTCAGCTGGTAAAGACTCTGCCTGCAATGCAGGAGACCTGGGTTCAATTCCTGGGTCTGGAAGATCCCCTGGAGAAGGAAATGGAAACCCACTTCAGTATTCTTGCCTGGGCAGAGGCGTCTACACTTCATGGGGTCACAGAGAGTCAGACACTACTGAGCAGCTAACACTTCACTTCTTTCCTATAAATGAAAGTTTTTGAGTAATTCTTGTTTTTACAAAACTAGCACACTCAAATAAGAACACAACTCTTCATAAGGCAGCATGAATTTTCTAACAGATAGTACATGGACTGTAAGGGTGGACCAGTCAAGTTGAAACACATTTGAGAGTTGTGTCTTAACCGAGACATTTAAACAGTTATTACTAACAGATTGTGTCATGTTGTAGGTCATACACAGTGTAAATGTGATGATTAACAGGTGATTTTTTTCCTTATAGTCTTTTAGTACATGGTTAGGAAGTAAAGGGGCTTCCCAAGTGGCTCAGTGGTAAAGAATTTATCTGTCAATGCAGGAGATGCAAGAGGTGTGGGTTCGATCTCTGAGCTGGGAAGATACCCTGGAGGAGAAAATTGCAGCCCACTCCTGTATTCTTGCCTGGAAAATCCCATGGACAGAGGAACCTGGTGGGCTACAGTCCATAGGGTCGCAAAGAGTCGGACATGACTGAGCAACTGAGCATGCACGCAAGAAGTAAAGACATATACAAGGGTGATATAAGGTATTTTACAAGGGATATTCATATACCATTTTGTGGAAATACCCTACTCAGCATTTAAAAAATCATTTTTGTAAGAAAACCAATTACACATGAACATTATTTTTCTAGAAAGGCACAGAAGGCCACATATCTGGAATGATAGAAGTTCTTTATCAGGGTGAAGCTGCAATTCAAAATTCTATTTCATTCTGATGAAAGATGACTGACACCTGGAAACACTGCAAAACTCTTTCAAAAGGTTGGTTTTTTTTTTCCTGATGATAATGTTGAACCATGGGTTTGTAATCTCTTCTTAAATATAAAACTATATCAAAGAATTTGTCTGAGCCAAAGATGACCTATTGATTTTTTTAAAACAGTAGTTTTGCTATATAATAAACATATGAAAAGAATTAACCCATTTAAAGTAGTAAATTAAGTGGGGCTTCTTTAGCATAGGAAGTTGTGCAGCCATTACCACCATCTAATTTCCAAACATTTCATCATCTCAAAAAGAAATCCCAGGGACTTCCCTGGTGGTCGAGTGGCTAAGACTCTGCTCTCATAGTTGGGGGCTTGGGTTCAATCCCTGGTCAGGGAACTAGATCCCACATGCTGCAACTAAGAATTCCCACATGCCACAACAAAGACCTGGCACAGCCAAATAAATATTAAAATAAAAAAACCTTAGGGAAGGCAAGTTTCTTGTCTTGCAGCATGAATTAGGGAAGCTTTAGTTCCTTCTGAAACAACATATTGTGAAATTGAGATTTTTCAACACTTGCATCCACTAAACAAACTGGAAAATAAGAATTGAATGGATGTCCAATATGACATGCATACTGTCTTACCCAAAGACCACCTAGATTCAACATTGTGGCACAAGCTAAGCAGCCTTCACATTGATGTCTTTAAACTTTAACTTATCCGTGTTTAAAATGGATTGTCTTATTATTTAATGCATTAAGGTATATATTTTTATGATACAAGTTTGCTTTAAAATTGATACATTGCAAATTATTTACTTTGAAATCCCATGTGTTTTATTTTAGACTTATACACATTATTCTGAACTGCCCAGAGTTCGAACTATAAAAGTAGATCACTGGGAAAAGCACAGAGGCCTTGCAGCAATTGCAGAGAACACATCTTCCAAAGGACAAGAAAAATCACTGCAGCATTTTTTAAAATGCTGTACTGAAATATATCAATAGTGAGCAACAACGAGCCTCTGGCTCTTTTCTACCTCAATCTAAAGTTCCAAATTGCATACTGTCAATTTGATTGGGAGTAACAAAAAAGATGTGGCCTCTTGACTTTTCTATATGAAAAGTATTTAACCCTTAAAAGAGGTCAGCAAATAGATATCTCCAAGATTGCTTGTTTGCAATTAGTACACAGAAATTTGTGAAGCAGACTTTTTTTCAGGGTTGTGAAGGTACCTGTCTTTTTATTTCTTTTCCTTTTGTCCGCACCAAGTGGCTTGTGGGATCTTAGTTTCCCAACCAGGGATCGAACCCCAGCCCTGACAATGAAAGTGCTGTCTTAATCACTAGACCTCCAGGGAATTTCAAATATATGTCTTTTTAAAAGTTTTATTGAAATATGGTTGACATACAATGTTGCATTTATCCTTTTCTATTATGGTTTATCACAGGATATTGAATATAATCCCCTGTGCTCCACAGCAGTACCTTATTTTTTATCTATCCTATATATAATAGTTTGCACCTAAAGCAGATTCCTATATCAGCCCAAAATGGCACTGCCTTCAGAGTTACATCTGATATTTTTAGAAAAACTTCCCAGCTTTCTACATAGAATTATCACTGTGGGTAGCAGAGTTGATACTAGTTTGTAAATCTTCACTGCTATATTATGGATGTAAGAAAGATGGCTTTTTTCAACTAAGTCAGATAGTAGAAATACAAACCAAATTCCCTGGGATCAAAGGCATCTAATTGTATATTCTTGTTTCAGTTAAAAAATAAAAAACTTATAGTGCAAAGCATGGCAACCCTTGGGTCATCTGCTCTGTGCCTAGGTCAGCTAGGACTTACAGATGGGTTCTTTGAGGAAGAACCAGAATCTGGACTCACACACAAGATACATATAAATACCTCAATACACTGAAGAAAAGGCTCATGATGGAATCAACAAGGTCCCCATTCCATGGTCTCGGACACAAAGAGAATCAATCAGTGAAGAATGCAAGTTTAAGATAATCAGGAAACAAAAGATGGAATAGGAGAGGCTTCCTACTGAGAGGATGATGAGTTCCTTGCTAAATTCCCTGATTCTAACATTATAATTTTTAATGGAAATATTTCTATCCATTTCAATCATTTTAGCACCTGCCATGTGTCAAGGACTAGACAATGAGATCCAAAGGTAAATGACTGTTCTTGACCTCAATGAGTTTGTAGTTTATCATTTTGCATATTTAGGCATATCAGACTTGATACGTTCAAAACAGAGCTCTTCAGGATCCCCATACAGTATCCCGCCACACACACACACACACACATACACACACCCAGTCTTATTCATCTCAGCTCATGTCATCATCCACCCAATAGTCTGGGAGAAAATTCTTTGCTACCCTGGATTTATCTCACATCCCACAGCCAATTTGTCAACAGTCATGGAAGTTAAAGCTTCAAAGTTTTCAAAATTAGACCCACTTCTCACTACCTTCCTCAAACCCACCTGCACCACCACCACCTGCTTGACTCTACTGCCAAGTCCTCTTAACTGATTCTGCTCTATTCTCACCCCCGCTCAAGTCAGGGTGACCTATCAACCACATATGTCAAGTATACTGCCCCTGCTTAAAACCTCCCAACGAGGGACTTCCCAGGCAGTCCTGTGATCAAGACTCTGTGCTTCCACTGCCAGGAGCCCAGGTTTGATTCCTGGTCAGGGAACTAAGATCCCAAAAGCCACGTAGCCCCAGTGAGGTGACAATATATTGATACTTAACAACAACAACAAAAATCCCAACTGCAAACTCTTTACCATAGTCTGCGAGACTACATAATCCTGTCCCTGTCTGCCTTATATCTTTCTGCTTTCCTTCTTATTCAGTACTCTTCAGCCACATTGGTCATATTTCTGTCCTCCTGCACTTACTGGTAAAAAGAAACTCCCTCCATCCCTCCAGGCATTCACTCTACTGCCTCCTTCCCATTCAGGTCTCTACACTACAGAGGCCTCCCTTATAACCTTAACTAAAATAGCTACCCTTGCTGGAGCTACCCCAACCACATAACCCTGTTTTGTCTTTATGGCTGCTGCTGCTACTGCTGCTAAGTCACTTCAGTCGTGTCCGACTCTGTGCGACCCCATAGACGGCAGCCCACCAGGCTCCCCCGTCCCTGGGATTCTCCAGGCAAGAACACTGGAGTGGGTTTCCATTTCCTTCTCCAATGTATGAAAGTGAAAAGTGAAAGTGAAGTCGCTCAGTCATGTCCGACTCTTTGCGACCCATGGACTGCAGCCTACAAGGGTCCTCCATCCATGGGATTTACCAGGCAAGAGTACTGGAGTGGGTTGCCATTGCCTTCTCTGGTCTTTATGGCACTTTGTTCTAAACATTTTGATATGCATGTGCCATTTCACTAGTACCACTAGTCCTCATTCTAGATCCTGGGGATAAAGTATCAATAGTCTGCCAGGTCTTATGACTGCCTGACTCAGTGACAACCACCCCTGACTGTTCTTTCTGTTAGCTAAGTTTGCCTATAAGTACAGTTATTTGATTTCTGTCTAATATCTGCTTATTCTGTTTCTTAAATGTATTCACTTACCTCTCTTACTCAGCTTGAGACAGCTTCCTCTCCACTTTACCTGCTCCTTTTCCCCCTATATGCTCTATTCTCAGAATCAGACATAAGCAGACATCTACCTGATGCTTCCCATACAAAGATAAGCATCTCCTTCTCAGTGCAAACTTTGCCTATTTGCTGTCCTAACAGCAGACCCTGCCAACAATTGTTGTTGGTTTTTTTCAGTTGCTAAGTCATGTCCAACTCTTTGGACTGCAGCACACCAGGCTTCCCTGTCCTTCACCATCTCCTGGAGT
This sequence comes from Cervus elaphus, assembly GCF_910594005.1. Lineage (NCBI taxonomy): Eukaryota > Metazoa > Chordata > Mammalia > Artiodactyla > Cervidae > Cervus > Cervus elaphus. Next base: position 132,179,615 of record NC_057848.1, on the reverse strand, counting down.
TTGCTCAAACTCATGTTCATTGAGTTCATTGAATTCATTGATGGTTGGTGATGCCATCCAACCATCTCATCCTCTGTTGTCCCCTTCTCTTCCTGCCTTCAGTCTTTCCCAGCATCAGGGTCTTTTCCAATGAGTCAGTTCTTTGCATCAGGTGGCCAAAGTATTGGAGCTTCAGCATCAGTCTTTCCAACGAGTATTCAGAATTGATTTCCCTTAGGATTGACTGGTTTGATCTCCTTGCAGTCCAAGGTACTCTCACAGAGTCTTCTCCAGCACCACAGTTCAAAAGCATCAGTTCTTCAGTGTTCAGCCTTCTTTATGGTCCAACTCTCACATCTGTGCATGACCCCTGGAAAAAGCATAGCTTTGAGTATATGGACCTTTGTTGGTGAAGTGATGTCTCTGCTTTTGAATATGCTGTCTAGATTTGTCATAGCTTTTCTTCCAAGGGGCAAGCATCTTTTAGGGTTTATAATGAATACACTAGGAAGTCTTTCATATATGACAGAAGTCTAACAGACCTATGGGAGACCTGACGTAAGGAACAAAACTATGACCCCAATTTGTTCTAGAGATGGACACTGGAGTCTGCTCCTTTTCAAATTGGGGTCATCTAGTAGGTGAGCAAATCAGAGTTGATCAAAGCCTATAGCTTTTGGAACCAGAGTTTCCTCTCTCATTGCAGGACCCATTCATTGATCAGTTGAAGCAGATTAAACCAACCTCTCAGATTCTAGGGCTCCCAAAGCTGCTGAGGGCAGCTCTGCAACTCAGATGTTGCTGAAAAGAGTAGGATTGCAGAGAAACAACTGAGTCAGAAATGCTAGCCCTGTAACCTCAAGTAGTAACTGCTCTGATGCTGCAATGCCTGTGTTGCTACCATCCAAGTCTAATTGCATCAAGCTCACCCACTTGTCTGGCTGTTCTGCTCAGCTATAACCAAATATGGAGCTACAGAATCCAAAATTCATAGGGAACAGAACAGCAATATTCTTTAGGTCCCAGCTTACTAAGGAGGCAGGACATGGGGTAGAGCCACAACTCTAGTCATGACATTTGGCAATCCATAGAGAAATCATGACATTTTCATCACAAGACATGTGCTCCATGCACATACATCCATGATCAATGGCATTGGCCCCATTGTTAAGCCCAGGAAGAGGAACATGGAGGTGAGGGAGGCAATGATCCAGCCCAATGGGCTGCCCAACCTCTAAGTGAGTAGATTTGAGAATGGCTGGAGATCAATTCTATTCACCTTTCCCCCACCATATTCCTTGCTTACCTCCACTGAACAGGATATGGCATCCTGCAGCCAGCCGTGTTCACACTAGCTCCCACACAGGAGGCGTGCCCTACAGGTGGGCTGCTACAGTGTGATGCCCCAGGCTCAGAAAGCCTTTGCCCCTTCTGCTAAGAAGCACCCTGGGCCAGTGGTAGACATTGACAAGCAGGCCCTTATTTGTATCTCCCATTTCCCATGCTCATTTCATCCCTCTGAGCAGTGCTGCTGAATACACCCATCTCCAGTCCAACATGATGGTCTATCAAAGAGAATCTGCAGATTTGTGAACCAAGCCTTGGTCCAACAGTCCAGTAGAAAATGAAAGCCACCTGTTGATGGGTAACTCCTGCCAGGGATGGGGCGATATCTCACAAGACCACCCTATGAAGCAGACTAGTGTCTTACTTTACTGACTTTACCGAGCCTTTGGCACTAGGATTTTTTAAGCTACAAGCTTCATCAGTGTGACCACAAGATCCAGCCACTATTTTTTTTCAGCTGTGCCACCTGACCTATTTATGTATCCCACAACACCTTGCTCATTATATTCATATTATAAGTGCTCCATCTCTACAAGTATTTCAAACACAGAGACAAGGGGGTTGCCTCTATGTTTTATATTCCTGCACAACTGACTTAGTTCCCAGGACCCAGTCCATAGCAAAAGGAGACTCCCTTCTAGAAGCCAGATGAAGTTTGCTAACGCTAACTTGCAGCAGGGGTTGTTAATCCACAGTTTGGCTAATGGAGAGTTCAACCTCTATTGTGTCACCAAGATCAGAGCATAGCCCACTCACTCTGTTTTTGATCCTTCACATGTGAAGGTGACAGGTCTTTATCAAACTATACCTCTGGGATACCCCCAGTCTTGCCAGCCTTCAGAAAGGACTTTTAACTGTTACTGAAGCAGGAGAAAACAATTTGGTTTGGACAATGGCTGGATGCCCACCAACAGCAAGAACAAAACCCAAGACTATGGATGGAATTCGGGCAATTCACCTGGGCGTTGTCTCCTTGAGAACCTATTTCAGGTAGACTCAATAGCTCCAAGGAGCCTCCGTTCACCTCTTCCTTTCACCACACTTGTAATATAGAGATGCCTAGTGACATAACTGACAACCTTTGAGAAACTCTTTGCAACACCTGAATTTGGCTTAGAACCAGGTATGGGAACTTGAAGATCATTCACCCTTCCAAGCCCTGAACATCTCTGGATTTTGTATGAATTTTCCCAGTAACTGTTGTGTCTACACTAGTGGACATCTTCAAAGAAATGGCATATGTCAGACTTAACTCAGGTACCACATTTACTCTATCCACTACCACCTTGCTTAGTGAAACTTTATGACATGTGGGCTAAACCACTTTATTTTTAGCCCAAGTCACATTTTTGAGGATAAGCTCCAGTCTCTTCAAGTCTGTACCCACAGCTCCTTTCCCATCACTCCCAAGCATCTAAGGTACATCAGTGGAGTTTAAGATATATATATATATATATATATATATATATATATATATATATATATATATTTCATATCCCATGAATAACATCAATGTTGCACCTATACTATAGTCAGCAATTTTTGTTGCTGCTATTTAGTTGTTAAACTGTGTCCAACTTTTTGTGACCCTTTGGACTGTAGCCCACCAGGCTCCTCTGTCCATTGGATTTCCCAGACAAGAATACTGGGGTGGGTTTGCATGGATCACCCCCAAAACCATTCCACACAAGCTACAGCTTCTACACCTCTGGCATCTATTCCTGAATGCTTACCAAATGGACAACACTTGGGGTATATCACTCCTCCCCAATATCCTAGAAATCCCCAGCTGCGACCAGTCATTTAACTTATCTCAATGGGTTCTGTTGTTCAGGACTTCCTGGGTTTTTTATTGGAGTAGTCACCCTTGTAAACAGAGTGGATTATCCTATATCTGATTTGGCAACTTGACTTTTTAACTGGCTACTTGCCTTTAAGATTTCTTCAACCATTTTTTAAAACTTTTTATTTTATATTGGAGTAAAGCCAATTAGTAATGTTGTATTATATACACTGTACTATATTTAAAATGGATAACCAACAAGGTCCTACTGTATAACACATAGAATTCTGCTCATGTTACATGGCAGCCTAGATGGGAAGGGACTTTGGAGCAATTGACGCATGTAGATGTATGGCTGAGTTATTTTGCTGTGTACCTGAAACCATTCATGTTTGATACAGCATGAGGCACTGCTACTTACTAGTCCAAGCCCCTCTCTCTGTTTCCAAATAGCACGTGGCCCTCTTTTGGAGCCACTCTGACCTCTCAGCCACTTTCAGATCCATATGTAACTAGCCTGTCCACACCTGCACTGTTATTCTACCCAATAGGTCCTTTCTCTTCCTCGGGGTCCCCCACTGGTTTTACTCCCCAAGGGCTGTCACAACATGGCCACAGCTGAGCTGAGCCTTTGTCCTATTACAGTACAGTACTATAGAGCCCACTATGTTAGTTGGGTACCTCAGCTAACTCTGTTGGACTTAAGAACAAACTGGACTTACAAACGTGCTCTCAGAACGTAACTCATTCATATGTAGGGGACTTACTGTAGTCTACGTGATGTCTTCCCATATGGTCCAGTAGTAGAGAATCTACCTGCAGATGCAGGAGACCTAAAAAACGCGGGTTCGATCCCTGGGTGGGGATGATCTCCTAGAGGAGGGCATGGCAACCCACTCCAGTATTCTTGCCTGGAGAATCCCACAGACAGAGAAGCCTGGCAGGCTACAGTCCATAGAGTCGCAAAAGAGTCCGGCACGACAAAATTCAAAGGCAACTGCAGCCACACAGCGCCCTTACATGGTAAGGAGCAGTGGTGCAACTGGGCAAACCTCTGCAAAGCAAACCGCAACTCAGAGCCCCAGGGGCTTCAGATAACAAAACAGGAAATTCTGCAAAATTTTGGAGTCCAGCAGAGTTTATGGACATGGAATGAAACTCACCTGTCCTTTCACAGACTGGGAAATTGAGGAGGAAAAAGAGATGCACACGATAAAGAAAGAAAGAGGCAGAGTCAAAGTCTTTGCAAATCAAGACCCTTACACCTCAAAGGATATGACTTGACTTAATGACTTTAGTCAATTTTTCTTCACAGTTAACTGCTTAGGTATTTTAGAACAACATGTCCAAGTTTAAGAGGTAGAAGTCACTTGTGGGTAAAAAGCAAAGTCTGAATTAGAGAGACTTCGTGAAGAATAAGAAAAGTTGTTAAAGTTTCCAGTTTATTTTCCTCACTTGCAGACCTAAGATGAGAAAGCAGGTAGAACAGAGAGAGAAAACAAAGGGGATTTACCAACCATGAACTTCAGCTTTTTAATATTCATAGGCACAGGACACAAGTGATGTCTGGCCAAGGAAAGGTTGTTTGTTCTCAAAGCAGGCCAGGCTGCTTTAGTAAGGGCTCTGTGTCACAAGAGAAGTTGTTCCTACAGAGATTAACTCCTTGGATTACTGAAGTATCTCATCAGGTTATAGCACAGACTGAGATGTTTGTTGAAGAACACTATTCTCCAAGAGAAGCCTCTGTCTAGAAACCAGCATGAAAGTATGTAGGTTCCTTCCTTATTCTCAACTGTAAAATTGAGCTGGTTGTACGTGGGACATAGGGGAGAAAGGATTGGCTGCACACCAGGGGAAAAACTGTTTGCAAAGGACACTGAGGCCCTGCTAAGCCACATTTTGGCCAAAATCTTGGCCATTGGCAACTTACAAAACCATTCCAAACAGCCAAAAATCTGACAGACTCAGCTCTCTTTCTTTCAGAAGGAGTCTTGCCCTGGTGCTTTTTGCACAAACAATTATTTCCTAAACAACCAACCACCCATTGGCTGTCTATTTTGATTCATGGTGTGTGCTCAGTCACTCAGTTGTGTCCAACCCAGGGATTTTCCCAACCCAGGGATCGAACCCGAGTCTTTCAAGTCTCCCGCATTGGCACGTGGATTCTTTACCACTAGTACCACCTGGGAAGCCCTGAACTAGGACCTGCGGAGGGGGGCGGGTGGGTGATGATTAGCAATATCCTTGGCAACCTTGTGTTGAAGCACTCCTGCTGAGGATTCATAATAATAGTCTAACAAGAGAAATCCTGTAAAAGACCTACCAGGTATTTTATTAGGTGGAAGTATCATCTGCTAGATGGTTTTTTAAGCTAATTACTCCCTTAAGATAGCAGATTATTTACATTCTCTTTGTTGTAGGGTTCTTGATGCAAGTTTGGGATGTATTAAAGCTAAGATTCTCTGCTCCCCTTCCTCAATATATTCTGTTGCTTTTCTTAACAGTTAAAGGAGTTCTAAAGCCTCTCGGTTAAACTGTATTTATTTACCAGCTCCATTACTAAGCTGTACAGCTGCACAGTGAGAGTTTTTCACTGGAAAGGTAAATCACTCAGACTAAATCAATCAACTGTTTGTCCTCAATTTTTAACAACTTTATATCCTTCTTTGGATATCTTATCCATCAGATATATATATAGACAAAAGGAAGGTAATATGAAGATTGTTGAATAGTAAGGCGGGGAGGGGGGAGGGATTGAGGACAGGAGGAGAAGGGGATGACAGAGGATGAGATGGCTGGATGGCATCACCTACTCGATGGACATGAGTTTGAGTAAACTCCGGGAGTTGGTGATGGACAGGGAGGCCTGGCGTGCTGCAATTCATGGGGTTGCAAAGAGTCGGACACAACTGAGCGACTGAACTGAACTGAAAGCAGGGGAGGGGGGGTGGCTAGCAAATGTTTTGTATCATTCACCATAAGATGCAAGGAGCGCCAGGAAAATAATGCTGAATGAGATAAGTACCCTGCCTTCATGGAGTTTACACAGTTTGTAGGGGAGAGAGAGAAAAAATAATTAAATGTAGGAATCAACGGGGATTCCCTGGTAGCTCAGACGATAAAGAATCTGCCTGCGACGCAAGAGACCCAGGTTCGATCCCTGGGTCAGAAAGATCCCCTGGAGACGGGAATGGCTACCCACTCCAGTGTTCTTGCCAGGAGAATTCCATGGACGGAGGAGCCTGGCAGGTTACCATCCATGGGGTAGCAAAGAGACATGACTGAGCAACTAACACTTTCACTTTCAGGCATCAACCAAATAATTATACGTCATAGATACTATACAGGAGAGAAATAAGGGACTGATAGAGAGGAGATAGAAGGAAAGGGAAATCTACCTTAAAATGGGCTGTCAGAGGAGGTTTCTCTGGGGAAATGACATTTGAGCTGAGACCTGAGGTTAGAAGGAAGCGACTTCCACAAAGATCAACTATCAGGGACTTCCCTGATGCTCCAGTGGCTAAGACTCCATGCTCCCAATACAGGGGACCCAGATTCAATCGCTGGTCAGGGAACTAGATCCCACATGCCGCAACTAAGAGTTCTCATTGCTCAATCTAAAGATTGAAGACCCACATACCACAACCCAGAGCAGCCCAAAGAAAAGATCAAAGATCGGGAAGAACTTGGCAAATACCCCCCTGGGGGCAGGGAAGGGAGGGGAAGCTGGGCATGTTGGAACAAGTGAAAACAAGTCTGGCTGCAGCACACCAAGTAGGGGCAAGTTGTCGATGCCTGGCTTAGAGAGATGAGCATGGACGAGTGTCGCAGGATCTTGTAGGTCATGGGATGGAGGTCGGCTATTGTTCTGGCTACAGAGAGAAGTCAAGGAAGAGCCTTGAGCTAGCAGGTAATATGATCAGTTTCAGATTTTAAGAAGGTTACTTCTACTGCTACTTGGAATGAGGCACTAAAGAAGATCAAGAGTGGAAAAGGAAAGCCAGTTTGGGGCTATGGTAGCGCTCCATACCTGTACTAAGGTGGTGTCAAGGGTGAGTGACAGAAGAGGGCAGATGCAGGATATATCTTGAAAAAGAAAGTCCTAGACTCTGCTGTGGATTAGATCTATGGGCTGAGGGAAGGAAGTATTATCGATATAATTAATAAAATAATAATACCTCAATTCAGTACATGTGCATAAGTGGCTCAGTCATGTCCAACTCTTTGCGACCCCATGGACGCAGGAGCCTGCCAGGCTCCTCCATCCATGGGATTCTCCAGGCAAGAATACTGGAGAGGATAGCCGTTCCCTTCTCCAGGGGATCTTCCCGACCCAGGGATTGAACTCGGGTCTCCTTCATTGTAGGCAGCTTTACCACCTGAGCCACCAAGGAAGCCCCAACTCAACATATATTCCCTGAGAAACCCTGCAGTAGGCACCATGAACTGTTACAGAACATGCAATAGTAGAAGGCATGGGTGATGGCTCAGAGTGATGAATAAAGGTGGAAAGGGGAAGAATGTCTACTGTGTGACAGATTGTCAGCATACTTTACTTCACGAAGCCCTTACAAGATCACTGTGAGGCTAAAATCACTGTGTTCATGTTAGTGAGAAGGAAACTGAAATTCGAGGACATTATGTTCAGTGCCTGAGTCAGGCTGCTAGGAAGCAGTAAAGCCAGAGGTTAGGCCCATATCTGTCTGGTTCTAAAGCCTGTCTATGCTTTCTTCTTTGTTCTTCACAGCCCACAAGGAATTTACAAACCAGTGATGGTATTTGAAGCTTAGGACAAAATTGTATATTGATATTTATGCCACCAAGTTTTGCAAGTGCTACAAAACATAGAAACAAATTTCTAAAACACTTCCAATTGTGTGGGTGCACTGGTTTAGAAAATCAAGGCACACAGTCATCTCTCAAGATTTTCAGCTAGAATCAACTATGTGTATGAACTTTGGTTCTTGATATCAAGTCATCTGGGAAAAGAGAGAGAAGAAAGACGCTTTGAAGAACCCTATATATCCCATATTTGACACTCATAGACATAAAGATTAATTAGACAAAACTTTTCTAAAATGATCTTATTATTTTCATAGTCTACCTTTTCAATGAAGATCTTTATTTGAGTAAAGAATCCCTTTTGAGTTCTTATCAGTACTCTATGAATAAAACATATGCTCGGTTTAAAACAAAAAGATTTTTCAGCTAATTCAAGCTGGAAAGGCAGGCCAGTAAAAGAGCTGCTGAAAGCCAAAATACTTCTGTATTCCAACATTTTGAACCATTTATCAAGTCCACTGAAAAAAATATATGACTTTGGCATGACCACAAGATAGACAAGCCATGGTAACAAGAAGTGCATAAGCTTGATTGTGCTGGGAAGTAAATCTGTTGCAGGACTGCTAATCAGTTTTGCTGCAAGTATTGAATCTTTGAGGTTCCCTGAAGCTTGACTTAAGCCTAATATTAAATTAAGTAAATATATTTTTCCATGGGGTAAGTTTTGGGTTTTGATACATTAAATACAACTTTAGGTTTAAAACAAATTTGAGAAGCAACAATAAGGCATGAAATTCACATGAGGTTTTTGCCTCCAATGAGGTACTGACTCTTTTGGAGATATCATTCATCACTAAAACACAGAAAGGGCAAAGAAAATCATTCCAAGCTTTTTTAATATCGTGAAGGTGGCACAGCCTTGTGAAAATTAAACAATTTTAAATGCAGAGTTTCCTGCATGTCTTTTCCACAAAACCTAGAGATTTTTTTTAACACTACAAATTTATGGTTTCCTTGCTGTCTGTGTGTCATAAGATAAAGTCAAACTTTTGGAAGTAAATTAAAGACTTCTTTCCCAAGAATATTCATAGGTAAGAATCCCTCACCCTCAGCTACCCATCATAGTGGATTGTTGTACTAGTTACCCATGGCTGAGTAACAATTTACCTCAAGATTTGGTGGCCTAAAACAACAAGTATTTATCAAACACTTTCTGTGGGTCGAAAATTTGAGTGGCTTAGTGGGTCGTTCTGATTCAGGGTCTGCTGTGAGGGCGTAATCAAAATGTTGGCCAGGACTGAAGTCACCTTACACTCAAAAAGAATGGAAGCCTGGGGTTGGGGATCCAACTCTAAGCTTACTCATGTGGCTTCTGGCCAGAGGCCTTAGTTCCTCACCAGATGGGTCATACCATAGGCTGCTTGAGTGTCCTCCCAACATGGCAGGTGGTTTCCCTAAGAGGAAAAGATCAAGACAGAGGAAAATAAGGGGGAAACCACAATATGATTATGACTTAGCCTTTGAAATTAAATAGCATCACTTCTGTCATATGCTATTCATTAGAAGTATCTCTTAAGTCTAGCCCACACTTAAAGAAAGTAAACTCCACATCTTGTCTTGAAAGGAGAAGCATCAAAGAATTTGTGAACTTTTAAAAAAAATCACCATAATCACTGAAGTAAAAAAACTAAAATGCTTCCCCATGAAACAGAAAAAGTTCCTATCATACATTAGCGGTGCTCTGTTGTGATTATCTGTTAAGAGTGATGGTGACCTGCTGTGTCGCATGGGAAATCATTTTGATGCAGTCATTAATATTAAGCAAGCTATCCCAGAATCCCAGAGGTTACAGAACAGAAAAGTTCACAGACCAAAGTACGATGCAAATAATAAACATATAGTTTATTAAAGCTATCTGAAACACAATGAGAAACAAGAAGGAAAAGATGGGATAGTTTAATACCCTTAAGATAGGTAGAACAGAAGAACTGCACACCTAAATCTTTAGACTACTCTTTCTTTTCCCCTCTCTCTCTGTTTTCCCCCCTCTCTCTCTTTTTCCCTCTCTCCTTCTCTCCCCTTCTGGGCGACATCAGCCTTTGCCCACTGACGATGGAGTTAGGAAACTGCACTGTGGGTTTCAGGGACAGGCATTCCTGGACACAGATGTAGGCTGTCAATAAGCCTGCTGAACAGCTATGAGATTCATTTGTTTCTCTTGGGAAGAGCACATGTGAAGCCATAATTGAACCCTGCAGGATATGACCAATGTGTGGCCAGTTTAGAGGTGACATGACTGTCAACCAGAGGTAGCATGATCATGATTTGGTCTTGTTTTTTCCATTACTTTATATCCAGACAAGAACACTCTTGTCTATTCTATTCTATCCTTCATTTGTTCTATTTAACCTTGACATATCTTTTAGGTTACTAACTTATTATCTAAATTCAAAACCTCTTAAAAGTTCTGCCTGTCTCACAAGCTACATGCTTACTCATTGTCTATACTTAACACATCCTATGAATTTTGCATATATCTTATGAGCTTCTAGCTTATTACTATTTATGCTTAACACTTATGGTTTTCATCTGTCCCATTTAATTTTCTTTTCCATAGCAGAAACAAATTATTGAATTCTAGCAGAAATATGAATGATAGCAGCTGTATTATTCTCAAATAATAGCAAAAAGAGACATTTTACACGGTCTATAAAAGCAGAGACAGCTCATTGCTGATTGAGGGAATAGTTTTTCTCATTATGTATTTGGATTATATGAGCTCTAAAAGAAATGAGTGATAGCATTTAAAAGAGCTGATCAGGTCACTGAACAATGGACCTGCATAGCCAACAGCTCTCCCGAACAATAGTGGACTGCCCCCCATACATATACCCCACCCCTACCACCGCCTGCAGAACAACCAGTAACAAGCATCAAGATCTACTCAGCAAAATGCAGCAGCTTTAGTGATGACTTCAGGAGCCAGATGGCACCCAAAGAACCTCTTGCAGATTCAGTTCTCTGGAAGCAGATGCTGTGATAGAATCTGGGGTACAAGATGACTGTGTGCTAAATTGCTTCATCATCATGTCTGGTTCTTTGAGTCCCTATGGACAATAGCCAACCAGAGTCCTCTGTCCATGGGATTTTCCAGGCAAGAATACTGGAATGGGTTACCACGCCCTTCCAGGGGATCTTCCCAACCCTGGAATCAAACCTGCATCTCTTACATCTCCTACATTGACAGGCAGGTTCTTTACCACTAGTGCCATCTGGGAAGGCCACAAGATGACTATTAGAGGTCAAAATGTTTGAAAGAAAGGGGAGCAGAGGGAGAAGTTGAACTATGGTGCAGGCCCGATACAGGCTAGTTCAATCCAGTGAGAATCTGTGAAGATGGGATCGTCCATCAGAGGTATCTCCCAGCCAGATAAAACAGCAAGGCCTTTACCCCACTGTGTCCCTTAGTCATTGGATGTGGGCTCCCCTGGAAGAGTATGACTTTTCACAAGGCTGCCTTCTGCAGAGGAAGAGACCCTGACGGCACTGACAGCTGGAGGCTGCCTGCTGACTCCACTCCTCACAGCTAGGAGCAAATCCTTGAAGAAAGAGCTGGATGGTGCATCACTGTGCTGAACATATCAGTCTTCTTCAGTGGGATGGGATGTGGTTTTCTTGATAGGGAGGAGAGGATATTCAGACTGAAAGATTTGAAAGAAACAGTTGTTGGGAAACAGAGACCAAAACTCAAGAGAGAAAAGCCAACTAAGAGTTAGGGAAAGCTGGAGAAGGGAAAGCCTGTGTCTCTGGGCACATCCCTTGAGAGATGGACTGGAAACTCAAATGAAGCAAAAACTTTGATTTTTATCTCTACCCTCTGTTCCTCTTTTCTATAAAAAACTTTCTCTCTTTAGGGACAGGGTAGCCAGAGGGTGTCTCCCATATCTCTGAGAGAGAACACCATGGTGATTTCTAGCCCTGGGAAGTTTCCCACAGTTAAGCCAGAGGTAGCAGAAAGCACCAAGCCCCTAAGAGAAATGTTCTGGATAGAGCATATGCAGAAAATAAGACCAAACCTTTAGACTGTGGCTATAGATAAGGAAAATGACAACTCTTAAAAAAGAAGGGGGCTTCCCTGGTGGCTGAGACGGTAATGAATCTGCCTGCAATGTAGGAGACCTAGGTTCAGTCCCTGGGTCGAGAAGATCCCCTGCAGAAGGAAAGTATTCTGGCCTGAAGAATCCCATGGACAGAGAAGCCTGGCTGGCTACAGGCCATGGGGTCACAGAATCAGACACAACTGAGAGCCTAACACTTTCACTTTCAAGAAAGAAGGGAGGGACCCAGCAAACTCCCAGTTTACTTACAAACTTTCCACATTGTGAAGTAGCTTTTACTGAAATGTTTGCCTCAGTTCAGTTGCTCAGTCGTGTCTCACTCTTTGCGACCCCATGGATTGCAGCACACCAGTCTTCCCAGTCCATCACCAACTCCCAGAGTTTACTCAAGCTCATGCCCATTGAGTCAGTGATGCCATCCAACCATCTCATCCTCTGTCATCCCCTTCAATCTTTCCCAGCATCAGGGTCTTTTCCAATGAGTCAGTTCTTCACATCAAGTCGCCAGAGTACTGGAGTTTCAGTTTCAGCATCAGTCCTTCCAACGAATATTTAGGACTGATCTCCTTTAGGATGGACTGGTTGGATCTCCTTGCAATCCGAGGGACTCTCAAGAGTCTTCTCCAACACCGCAGTACAAAAGCATCAATTCTTCGGTGCTCAGCTTTCTTTATAGTCCAACTCTCACACCCATAGATCACTACTGGAAAAATCACAGCTTTGACTAGACAGACCTTTGTTGGCAAAGTGATATCTCTGCTTTTCAATACACTGTCTAGGTTGGTCACAGTTTTTCTTCCAAGGAGCAAGCATCTTTTAATTTCATGGCTGCAGTCACCATCTGCAATGATTTTGGAGCCCCCAAAATAATGTCTATCACTGTTTCCATTGTTTCCCCATCTATTCGCCATGAAGTGATAGGACTGGATGCCATGATCTTAGTTTTCTGAATGTTGAGTTTTAAGCCATCTTTTTCACTCTGCTCTCTCACTTTCATCAAGAGGTTCTTTAGTTATTCTTCGCTTTCTGCCATAAGGGTGGTGTCATCTGCGTATCTGAGGTTATTGATATTTCTCCCAGAACTCCTGATTCAAGCTTGTGCATTATCCTGCCTGGCATTTCACATGATGTACTCTGCATATAAGTTAAATAAGCAGGGTGACAATATACAGCCTTGACGTACTCCTTTCCCTATTTGAAACCAGTCTGTTGTTCCCTGTCCATTTCTGACTCTTGCTTCTTGACTTGCATACAGATTTCTCAGGAGGCAGGTCAGGTGGTCTGGTATTCCCATCTCTTTCAGAATTTTCCACAGTGTATTGTGATCCACACAGTCAAAGGCTTTGGCAGTCAATAAAGCAGAAGTAGATGTTTTTCTGGAACTTTCTTGCTTTTTTTGATGATCCAGCAGATGTTTGCAATTTGATCTCTGGTTCCTCTGCCTTTTCTAAATCCAGCTTGTATATCTGGAAGTTCATGGTGCGTGTACTATTGAAGCCTGGCTTGGAGACTTTTGAGCATTACTTTGCTAGCGTGTGAGATGAGTGCATTGTGCAGTAGTTTGAGCATTCTTTGGCATTGCCTTTCTTTGGAATTGGAATGAAAACAGACCTTTTCCAGTCCTGTGGCCACTGCTGAGTTTTCCAGATTTGCTGACATATTGAGTGCAGCACTTTCACAGCATCATCTTTTAGGATTTGAAATAGCTCAGCTGGAATTTCATCATCTCCACTAGCTTTGTTCATGGTGATGCTTCCTAAGGGCCCCTTGACTTCGCGTTCCAAGATGTCTGGCTCTAGGTGAATGATCACACCATCATGGTTATCTGGGTCATGAAGATCTTTTTTGTATGGTTGTTCCATATATTCTTGCCACATCTTCTTAATATCTTCTGCTTTTGTTAGGTCCATACCATTTCTGTCCTTCATTGAGCCCATCTTTGCATGAAATGTTTCCTTGGTATCTCTAATTTTCTTGAAGAGATCTCTAGTCTTTCCCATTCTATTGTTTTCCTCTATTTCTTTGCATTGATCACTGAGGAAGGCTTTCTTACCTCTCCTTGCTATTCTTCAGAACTCTGCATTCAAATGGGAATATCTTTCCTTTTCTCCTTTGCCTTTTGCTTCTCTTCTTTTCTCAGCTATTGTAAGGCCTCCTCAGACAACCATTTTGTCTTTTTGCATTTCATTTTCTTGGGGATGATCTTGATCACTGCCTCCTGTGCAATGTCATGAATCTCTGTCCACCATTCTTCAGATCTAATCCCTTAAATCTATTTGTCACTTCCACTGTATAATCAGAAGGGATTTGATTTAGGTCATACCTGAATGGACTGGTGGTTTTCCCTACTTTCTTCAACTTAAGTCTGAATTTGGCAATAAGGAGTTCATGATCTGAGCCACAGTCAACTCCCATTCTTGTTTTTGCTGACTGTATAGAGCTCCTCCTTCTTTGGCTGCACAGAATATAATCAATATGATTTCGGTGTTGACCATCTGGTGATGTCCATGTGTAGAGTCTTCTCTTGTGTTATTGGAAAAGGGTGTTTGCTATGACCAGTAAATTATCTTGGCAATACTCTGTTAGCCTTTGCCCTGCTTCATTTTGTACTCATGCACTCCAATGTTTGCCTAGGAACCAAAATATAATTCTCATATAAATTCTGTATTTTTTGTTTCCATCACAGGTTCCCATAAATGGTGGGTGTATTAGTCAGGAAACAGTAACAAATAAACCCTAAAATCTCAGTGGCTTCACATGACAAAAGATTAATTCTCACTCACATTATACAGTCAAGGGGACACTGTGCTATATACACTCAGTCACCCAAGGTGTAGAAGGTCCACCATCTTGAAGCTATGCCCTTCAGAAAACATGTTCTCCACTCACTTCTACATGTCAGCTCATTAACCAGAATGCAGTGCCATGGCTACAACTTCAAGACAATAGAAGTTGGAAACTGTAACCTTCCTATGTATCAAGATAGTAGAAAATGGAATGGATTTGGTGAGCACATGGCATTGCCTTTTGCACAATGAGGAATAGATGGCAGTTTGGTTCTGTAAAAAATCCTGGTGCACCTTCAAAGCCACTTCTCAGTTACTCTTACTTTTATCTGGGTTAAATAATCCCAGATTTGGCACTGTATATCAGCAACACCAAACAACTGCTTTGGGGAAGAAGACATTAAATTTTGAGACAACTTGGTACCCAGGGACTATTGTCTTAGCTTATCTATACATCTTGAAACTACTGGGGTATAAAAATGATGAGTAGGATTGAAAAGCTATATTAATATATGCTCAAGTTCAAATACTATTTTAGAAACAAAATCTTCACAATTTTAAGAAAACCAGAATCAAGAGAGGACTGGTGGTCTGTCAAAACAGCAAGGAGCCAAAAAAGCATTCTTCCACATTCTCCCTCAGATGGCAAGATAAGGTAGCTCACTGAAGTTGTTTCTTTGTCTCATTTCTTCTAAATATATGAATAAACAGAATATTTCCAGAACATGCATGCCATCTAAACTCACAAACAAATACGGTGTCTGAGTATCTTTTATTCATTCCATCTCTTTCTCAGTTCAACAAAACCATGATAGACTGGTATCACAGGCTGCCTCCTTGAGATGAGTAAATGGTTTACTTTCTCTCTACAAATATGCACTGAACATATATTAAGTGTGAGGCAGTTTTCTCTGAAGATGAAACAGTGGCCATACAGAGAAATTCTCTACCCATTTAAAGCTTTCATTCTAGTGGATACAGATAGACAAATAAATAATTCAGTGAGAAAAATAGTGTGTCAAAAGGTTGTAAGTACTACAAGGAAAAACAAAGCAAGGAAGACAAATGGGAGCTGAGTTGGGAGTTGTCATGGGCTTTGGGTCATTGTGAGCTGGTTCCTGGTGCTCTCAAGGCAGATAGTAGCAGGAAAAGGAGACTTGGGTATGGAGGTTTTGCCAGAAACATGTAGTGTGCTGATTTCCTTCTCATTCCTGTCATTGGTGAGGTGGAGACTGAGGAATAGATTACAGGAGAGACTGTAGAGTTCTGGAAAGCTCCTCCTGAACTCTTGCTCTCCATTGATTTTTCTGCTTTTCCCATTGAACTGTGAATTCCCTGAAGGCAGCGACTGTAACTATGGGGATTCAATAAATGTAGGATGACTAAATAAATCTCTCCTTCTTTTCGAGTGTTGTGACTGAATTGATTAGCTAGCAATCTATAGCAGTGTCTTGGTAACAGTGGTGGCTTTATAATGTGTCAGCTTGGCTAGACGAAACTACATTTTCCAGAATTCCCTTTCTTGTACATTTCCAGTGAGGGTCAGCCACTGGGGAGATTCTTGGGAAATTCGGAACCCAGAAGGGAAGCAGCAGGCATTTTGTAGCTCAGACATATCGATGCTGATCTGCTGACTCACTCACTAGTGTGAGGCTAGATCTGAGATCATTCTACCTTTGCCTGAATTCCCCTGCAGCATCTCCAATTCCTGAGGCAGGTGTGTGTCGTCAACTCTTTAACAACACATCACAGTCACACCCACTAAGGTCAAGGGCAACAAGAATTAACATGGATCTCAGTCCAGGCTGCCTTTTCTCTTTCTACTTTACAGCTATCTTTCCTCCCTGATTGCCTGCCCTGAGGGCATCATGTTCTAGCGTCAGACACAAAGATTTACACACACACACATCCTTGTGGCTCTGCCTCTAAAGCCTAGTTGAACCATAATGGATATATATACTTTAATTATTAATGTCCCTAGAGAGTTATGAGAAACTATTGCATCTGTGAAAAAAAGACTAGGATACTATAACAAAAGGGACATTTAGAAAACAACCCAAAGGAGTTATCAGAACTCAAAACCAAGACAGCAAAAATTTAAAACTTCAGTAGATGGTTTGGAAAATATAGATGAGATAATCTCCCAGAAATTAAAGCAAAAAGATTATAACTTCTGCCTTGCTCACTTTCTGATACTTCTGACTTGCTTGCTCTGATGAAGCCAGCTGCCATGTTGTGATCCACCCTATGGAGAGGTTCACGGGACAGGAAACTGAGAATGGCCTCCAGTCAACAGCTAGGGAAGAACTGAGGCCCCCAGCCCAACACGCGGAACTGAATCCTGCCAACAACCACATGAATGTGATGGGAAGTGTGTTGTCCTCTACTCAAGCTTCAAGGCGACTGTGACCCTAGCCAAGGCCTTGACTACAGCCTCATGAGAGTCCCTGAATCAGAGGCCCCAGCCAAGGTGTACCCAGATTCCTGACCCACAGAAACTGGAAGGTAATAAACGTTTGTTGCTTTAAGCTACTAACTTTTCAGGGTGATTTGTAGTGCAACGTTACATAGCTAGAAGGGCTTCCCTGGTGGTGCAGTGGTAAAGAATCCCCCTGCCAATGCAGGAGGTTTGATCCCTGGGTTGGTAAGAACCCCTGGAGAAGGAAATGGAAACCCACTCCAGTATTCTTGCCTGGAGAATCCCCATGGACAGGAGCCTGGTGGGCTACAGTCTACGGGGTCTTAAAATGTCAGACACAACTGAGAGACTAACACTATACTAATGGTAGGTGATCATTAACCTAAAATAAATTGATCTGTATCCAGAAGTTATAAGTAAAGCATAAGCACTTATTACAGACATATCTTAATGCAATCACGTTCAGGTTAGGTGGAAAGCATTACAATTTTGGAGTGTTAAATGGTATAAACTTTGTTCTAGTCTCTCTCCCTGACTAATAGTAGCATGGATTAAACTTGGCAGCGAACAAGACGTTCTCAGAAGAGAAAAACAGGCTTCCATGGGTCTAGGACTAACCCCAGAATCTGGCAAGTCTGAAGAAAGCAAAATCCTGACTTCTAAGGAAAACAAAGGATACATTTGTTTGTCAGTGATTAGGCTTTCCTAGGAAGTTTTCAGAAGTGAATAACTCATATCTTGATATTCCAAGATACCTATCCCTAGGTGAAATGCGCACTTATTAAGTTTGTGTCATGTACAGATATATGCAAAACTGCCTTAATGTAAGTTACAAATCACTGAGAAGGGCCGAGGTTATGCAACTTCAGGATTGGTCTTAATCCTGAGATTCTTTCTTGGCTCTATGTTTTTAGGGGAATATGCCGACATGCCAACTTGCAACATATTTTTACTGTCAAATGAGTGTGTTGGTCTCATTTTCCTTTTCCAGACATTTGCACAGTGCGTGCACCCATCCTGTGATTAACAACTATTCTATATTTAGCAAATATATTTCATGAAAGCAGTGAAAGTAGTGGTATTTAGATAATGGTTCAAGGATTTTGGTGTGAAAAACTATGTCACCTAGAGCTGTTTTTATAGTTTTTAAACAGATTTCATATTGCAATGAATCCTTCACACAGGTTTAAGGATTTTAAGAATATAGACAATGAAGAGGATGAAATGAAGCCTACCTTGTTGAATTCGAAAGGAATTAGTACACACTTCTCATGTGATATTCCACCACTATCATGCAATGCTCACTTAGTACTGACTTTTTTAATATTTATTTATTTTTAGTTGATTGATGATTGGTTTACAATAGTGGTTTGATTTCTGTCATGCATCAATATGAATTAACCATAGGTGTATTTTTTTTAGTATTTATTTTCTCACTTCAACTCTGTGACTTGCTAAGTGAGTAAGAAAAACTCACCTGTCTGGTGTGTCTTTTTATGACTCATATAGAATGTTTCACTTCCAACACTCTAGCCACCCAATGTGTGGGAGATAGGGTTTCCCCCACCAAGCAATTCTCTGCGACACTAGCGAAGTGTCCTATAATTCAATTTAATTTAATTCTGATACTATCTATCAAGAGTTAGCATCAGCTCCTACAAGGTAAGAGTTCAGGTCCATAAGACTGCCCCAGCCCCACTTCAGATACCAATTGCAAGTCCAGGTTATCACTTGTATTTTTTACGAACTGGCTATAAATCAAGTTCCCAGGATCCCTTCCTTGGGTTGGATAATTTCCTAGAAAACACAGAACTCAGGGACACACTATTTACTAGTTTATTATATAAAGGATAAGATAAAGGGTATATCCAGATAGAAGAGACACAGAGGACGAAGTACATGGGAAAGGACACAGAGCTTCCAGGACCTCTCCAGGAGCACCATTCTCCCAGTACCTCCATGTGTTCATCAATCTAGAAGCTCCCCAAACCCCATACCACTGGAATTTTTATGGAGACTTCATCACTTATGCAAGATTCATCATGAAGGCAGGTTCCAGCTCATCTCCCCTTCCTGGAAGATGAGGATGGGGCCGAAAGTTCCAAATTTCTTGTCATAGCTTGTCTTCCTGGTAACCGGTCCCCACCCAGGAACCCACAAAGCATTGCTTCGTTAGAACAAGAGATGTTCTAATTCTCATCACTTAGGAAATGATAAGGCTTTTAAGAGCTCTGTGCCAGGAACCAGGGGCAGAGGCCAAGGTCTATTATTCCTATGGCTTCACACTAAGTTGTTGTTGTTCAGCTGCTAAATCATATCTGACTCTTTCATGAGTCTGTGGACTGTAACCTGCTAGGGTCTTCTGTCCATGGGATTTCCCAGGCAAGAATATTGCAATGGGTTGCCGTTTCCTTCTCCAGGGAATCTTCCTGACCCAGAGATCGAACTCATGTCTCCTGCATAGGTAGGCGGATTCTTTACCACTGAGCCACCAGGGAAGCCCCCCAGAAGCAAATCAGCAAATAAAACTGCATGTGAACAATTATAGGAAAACATCATAATAAAAATTAACTTCAATAGCTTAAAACTCTCTAAACACAGGGGGACTATCAAATTCATTTTTTATTATGAGACTAGCTTTTAAAATGGAAGAACTGGCTAGAACAATTAGCAGAACTACTTGAACAGCATATTTTTCCTGAAATTCAGGTGGTCCACTTAAAGCTTAACTACTCTGGTAGGTAGCAGTGGTTGAAATCAGGAAAGCATTTACTTGACTTCAGGTCTGGAACTTTTTTCAATGAATAAGAGGAAGATGGCTGAAGAAATATCTAACAATGCACAGGAAACATCTATGCCTTTCCCTCACCTTCTCTTTAATCACCTAAAAGAAAATCCATGCACTAAATCCCATGTAACTTTTTCTTACTAGAGAGTCCTAATTTATCGCTCTGAGTTAATTTACAATTCTAACATATTTCATTCTTTCATTAAACAAATACTGAACACCTACTCTAAGTCAGCTCCTTATGCTAGTTATTGGGATTATAAGAAAATAGGAACAGTTCCTGCTCTAACAAATCTCGCATTGTATAGTGGGGCTGGGGGAGGCAGATATAGATAATGAAACAACACATGATAATAACATATGTAGTATTAATAAAATAAATTTTAAAATGTAGTGTCATTACTGGAGGAGAACTGAGGGAACATGTGTCACAGAAACTAGTGAAGGCAGTCAGGAAAAGTGGACTTTCCAGTCAGGTGGAAGATGATGTCTTTCATTAAGGTCATAGAGGAGGGGTGGTAGTTACAGCAGAGGAAATGAATTTTATTCTAGGTCTGTTGAGTGAGCTTATGGTGCCTACATACAAGTTATATTTTGGTGGCAGTCAGATGAATCTTGTCTGGAGCTCACAAGAGACCTCTAACTTGGCAGTCTTCACCATATGGCTGGTAAAGGATGTGTGCGTGCGTGTGTGTGTGTGTGTGTGTGTGTGCTCAGTCGTGCACAACTCTCTGCAACCCCATGGCTGTAGCCCACCAGGCTCTGTCCACAGGATTTTCCAGGCAAGAATACTGGAGTGACCTGCCATTTCCTACTCCAGGGGATCTTTCACCACCCAGGGATCGAACCTGCGTCTCCTGTATCTCCTGTACCTCCTATATTGGCAGGCGGAATCTTTATCACTAGCACCACCTGGGAAGCTGGGTAAAGGAAGCCAGAGTGGGTAAATGAGCTCACCCAGTCAGAAGACAGGAAATGGAAGAGAGGATGCCTAGAGCAATACAATGAAAGACAAAAACATCTGAAGGTAGAAGAAAAAGAGTTAGAGAGAGAGCTACGAGAAAAGTAAAGGTAGAATTCCAAGACTATAGGGCTCCAAAAAGAAAAGAAAGAGTGCCTCGGGGAGAGAGGGAATGTTGAATGCTGTGGAAAGCCAAGTAAAATGACAACTGGGGAATGTTAATTAAATTAGTGATAAAACACTAGGATAAACTTGACAAAACCAGTTTAAGAATAGTGGTAGAGACAGAGTACAGATTGCTAGAGTGGGAGCTGAATTAGGAGAAACATCAAGTATAGACAATTTATTCTAGAAGTTTGGCTGTGCAAGGGAGTTGAGAGAGCTTGGACAGTGAGTGGGCAGCAAAATGAGGATGAATTGACTAAGTAATAGGTGAAGCAGGATGGGACAAAAATATTTTTTTTTGTCCATTCCCCTCACCCCCTGCTTTTGGTAACCTTAAGTTTGTTTTCTACGGTCTGGGAAACTGACACAATACTGTAAATCAATTGTACTTCAATCTTTAAAAAGAGAGACTTTTTTTCTCTTTGTCTTTTGAATGGGAGATATTTGCAGGTTCACACTTTGATGGGAAAGAGAGTGTAGAAAAGAAAGGGCTAAAAATAAACGTCGGAGAGGAAGATGGAGATGAAGAGCAAGAAAGGGAATGAAAATGACCAGAAATATAAATACTGAAGGAGAGAGAATTCAGAGCACAGTGCCCACTGCAACTGGTAGGAATGAAGGAAAAGACTAGTGTGAATGCTGATAAAGGTTGGTAGATGTAATTGCAGAAAGTTGAGAGGATTTTGTTGTTGGGTTTTCCAGGCCACATAAGATAAAAAACAAGAAATTAAAAGGAGTGGATTTATTAGGGTCCAACTGTTATCTTAAAAGGCATGAAATTCATTTATTTAACAAACGTTCACCTAGTACTATAATAGGGCTTCCCTAGTGGCTCAGATGGTAAAGTACTATAATAGGTTTTATGAGAATATCAAATTTTTGATGAAAAAATTGTCTTAATTTTACAAACCAATGGAAAAAAAATCTTCCCTCTTTTAGTAAATGGTAACCCTACCATTCTACCATTCATCTAGTTGCTTGGAGGAGAACCCAGGAGTCAACATTAACTCCTTCCTTTCCTTCATCTACCCTCCATACATGCACACACAACACACACACACACACACACATCCCGTATCCAACACTGGGAAGCCCTGTCAATTCTATTTCTAAAACAAGTCTGGAATTTGACTGGTACTTGCATCTCCACTGCCTCAATCTTAATCCAAACCACTAACATTTTTCATCTGGACTACCATAGTAGCCTCTGTTAAAGAATAAAAATTCAACTGAATACAATTTATAAACCTTACTGGCTTTATTCAGTGATTCATGAGTTGGGCAGCATCCAATCTAGCAGATACAAAGGAATTCTGAGGAGCCATACAAGGTAAGAATTTTATAGACAGAAGGAAGCAGAAACCAGGAAGTTGGATGAGGTAACAAAGCAGATTGATTATTGCAAGATTACTTTCCTTTAGGGGATGGCAGGGGTTTATTGGTCAGATTACCTAACTAGCACTGATCAGATTGCTGATTGGCTGGTTTAAGATTCCATTAGTGGGAGAGCTGAGAGTGTAATTAAATTACAGCTCAGTTTGGTAAAGTGAGGCTTAGTATAAACCACTCCATTTTGAGTCTTGAGACATTACTTTGCCAACAAAGGTCCGTCTAGTCAAGGCTATGACTTTTCCAGTGGTCATGTATGGATGTGAGAATTGGACTGTGAAGAAAGCTGAGCACCGAAGAATTGATGCTTTTGAACTGTGGTATTGGAGAAGACTCTTGAGAGTCCCTTGGACTCAAGGAGATCCAACCAGTCCATCCTAAAGGAGATCAGTTCTGGGTGTTCATTGGAAGGACTGATGCTGAAGCTGAAACTCCAATACTTTGGCCACCTCATGCGAAGATTTGACTCACTGGAAAAGACCCTGATGCTGGGAAGGATTGGGGGCAGGAGGAGAAGGGGACAACAGAGGATGAGGTGGCTGGATGGCATCACCGACTCGATGGGCATGAGTTTTAATAAACTCCGGGAGTTGGTGATGGACAGGGAGGCCTGGCGTGCTGTGATTCATGGGGTCGCAAAGAGTCAGACATGACTGAGCGACTGAACTGAACTGACTGAACTTGTTTCCTCCTGATAACCAACAGTGATAACATAGATCAGATCATTATACTCACCTACATAAAACCTTCTAACAGTTTCCAACTGCTCAGAAAATAAAAATTATCACCATACCCTGAAAGACCCTACATGTTTTCCTGATCACCTTCCAACACTTCCCTCATTCAAAACACCTCCAAAAAAAAAAGTTATCATAACTGGAAAAAAAAAAAAAAAAGCAAATCATCTCTTCCACACGGGGACATAGGCCCCATCTTAGTTCCTAGAATATGCTAAACTCCTGTTCATCTTGGGGGCTTTGAACTTGCTGTTCCTCTGCCTAGAGCATGCTTCCTCTGGCTTTTTCCATGACTGGCTCTTATTCAACCCTAATGTCACTCTTCCTTGATAATTTCATTAAAAATGTCTCAGTTTACTACCTATGATAGCACTTTAATGATTCCCATCATAACACCAAAGACAATCTGTAGTCATTTTATGGGTTTCCTTTTGCTGTTTGTATTTCCCACTAGAATGTAAATTCCATGAGGAATTTACATGTGTCTTATCCCCAGTTCCTAGAATAGGGCCTGGCATATGGCAGACATTCAAAAATGCAGCTTGAATAAATGAATTGCTCAAAAACAACTAAACAATAAACAAAGCAGAATGAAAGTATACTGAATTACACATAAGATAAAATTTGTGAGAGCACATAAGAAGAGATGATAAATTCTCCTTGTCTAATAAATATAATGACAATGAGAATGTTTAAGGCAAAACTAATCTATGCTATTAGAGGTCAGTATGATGCTTTCTCTTGGAGGGATGCGGGTTCTGTTTCTTTATTTGGGTGCTAACTACCCAACTGTATTCAGTTTGTGCACTTTTCTGGATGTATATTATATTTCCAAAAACAGTGAAAATTGAGGAAAAACATACTTTATATGGACCATGTGACATCAAGGTACAATAACAAATGTTCATAATGGTGGCCTAAGTGATCAATAAGATTAAGTTATGTTTATTGTGAACTACTTTCTAAAACTCCAAGTGTGTGATGTACTTTTTAAAAGATTTCCACGAAAAATAGTTAACATCATGCCACTGAGTTGGGTCTATTATCTGCAAATTTGACTTAAGTGGAGTACCTTGTGCTTCCCTGATGCTCAAGAAATAAAGTATTAATACATTAATGCCATTAGAACAACCACAAGATCCAGGTAAGGACCACTACCCCATTTTACAGAAGAGAACATTGCGGCCCAGAGAAGTTATCCAATTGTTTTATAGTTGCACATGCAGAAAGGCTGGAGTCAAGTTCCTCTGACTCTAGGAGCAGTACAGTATGCCTCTTACTACTCCCTGTATGAGTACATGGCAATCTGGAAAGAGAAGAGGCAGAGCCAATGGAGTTAGGCTTGGGCCATCTCAGGAAGAACCATCTGATAAGAAGATCCTCTGTGAGCAATGACCATCTTCAAGACTCCCTTTAACATCTCCCATGACTCCTCTCCACCTGCTTTGAGTGGCACTTGACATTCTTTTTTTTTTTTTTTTTTTTTTTTTTGGAGCACTGAAACTTTGAATCTTCATTAAGCATTCACTGAGTCTAACCACTGACATAGCTAGGCTCTGAGTGCAGCCATGTTTTATTTCTAGGGTCCTCTGTACATCTGTTCTCTGGTTATAAATAGTAATAAACAGAAATCACCCTGCAAAATTACCATCCTCTGTTGAGGCCTAGAAATTTCACTTCAAAGCTGATGAAATCATTTAGGCCAATGCCTGGGTAACCACTCCTTAAACATCTATGTTCAAGACATTAATTTATGAACCAATCAAGGATTATCAAGTCCTGATTGAATGAGAATGTAGGCTATTAGAGGAAAAGAAGTGAGACGTATAAAGTCATAAAGTGGTCTCAGGAAGTCCAGTTTTCCCAGAATTCTATCAGATCTTGAGGGCTTGGTGCAGGCCTCACCTTGGGCCAATAAGATTAATATGTGTAATTCACATAAACCAACATAACCACATAGCCCCCATGTGAGCGTCAGAAATGACAGTTCTGTATCCCAGGAGGAACCTGAACTTGATCCAAAGTTCTAAGATAAAGCACTAGATAAGACCAAGAATTGATTGGACTTGAGACCAGATTAGATTTAACAAAGCCTAGGGGCTTCCCAGGTAGCCCTAGTGGTAAAGAACCCACCTGCCAATGCAGGAGTCGTAAGAGACCCAGGTTTGATCCCTCGGTTGGGAAGATTCCCTGGAGGAGGAAATGGCAACCCACTCCAGTGTTCTTGCCTAGAGAATCCCACAGACAGAGGAGCCTGGTGGGCTACAGTCCATGGGGTCGCAAAGAGTCGAACACAACTGTGCGACTGAAAACAAGCTCACAAGCTCCAGCTCAGAGTCAGTTTTCTGGGAACAGGGAACCTGACCTCAAACAAACCCTTATAAAATATAGAAGTTATTATAAGTTTGGGAAACTTAAAGGTCATGAATGTAAATAGCTACAATATGAATGCAGCAGAAAATACCTTCCTTGGAATATTATTTTAGAAGCAGTAAATTGAGACACTGAAAGGAGGACAACGTGAAACTGTCACGGGCAAAGCCCATGAACAATGCCCAGGAAATAACAAATAGAATTTGGGCAATAAAACAAAGTCTAACCTTTTGCTTTCCCTTTGTGCTTAGTCAAGTTTCACTTGCTCAGAGGGTGCCGCCTACAGAGGTCTTGCACGCAGCACTTAAGACTGGAGTGGGAAGACCCAGAGGGATCCGGTGGAGAGGGAGGTGGGAGGGGGGATCAGGGTGGGGAATACATGTAAATCCATGGCTGATTCATGTCAATGTATGATAAATCCATGGCTGATTCATGTCAATGTATGATAAAACCACTACAATATTGTAAAGTAATTAGCCTCCACCTAATAAAAATAAATGGAAAGAAAATTAAAAAAAAAAAAGACTGGAGTTCCAGGTGCAAAAAGGCAGCAACCACACCTGGATTCAAGATGATGGCGACAGGGAGTGTGCAGAGATGCTGGGCTTCACCCTGAAATCCTGGCCGTGATTAACACGTCTGCACGGCTGGAGAGAACTCTGCGCCCCTCCCCCTGAACCAGAGATATCTACAAAGCAGCCCCGCCCACAACCTGACCAGTGGTGAAGAGCAAGTTGCTCACACCTCCTGCCTTTCTTTGATGAAGATTAAAAGCTTCCTTTTGTTTCTGAACTGAACTTGATTTCCTTCCATTGGTTCCAAGGACGCCAGGCAGAAGGACCTTTGATGGGGACCAACTCAGGAGGGTCCATAACAAAACTGCAATTAAAAAAAAAAGATTTAGCTTAGACTTCGTTTTAATTTTAGGGATGTTTCAGCCCACAGCTATTTTAGAACTGGAGACCCAGCAGAAGTGCTGAGTTTTTGTCTGTGGTAAACTGTGCATGGAGAGACCAAGGGTTGACACTTTTAATATCTAAAAAGCTCATCTATAGCAATAAATAAAAGCATTAATACTTCAAAAGATATAAATGTTTAATGATGTGAGTAGATAACTCAAAAGCAATCATATATTAAAAACATCTCTAGTAATTTAAACTGAAATTAAACAAAGCAATATTTTCCTTATTAAATTAGAATACATTAAAAAATTATGAAATTCCTAACCCTAGTGAGGTTTCAATAAAATAAGTTCTTATTTATTGCCAGTGGGGTGCAAATTGGCAGTCTTTGGGGGAAGTACTTTAAAGTTTGATAGTAAAACTAAGAGATTAACATCCTTGGTTAAACTAAATCCATTTCTTGGAACCTATCATGGCTTCCGGTCCCATCACTTCATGGTAAATAGATGGGGAAACAGTGGAAACAGTGGCTGACTTTATTTTTGGAGGCTCCAAAATCACAGCAGATGGTGATTGCAGCCATGAAACTAAAAGACGCTTACTCCTTGGAAGGAAAATTATGACCAACCTAGATAGCATATTAAAAAGCAGAGATGTTACTTTGCCAACAAAGGTCTGTCTAGTCAAGGCTATGACTTTTCCAGTGGTTATGTATAGATGTGAGAGTTGGACTATAAAGAAAGCTTAGCGCCGAAGAATTGATGCTTTTGAACTGTGGTGTTGGAGATGACTCTTGAGAGTCCCTTGGACTGCAAGGAGATCCAACCAGTCCATCCTAAAGGAGATCAGTCCTGGGTGTTCATTGGAAGGACTGAAGCTGCAGCTGAAACTGCAATACTTTGGCCACCTGATGCAAACAGCTGACTCATTTGAAAAGACCCTGATGCTGGAAAGATTGAGGGCAGGAGGGGAAGGGGACGACAAAGCATGAGATGGTTGGATGGCATCACCGACTCAATGGACATGGGTTTGGGTAGACTCCAGCAGTTGGTGATGGACAGGGAGGCCTGGCATACTGCGGTTCATGGGGTCGCAAAGAGTCAGACACGACTGAGCAACTGAACTAACTAACTAATCCTCAAGAAACAATTCCAAATATGGTAAAAGTTTTGTTCTACATTTCTTTTCATCACAGCATTAATTCAATTTGCAAAACTGTGAAAACAAATGTGAGACATTAAGCCTATTTATGCATGTGATGGACTGTTATGCAATCATAAATGATTACAAAGAGTTTATAAAAATTTGGGAAATGCTCATAACTTAATGCTAAGTAAAGTTTTAAAAGATACATACATTGTGTATTTCCCCTCTTCTATTGAGTGGAAAATTTCTCTTCCACCTGATATCGCTTTTGGACAACTATATCCCACATTTAAAGTATTTTTTCTCAACAATTTAAGATACTGAAAAGATATTGTATATCTCAGGGGTTTTTTTTTTTTCATTTTAAGATGATCACTGTTGTGTTGGACACGTTTCTTTCACATCCATTGTCTCCAGCAATCAGACAAAATGGTTCACTGGAACTTTTGATTGGAACACAATACAGTAGCAGGTTAAAACACTGTCCCACTGTGGGATAACTTCAAGAATTTTAGGGTTTTTAAATAGTTCAAAGCCCTGGATCATCGCCCTAACTCTATTTGCTCTGGCAAATGCAGTAAAAAGACTTTATTTACTGAACTACCAAAGGAAATTTACCTCAAGGTGACTCAACCCATAAAGCCATCAACAGTGAAACCCAAGGACTTTCTGGCAGAAAGACTGCATCCTGTTGGTGTTGGCTCCTGCAGGAAGAACTGCTCCATCATTAACCAGTTAGTCTACATGCTATGAGTGGTGTACAGCCAGAAGAAATGGTAATGGCTTTATGTTTTATATAAATGTTCCAGAGTAAAATCTACAGTTAGGTACTAGAAACACAGACAAACTTCTGCATTTCTCTGCATTTTTCAAACAATACTTCTTGAGGGAAGAAATGCTAATCGGATAGCTTGATCTGTGACTTAATTCCTTAGCATCACTGCCCTTGATGAGTTTGATACATATAAAAGTCTATTCTGTTACCAGAGCAGTACTTGGGAAATCACTTACATATTACCAAAAAATGTGTTCGTATAACATAATTTAAATGTTTAAATTTGCATTTCAAATTAAAAAAATGATGAGAAATGTATCATTTATCCTCTTGTCATGTATGCATGTGTGCTCAGTCATGTGTGACTCTTTGAAACCCCCTGGACTGTAGCCAGTCAAGCTCCTCTGTTCATGGAATGTTCCAGTCAAGAATACTGGGGTAGGTTGCCATATCCACCTCCAGGGGATCTTTCCAACCCAGGGATTGAACCTGCATCTTTTTCTTCTCCTGCATTGGCAGGCAGATTCTTTACCACTGTGCCACCTGGGAATAAATTTGCAAAAGTTATTTGTAATATGTGTTATCTTGGCTTTGAAATATGAAATCAGTGGTTTTCTTATTTTTTTATACTTTTTTATTGTCTTATTTCTTCTCAGTGGGATATGATTTTCTACAAGAAGGTAATAACAACATGAATTTTAAGAGCATTTGACATTTGTTGTAACAGTATGATTATTTGTCTCAACCACAGATTTACATACACTCCTATACCAAAAACAAAGGGAATTCCCTGGCAGTTCAATAGTTAGGACTCTGTGTCCTAACATGGATTTTCACTGCTGAGGAGGGCCCAGGTTCCATCCTTGGTTGGGGAACTGGGATCCCATAAGTCTCACAGTGTGGCCAAAACCAAAAACAAACAAATAAAAAAAAATCTTTATCCTCAGGTGTAATTCAGTTCAGTTCAGTTCAGTTGCTCAGTCATGTCTGACTCTTTGTGACCCCATGAATTGCAGCATGCCAGGCCTCCCTGCCCATCACCAACTCCCGGAGTCTACCCAAACCCATGTCCATTGAGTCAGTGATGACATCCAACCATCTCATCCTCTGTTGTCCCCTTCTCCTCCTGCCCCCAATCCTTCCCAGCATTAGAGTCTTTTCCAATGAGGCAACTCTTCACATGAGGTGGCCAAAGTATTGGAGTTTCAGCTTTAGCATCAGTCCTTCCAGTGAACACCCAGGACTGATCTCCTTTAGGATGGACTGGTTGGATCTTCTTGCAGTCCAAGGGACTCTCAAGAGTCATCTCCAACACCATGGTTCAAAAGCATCAATTCTTCGATGCTCAGCTTTCTTCACAGTCCAACTCTCACATCCATACATGACTACTGGAAAATCCATAGCCTTGACTAGATGGACCTTTGTTGGCAAAGTAATTAGAGCAAATCGATTTTGTTAAGAGAACAGTCAACATTCAACAGAGTGTATCAAAGATATGGAGGAACTGGAACTCTTGTACATTGCTAATAGGGATGTAAAATAGTACAACCACTTGGCAAACAGTTTGACAGTTTCTTAAAAGGTTGAACACACTCTCACTGTACAATCCAGCCATTCCAACTAAAGGTTTTATCCAAGAGAAATGAAAGTATAAATCTATACAAATACTTGCACATAAATGTTCATAGCAGTTCCACTGTAATAAACAAAAACTAAAATCAACCTAAATGTCCATTCAAAGGTGAGTGAATAAACAAATGTGATATATTGTTACCAAGTCCAAACTCACTCTGCTCGCTGTATGACAGGCCAATCAACCTAGAGACAGGGTGTTGAGGCACGGAATACAACTTCATTTGGAAAGCCAGCTGACCAAGAAGATGGCAGACTGATATCTCAAAATAGCCATCCTATTAGGATCTGGATGACAGGTTCTTTTATAGAACAGAGATGGGGGGAGATGAGGAAGTAAAGTAAAAAGGCCATTAATCTTGCAAATATCTCCTGGAATGGCCAGTCTTGGGAAGGGGATGTGTTAATTTCTTCCTTCCTGTAGCCATCCACAGGTGGACAAAGGCACTTTGGTTTAATATTCAGGCAGAGGGGCAGGGTTCCCCAAGGCTGGCCATTATATATGGACAGTATCTTTTTAATGAACAAAAGCAAAGAGAAGCAAAGGTTAAAGTAAAAGAAACTGATCCAACGTGGAGTCAGTTCTTCTTCTAACATATCTACAGTTGTACATCATCTACAGATATCTCATATCAGCAATAAAAAATGAACTGCTGATATACATAGTATCATGGATGAGTTTCAAAATAACACACTGAATAAAATCAGATAAAAAAGAATACATTCTGTTTTGAGTCCTTGTATCCAACATTCTAGAAAATTCAAGCTCATCTAAAGTCATAGAAAGCTGATTGGTGGTTGCTCAGGAATTAGGAGTCTGCAGGGGTAGGAGAGTAGGATGGAAAAGTAGCTCAAGGAAACTTTGATGAGGGCTGATGAATATGTTCATTTTCTAAAATGTCGTCATGATTTCAGGTGTGTATACACAAGTCAAAATGTATGAAACTGTACTCTAAATCTGTGCAGTTTGCTGTATGTCAATTATACCTCAATAAAGCCTTTAAAAATTGGAAGTCCCCTGGTGGTCTAGTGGTTAGGACTTGGCATTTTTCACTGCCATGGCCCCAGATCCCACAAGCTATCCAGTGCAGTCAAAAAATAAATAAAAATGAAGGGGGCTTCCTTGGTGGTCCAGGGATTAAGAATCCACCTTCCAATGCAGTGGACTTCCCTGGTGGCTCAGACGGTAAAGCGTCTGCCTACAATGTGGGAGACCCGGGTTTGATCCCTGGGTCTGGAAGATCTCCTGGAGAAGGAAATGGCAACCCACTCCAGTATTCTTGCCTGGAAAATCCAATGGACAGAGGAACCTGGTAGGCTACAGTCCATAGGATCACAAAGAGTTGGACACAACTGAGCAACTTCACTCACTTCCAATGCAGTGGACATGGGTTTAATCCCTAGTCAGGGAACTAAGATCCACACACTGTAACTAATACCTGAGGTAGCCAAGTAAATAATAAATTGATAAATATTAATATCATGAGGTCTTTAAAAATAAATAATAGAAGGAATAATGTTCAACAGAACAAAGGTTGTAAGAAAAAGCAATAAGATGTGGTGACTGAATTTCTTTAAAAGAGGAAACAAAATTTATACATCTTGTCTTTTAAAGAATTGCTTAGGGGACTTCCCTGGTGGTCCAGTGGTTAAGACTCCATGCTTCCACTGCAGGGGGCCCGGGTTCCATCCTTGGTCAAGGAATTGCTTGGGAAGCTACACAAGGACAAGCAACAGAACTGGAAGAATCTTATGGAGGGGATAGTTACTTAGTGCCTTTCTATTCACTAGGTCTTCAGCTATATAATAATACCCCTGGGAGAGATAGAGAGTTTATTAAAATATCAACAATAATGCAATCTCTCCATCAGAGATTTGGCGACAGCAAAGTAGAATCCTGAGCACATAAAATCCTGACCCAAATATAATCTAAAGTTTCTCCATCCAAGAGAGAAGGATATAAAAAATTAAAAACCCTTAGAATACAAAGCAGGCACTCACCTGACAGATTGCAGCCTATTCTGTAGGCAAGGAAAGGTGTCTAGGAAGTGCATGTGAGGACATATGTCATTCTGCAGAATCTCTTCTTTTAGTAAAACTCCACCCATGGACAATTTCCCCAAGCATCAGTTAGTATTTAAAAGTTAAACCTAATTGAAAGATTTTACATTTCAGTTGGGTAAGAGCAAAGTAGAGAGAGTGATAACAAAGGAAGGCCAGAAGCCTGGGGGTCTGCTATCTCTGATTTGATGTGCCAGCCACGGAAGCAGATATCCTAAACAAGTTAGGAATATTGGATCTGTCTTCTTCCTTGAAGCAAAGGATTAATCCTATTGAATATATCTTCCCTCTGAGGCTGCTTTGGAACTGTTGTTTAACCCTAAATCTTCTCTGGATCCTTTTGGCATATGGCTTCGAGATAACAATATGAAAATGAGCTTTGGATCTTATTTTTAAAGACCTTCATGAACAGAAAGAATAGGTTCACATCTAAAAGTTCTGACATGAACAGGGAGATTTCCAGGGTAACACAAGGGTGAAACAGACAAGAAAATGATGAGAAAGACAAAGAATACAAAAAAGAGATGAGAAGAGGGAAAGATAAACTCTAAGTCTGATTATTTTGGGGTTGTTGTTTTTCTTCAGTCACTCAGTCATGTTTGACTCTTTGTGACACCATGGATTGCAGCACACCAGGCTTCCTGTCCTTCACTATCTCCTGGAGTTTGCTAAAACTCATGTCCATTGAGTCAGTGATGCCATCCAGCCATCTCATCCTCTGTCACCCCCTTCTCCTCCTGCCCCCAATCCCTCCCAGCATCAGTGTCTTTTCCAATGAGTTAGCTCTTCACAACAGGTGGCCAAAATATTGGATCTTCAGTTTCAGCATCAGTCCTTTCAATGAATATTCAGGACTGATATCCTTCAGGATGGACTGGTTGGATCTCCTTGCAGTCCAAGGGACTCTCAAGAGTCTTATCCAATACCACAGTTCAAAAGCATCAATTCTTCAGTGCTCAGCCTTCTCTATAATCCAACTCTCACATCCACACATGACTACTGGAAAAACCATAGCTTTGACTAGACGGACCTTTGTTGGCAAAGTAATGTCTCTGCTTTTTAATATGCTGTCTAGATTGGTCATAACTTTCCTTCCAAGGAGTAAGTGTCCTTTAATTTCATGGCTGTAGTCACCATCTGCAGAGATTTTGGAGCCCAAGAAAATAAAGTCTGTCACTATTTCCACTGTTTCCCCATCTATTTGTCATGAAGTGATGGGACCAAATGCCATGACCTCAGTTTTTTAAATGTTGAGTTTTAAGCCAGTTTTTTCACTCTCCTTTTTCACTTTCGTCAAGAGGCTCTTTAGTTTCATTCAGATAATGATTAAATTAGCCGAAAAGAACAAATAAAGATCATCCACGCAGAAATTCATAGAGGGAGAATGAAGCCCAGGAAGCAATGCAAATAAAGAGGTGACATTATAAAACATTGTGCTGCTCTTGCTGGTACCTAGAATGTATGTGTAGGAGGTGGGAATTGGGGCAGGAGAGTGGGGGGGCAAACAGGAAGTTGGCATTGGCAATATGACTAGCTAGACTACTGATCTTGTTTGGAATTTACCAAATAACAATATTTTAAAAATTAAAGTATTAGCATTCCAATAGTAATAGGTATAAGTCAAGGGTGACTGCTAATGGTTTATGTGGACTATTATGTAGAAATTACTTCAGTGATGGGACTTCCCTGGTGGTCCAATGGTTAAGAATTCATCTTCCAATGCAGAGGACATGGATTCAATCCCTGGTCAGGGAACTAAGATCCCACATGATGTAGGGCAACCAAGTCCACATACCACAACAAGAAGCCCTTGTGCCACAACAAGAGAAACCTGTGCACCACAACTAGAGGAAACCCATGTATCACAACGAAGACCCAGCATTGTTAATAAATAAATAATTTGTTTAAAAAGAGCACATAAAAAAAGAGAAAGAAATAACTTCATTGATGATTGTGAGCATGCATCAACCTATTTAAGTATATTTAAGGACTTCCCTGATAGCTCAGTTGGTAAAGAATTTGCCTGCAATGCAGGAGACCCCAGTTCGATTCCTGGGTTGGGAAGATCTGTTGGAGAAGGGATAGGCTACCCACTCCAGTATTCTTGGGCTTCCCTGGTGGCTCAGCTGGTAAAGAATCTGCCTGCAATGCAGGAGACCTGGGTTCAATCCTTGGGTTGGGAAGATCCCCTGGAGAAGGGAAAGGCTCCTCACTCCAGTATTCTGGCCTAGAGAATTCCATGGACTGTATAGTCCATGGGGTCACAGAGTCAGACACAACTGAGTGACTTTTCACTATCATTATCACAATCACTGGCATGAAACGCAGACAGCCTCTGTCATATGGAAGCATGCAATCCAGCTGGGAAGCTGAACAATGCAAATAGAAATGAATACACTAAGTTCTTAAGAGTTCAAAATGCGAGCAGTTTTGTTGGAACAGCTGGAAACTTGCTGCAGTGGTAATTCCATGTAGCCCAAAGATAGCAGGGCTAACAAAAGTTTCAGTCTAAGTGTTCAAAGGGTTGTTTGCTGTTTTTCTGAGACGTCAGGTATTTATAAGCAAACTATGACTTTGGCCTATCAGACTTGATAATTTTGTCCTTTGCTCCTCAGTTGTGGGCAAGTGAAGTTTTCAAAATGGTGTAGAAGGGAAAAGACTCTAGACTGACAAAAGACAGATGAACAAGAAAAAACAAGCAGAATTTATTAACATGTGTATGATGTGTGCACATGGAAGCACTTGGCGGTGAGTAACTCAAAGGAGTGGTCAAAACTTGGGCTTATATAGTATTAATATCTTAAGAACAGAACAATAAATTTGCAGAGATTTGACAAGACAAAGAACCAGGGTTTTAGGCTTCTGAGGGTAGCAAAGTGTGGGAAGGTAAATACAGGGCAGAAACTAATGGCAGGTAAAGGTTACTTGTTCAGGCCCACTTTGGTGCTGACTTTGCATCTTCTTCATGGTCATAAAACTTGCCTGGGAGAGGGGATTTATGGCAGTCCTCATTTCTCAGAACTGTCTCCTTGTATATAGATAAGGAAAGCTCTGGAAGGCTTCATTTTGCTTCTGTTGATTCCCATTTGCCTCCAGTTGAAAATGATCTTTATGCCAAAGTGACATTTAGGTATGGCATATTCTGTTATCCTTTGATGGGAACAGCAAAAGTAAAAGAAAATGGATTTCTCTGTTCCCAGAGACAGTGTTTCTGGGTGCATTATCCAAGGAATTTACTCCCTCCTAAACACAGCAGAAGCTAAACATCTGTTCTGATCATTGAAAAAGTAATGACTGAAGTGATCATTGAGACCTAAGAATCAATAGAGATTAGAAAACTTTCAGTGATTTCTAAGTTACAGCTGGTTAACTAAGGCAGATGATCTTTTTTTTTTTCATTTATTAGTTGGAGGCTAATTACTTTACAATATTGTAGTGGTTTTTGTCATACATTGACATGAATCAGCCATGGATTTACATGTATTTTTGTGGCATGGACCCTTTGGCAGTATGGATAACAATTTTTCTAAATAAATAAAGCAAATGATCTAAGATTACAAAGAAAACCAATTACATCAAAACACAGTTATCAAAGTATTAAAATTTTTATGGTACAGTATTAAGCTTAGTCACTTAGTCGTGTCCGACTCTTTGTGACCCCATGGACTGTAGACCACCAGCCTCCTCTGTCCATGGGATTTTTCAGCCAAGAAACACTGGAGTGGGTTGCCATTTCCTTCTCCAGGGGGTCTCCTCAACCCAGCGATTGAACCCACATCTCCTCTGTCTCCTGCATTGCAGGTAGATTCTTTACCTGCTGAGCCATAGGGAAGATTGTAACACAGGATACGTGTGATTTTTTAAAAATTTTTTTGTGTGTGTGATTTTTTAATTAGTACATTAAATAGAAAGGTGTAGCAGTGGACTTTATAACTAGTTTGAAGTATTGTAATAAGTACAAACGATTTTCAAGATTGTTGCAAGAACTACTATATAACAATGCTTGTGATTCTTGTTGGTGACAAAGTCACAGGTATTGCTAATATTACTGGGGTTTGTTACCCACATCTGAAATTGAAAAAATGCTAATTTCATTTAGAGGTTGGTGAAAGTGTAACCCAGCAGGACCCTGTGAGACTCTTGGGCACTGAAGCCTTTCAAATAGTTGCTAATTTGTTAGGGAAGAGGCTTTCCTGGTGGCTCAAATGGTAAAGAATCTACCTACAATGCAAGAGACCCAGGTTTGATCCCTGGCTTGGGAAGAGCCCCTGGAGAAGGAAACGGCAACCCACTCCAGTATTATTGCCTGGGAAATCCCATGGAGAGAGGAGCCTGGCAGGCTACAGTCCATGGGGTTGAAAAAGAGTTGGACACGACTGAGCGACTGACACCTTGGGCTTCCCAGGTGGCTCAGTGGTAAAGATTCTGCCTGCCAATGAAGGAGATTCAGGAGATGTGGGTTTAATCCCTGGGTCGGGAAGATACCCTGGAGGAGGAAATGGCACCCCCTTCCCGTATTCTTGCCTGGAAAATTCTATGGACAGAGGAGCTTGGTGGGCTACAGTCCATGTGGTTGCAAAGAGTCAGACAGGACTGAGCCAGAACATGAATAAGGGAAGAGAGGGAATGCAGAAACAAGGGAGGAGAAGCCAAGAAACAGTAGTACAATCTTGGGTCAGGGCCCTGGTTCCACCTCAGGGGATGCACATAACAATATCTCTGAGCTCTTTACAGGATTGAAACCCCAAAAGGATAGAAGATGTCAGCATTCTTCTTTCCAGAAAGAACTACCTGAGGCCAGATTAAAGAAACTAGAGAAACTCATCAAGAGACAACCTGAAACCACATTAAAGAAGTGTAAGCCCTATACATACCCTTATCTTTATCAGCAACCCCACACTTGAAACATTGCTATAAAACTCCTCATCAAATCCTCCCGGGTTGAGACACACGGTTTTGAGGGCAAAACCCCACTGTGTTCCCCTTTGCCTAGCAAAGCAATAAAGCTATTCTTGTCTACTTCACAAAACTCTATCTCCAAAATTCAATTCGGCACTGCTGTACGCAGGATGAGTTTTTAGCATCAAAAATGAAGATGTAAGATTTTTCCTTCTCACAATTACAGATCTTCCTGAATTCTATTAGTTAACCTTCATTTAAGAACCCCCAAAAATCTGTGGTCTTCTCAAACATCCCCCAAAACTGGCTCTGCTAGTGTGTCCTGAGAAAATCCCCATTATATACCAAGCTACATGCTCAGACAATACCCAAGGCTTTCCAGACCCCCACCCCCTTTTCGAATCATAGAAAAGTGGTCAGAAGACTGGGCAGTGTCTCTGGCTCTGCTATTTGCACAGTATCTGTTCATAACTTTTTACCCATAACTCTCTCAGCTTGCCCTGTATCTGATGGCCTTATGTAACTTATCTTTTGAAAAAAAAATTATCATAATCATGACTTCAGACTTTAGTTCCCTCAGGACATTTAAAAATTTTTCATCTTAATGTATCACAAATGTACACTGAAAGGATTTCTGTGAACACAGTTGTTCTGTACTTGTAGCAAGAGCTGTTAGATCCATTTTTTTTTAAACATGGAATGTGAAGCAATTGAAAATAATGAAGCTGACTCAGACTCATACTTATCAATCCAAACTGTTCTAAAGAACTTTCACCTCCATGCAAAGGATCATGGTGATGATAAAAGACACCGGGTCACACCTTCTCTTTTTAAACATTCTTTCCCAGCTCAGCAAATTTAGAATGGTATACTCAACCATGCATATACACTGGGATTACAACTTCATTTCTGAAATATTTTAAGGGACTCATTCAAAAATAGAACATAGAAAGTAAACATAGCTCCAAATTCTTGCTTCTCAGAGGGTCACATTGATGCAGTTGACTGGTAATCAGGAGCCTGATCAGAAATACATGACAATGAGTTTTTTTTTTTAATAAATAAAGATTGATTACATTCCATGTTGAAAGTCAAAGTGTTAGTTACTCAGTTGTGTCTGACTCTTTGTGACCCCATTGACTGTAGCCTGCCTAGCTCCTCTGTCCATGGAATTCTGCAGGCAAGAATATTGGAGTGGGTTGCCATGCCCTCCTCCAGGGGATCTTCCCAACCCAGGGATCAAACCCACATCTCTTATGTCTCCTGCATTGGGAGACAGGTTCTTTACCACTAGTGCCACCTGGGCTGAATTTACATTCCATATTAAGCATTGATTATTGTATCCTGTTTTGTTTTGTTTTTAAGTAACTAGAGTTGACCTTTCAGGGACTCCCTTGGGCATTTTTTAAAACTTTTTATTTAGTATTGGGGTATAGCTGATTAGCAATGTCATGATAGTTCAGATGAACAGAAAAGGGACTCAGCCATCCATGTACATGTATCCCAGATGGGATTTTTTAAAATAGGCTTTAAAGAAGGGAACATTTACAAAAGTATGAACTGCATTAAGGGAACCAATAAGAGATGCTAAAACTTGCAGGAATTAGCCATGTTGGAGAGCCATTACTTGGCCTAACTGGGCATGGGGAAGAAATGAAGGAGTTAGAGGAAGACAACCATGGCCATGACCTCATACCACTGGGGAGAAAGTGTGGGGGCGGGAGAAGGGGGACAGAGATGTTGAAGTTAATGGAATATACACTCTGACCTTTCTCCCTTGCCCTTCACTCTCTTGGCACCTCCCACTCCTATGGCTTAGCCCAATGAGAAGTTAAAGGGCAGGAGTCCCCAGGCCATGTATTCCATGGGTGTCAGAGCAAGGTAGAGAAGGGTGGAAAATCAATTTGCAGAAGGGAGAAATGGGGAATAACCAGCACACGGCCTCAGCTTTTTTGAACAGTATTTATACAAAAGAACAAGTTGGGGAAATTGAAAACGGTTATCTGGTTTATAATTCAAGTCCCTCAGAAGATGATGCTTTTAAGGAACGTATTGTTTGCCTGTCATTCCAGTCCCTTATTGATCAAATTGTGGATATAATTGTTTGTTTACCTTACTATCTGACATTGTCTTCCTGGTCCCAGTCAGTGGAAATGCCTGGAGCTTATCTCTAAAGTGAGACAGATTTGAGCTTAAATTTTTTATCTGCTCCAAGGAAAGCACTGCATGTTTGTTGTTGTTGTTGTTGTTATTGTTTAATCATTCTTGTTGTTCAAATTCTGTCTTGAAATATTAAAAGTTAAAAGGATGATTCAAAGAAACCGGACTTCAAATTGCCTAGAGCAACATGATACAGAAGGTTCTCTGACTCTTCGACTGTTGAGGTAAGGGAAAAAGTAAACACGTTTATAAATGTCAGACACAGCCCCTCTAGGGGCTATTGATGCAGACAGCCAGAGACGGCATTAAAAAAATTATCTAAAGGGCTTGATTCAATATCATTGCTGACCAGAAGTCTGGGAAAGAACTGATGTTGATGTGCTTGAAAAGTCTTACCTATCCCCCATCAATGTCACTGCACACAAGACCCTCTTTAAAGGGGCCAGCAGCTGAGATAACAAAGTTGGTTTCTATCTTACTGCTCTACATTCAGTGCCTTGCTCTGTGCTTAAGTCACGTGTTACTGATTCAGAAACTCAACCAACATTTCTACTTCTTGGATGTGGTACACTCTTCTGAGAATTTCATTCAGTCCACATATGCCCTATCTCTGGTCATCACCATGATAATCAGTGTGGTTCCTTCCCACAGTGGGGTTTTATGTAAAAGTATTATTCTGTTAGTGTTCTCTGATTTTCTCTGCCCACCCTCCCTTCACGGATACACAGAGGGTCAATTTCACTCTCCTCCAGTCTACATTGTAGATGAAATAAAGAAATCTTAAAGATATTCAAAAAACTTCTAGCTTTGTGTTAAATGAAGAGTCTCAGAAATGTGTGTACCAGTTTTTCCTCTCCCAGAAATTAGTTGAGACAGAGTTTAGGCAAAGTGGGAAGAGATGGCAAAACAGAAGCCCAAATGGAAGAAGCACTGAATAGTGGGAAGAATGAATTTTCTGTCATAACAACCAGAGTGCTGAGTAAAAGGAATCCCCTCCCCCTCTCCTAGCCAACTGATAATCTCCAGACAAACACCTTTTGAAAATACTGGACATGTATAAGTCTCTTTTCCCACCCCACCTTTGACCACAAGATGGGGATGGCAGGTAAGAAAGGAGAATCTTTGCCCCTGGTAAGCTGGACCTAAACAGAAACATTTGGGAGTATCCTTTTTGAGCAGGGAAACAGTAGATAGAATTTACTGTCTCACATTCTTTTAAAGAGTTATATTGGAAGCATTACACAGAGTTACATTGGAAGCATTAAGCTCGCTGCTTGTGACTCAAACTCCAAATAATAATGGCTTAAATAAAAGGAAATGTATCTCTCATGTAAAAGAAGTCTACAAACATACATACTCCTTGCATCTTATGACTCTGCCAGCCTCCTTTCATCTCATAGTCTCAGGGAATGGAATAGCAATGGGAATTCCAGCCTTCATGTCCATATTCCAGGTAACAGGAAGGAAAGATGAGGGGACAATCTCTCCTTTAAGAAAACTTTCTGGGAGTTTCACTTGATATTTCCAATTATATCTATTTGCTAGAACTTGAAACCCAGCTTGAACATCTGGAAGTTCACATATTACTTGGAGAATTTTAAGCATTACTTTACTAGCATTTGAGATGAGTGCTATTGTGTGGTAGTTTGAGCATTCTTTGGCATTGCCTTTCTTTGGGACTGGAATGAAAACTGACCTTTTCCAGTCCTGTGGCCACTGCTGAGTTTTCCAACTTTGCTGGCATATTGAGTGCAGCACTTTCACAGCATCGTCTTTCAGGATTTGAAATAGCTCAACTGGAATTCCATCACTTCCACTAGCTTTGTTCGCAGTGATGCTTCCTAAGGCCCACTTGACTACACACTCCAGGATGTCTTACTCTAGGTGAGTGATCACACCATCGTGATTATCTGGGTCGTGAAGATCTTTTTTGTACAGTTCTTCTGTGTATTCTTGCCACCTCTTCTTAATATCTTCTGCTTCTCTTAGGTCCCTACCATTTCTGTCCTTTATTAAGCCCATCTTTGGGCTCCAAAATCACTGCAGATGGTGATTGCAGCCATGAAATTAAAAGACGCTTACTCCTTGGAAGGAAAGTTATGACCAACCTAGACAGTATATTAAAAAGCAGAGACATTATTTTGCCAACAAAGGTCTGTCTAGTCAAGGCTATGGTTTTTCCAGTGGTCGTGTATGGATGTGAGAGTTGGACTATAAAGAAGGCTGAGCACCGAAGAATTGATGCTTTTTTACTGTGGTGTTGGAGAAGACTCTTGAGGGTCCCTTGGACTGCAAGGAGATCCAAACAGTCCATCCTAAAGGAGATCAGTCCTGGGTGTTCATTGGAAGGACTGATGTTGAAACTGAAACTCCAATACTTCTCCCACCTGATGCGAAGAGCTGACTCACTTGAAAAGACCCTGATGCTGGGAAAGATTGAGGGTGGGAGGAGAAGGGGACGACAAAGGATGAGATGGTTGGATGGCATCACCGACTCGATAGACGTGGGTTTGGGTAGACTCTGGGAATTGGTGATGGACAGGGAAGCCTGGCGTGCTGTGGTTCATGGGGTCGCAAAGAGTCAGACACAACTAAGTGACTGAACTGAACTCAAGGAAGGCTGGAAAATTACAGCCTTTATTCTGAGCAGCAAAATCTGTGGGTTCCATTTCTAAGGAGAAAAAGGAAAACAGATATTGGGGTATAACTAACTGTGTCTTCCATGAAGATAATCACAGTGATCTTCTTTCATTTTGTTAAAAAGAAGACAACAGGCCCCAAATGGGGTCACTTATGCTAAGCCCCACGTCATCATGCTGTGCTGTGCTTGGTTGCTCAGTCGTGTCCAACTCTTTGTGACCCCATGGACTGTAGCCTGCCAAGCTCCTCTGTCCATGGGGATCCTCAAGGCAAGAATACTGGAGTGGGTTGCCATGCCCTCCTCCAGGGGATCTTCCCAACCCAGGGATCTAACTGGGGTCTCCTGCATTTCAGGCAGATTCTTTACCAGCTGAGCCACCAGGGAAGGCCTCCCACATCATCATACTGTGGCTTAATTACAATTTCAGCTCTCCTAGAAATGGAATTTTAAACCAGACAATCAGGAATTGCCTGATAAGCACAAGTTAGGTTAGCAAGATAGAGCCCTGTCATCTCCAAAGGGAAAGTAACGGTGCAATCACCAGTATACTTTTTGCCTAGTGTAACTTTCTTTTTCCTGCTCTCCTCTGCCTATAGAAATCTTTCATTTTGTACAGTGCCTTGAAGCTCCTTTCGTTTTGCTAGATCGAATGCTGCCTGATTCTTGAATCATTGAATAAAGCCAATAAAATCTTAAAATTTTTACTCAGTTGAATTTTGTTTTATAACAATTTATAATGGAATAAAAGATGGGAATTAACAGAAAATTAGAGAGGGAAAGAGATAAAATAACAGAAAAAATGCATAAATTCTTGGCATTTATCCTTTTTAAGAGTGGAGTATGGTAAAAAAAAAAATATTAACCTGTAATGTGGCAACAGATATATGAACAGCCAATTTTAATATATTTATACTATGTGCAGTAGAAGATGTAATACAGTAGGATCAGAAGACAGACATTTATTCAAGATTGGAGCCTGGTCAAAGAGGGCTATTGTCAAGGGCCAGTTTCATAATTTGCATGGCCCCATGCAAAATGAAAAGACAAAGCCTTGTTCAAAAAGGACATCACTAATGCCACATGCAAGTGAGGCAATAAAAAACAGAGAACATGCATTTTGTGTTTATCTCCTCAGTTCACACGCATGTGTCATTGTCTCCTTGGGCTTCACTTACAAAACACAAGTTCAAAGATAAAATTATTGTTTCATGACAGTGACTTCAGGGTGTTAAAACAATGGCAGGACCCTCTTGATCGTGGAGCCCTGTGGGACTGCACAGGTCACATGCCCAGCAAGCCAGTCCCAAGTGCTGTCGTAGACATGTGCCACTCATTTCCCTCTTCAAGAAAGGACTCTCTCTAAATAACAGACTGGGAACTGCTGTATAGCACAGGGAACCACACTTTAATAACGTGTAATAGAAAAGAATTTGAAAAAGAACATACATATGTACATGTGTGTGTGTGAGAGAGAGAGTAGCTCAGTTGTGTCCAGTGCTATGTGACCCTATGGACTGTAACCCACCAGGCTCCATTGTCCATGGGATTCTCCAGACAAGAATGCTGGAGAGGGTTGCCATTCCCATCACCAGGGGATCTTCCCACCCAGGGATTGAACCTGGGTCTCCTACATTGAGGGCAGATTCTGTACTGTCTGAGTCACCAGGAAAGCCCATATATGTGCATGTGTATGAATATGTACATAACAGAATCACTTGGCTGTACAATTGAAACAAACAACATTGCAAATTAACTACATCAATAGAAAAGATTTAAAAATTTGACAGAAAGGGGAAAAAAGA
Organism: Cervus elaphus; assembly: GCF_910594005.1. Taxonomy (NCBI): domain Eukaryota; kingdom Metazoa; phylum Chordata; class Mammalia; order Artiodactyla; family Cervidae; genus Cervus; species Cervus elaphus. The sequence goes on along the minus strand of NC_057848.1, from coordinate 132,135,970 downwards.
GAAAAGAAAGGACCCTCTGCCCAGGCGAGGAGTGTGGTTAGCTCGTGAGCTCTAGATGTGATTTTTTTCAGAATCTGTCTCAACTTTAGAGCCTGCTTGGCAACATTCTTGGGGAAGCACAATCCAAGAATTAAGCAAAAGCAGTCTTGTTAAGGGGCTTCCCTGGTGACTCAATGGTAAAGAATCTGCCTCTAAGGCAAGAGACGTGGGTTCGATCCCTAGCTCGGGAAAATCCCCTGGAGGAGGGCTTGGCAACTCACTCCAGTATTCTTGCCTGGAGAATCCCATGGACAGAGGAGCCTGGTGAGCTACAATCCATAGGGTTGCAAAGAGTCAGACATGACTGAAACAACTGAGCATACATGCACAGCCTTCTCAGGGCAACTCCCAGTGATGACTGAGCAAAGCTCTGGTACTCCAGACTGGCCATTTCCACCCAACTTGGGGCTCCTCTGATGGTACCCTTTGCTTGGGGCTCCTGCTGAGTGGTCAGCAGTTAGATCTGCAATGCTGCCCAATTCCACTTCTGCCCTTTTCCTTTTCTACTAAACTTTTTGCATTCCTAGTTTCAACTCAATATCTGCTACCCACAGAATCCTTAATCTATGACAGCCTCATTTGGAAATTAGGTCTAGAACAATGGATACAGAGCACTTCCCTGGTGGTACAGTGGATAAGAATCTGCCTGCCAATGCTGGGGACATGGGCTCAATCCCTGGCCTGGGAATATTCCACAAGCTGAGGAGCAAATAAGCCCATGGGCTACAGCTACTAGGTCCATGCTCTGGAGCCCGGGAGCCACAGCTACCGACGCCCATGTGCTTAGAGCCTGTGCTCCAAAACAAGAGAAGCCACCACAATGAGAAGCCCTTGCACTGCAATGAAGAGGAGTCCCTGCTTATGGAAACTAGAGAAAGCCCACGCAGCAACAAAAACCCATTGCAACCATAAGTAAATAAATAAATAATGGCAAAAAAAATCATATAGAGGAAGAATGAAGCCCCGGAGGCAGCACATTAACAGAAAAATATGAACCACTGTGCTGCTCTTGCTGGTGCATAGAATATGTGTGTGTTGGGAGTAGGGAGTAGGGAAGCAGAATGTAGAGGAGCGTGGAGGGCCAAACCAGGAAATTGACATTGACAATACAGCTAGACTGCATCTCTTACTCAGAGTTTACCTAATAGCAATATTTTAAAAATTAAAGTGTTAGCTCTTCAATAGTGATACGTATGTAAATCAAGCATGCTTGCTAAGGGTCTATGTGGTGTATCATTCAGAAATAACTTCAGCGCTGCTGTGAGCATGTATTAACCTTTGTAAGTGCATTTCCTGGTTTTGACAATGCATTAATAACATAATTATAGGAGTTTCTTAGGAAGAAATCACTTAAAAAAGATGCAATAATCCAAGTTAGAGTCGAATTTAACCCAAAATTAAATTAATTTTAAATTAATTAAATTTAAAATCCACAGGTTGAAAGGATTTATAACACACATATACAGTCATATTATTCTCACAAAATTGTTTAATTTCAGAAGTAAATAAAACAATTTCCTGTAAGTATTCTGAAAATAAAGACATATTTTAAAAAGATATTAAAGTGAAGTGAAGTTGCTCAGTCATGTCCTACTCTTTGCAACCCCATGGACTGTGTAGCCCACCAGGCTCCTCTGTCTGTGGGGATTCTCCAGGCAAGAATACTGGAGTGGGTTGCCATTTCCTTCTCCAGTGGATCTTCCTGACCCAGGGATTGAACCTGGGTCTCCCACACTGCAGGCAGATTCTTTACCATCTGAGCCACCAGGGAATCCCTAAAAAAAGATATTAAATGAAAATGCCAAATAGATCCTAGATCTATGTTTAGGTATAATCATCATCCCAATTAAATCAATCACCAGAGTTTTTAACTGATGAAATGATTCTAAAATTCGTTTAACTCTACAGGAATATATTAACAGAAAGAATATGTGAGAAGATAACAAATAATTTGTAAAAAAGAATATTAAGAAGGGATTCATCTTTCCTTCTGGTAAAACCTACTATAAAGTGACAACAAGTAAATCAATGTGGCGTTGATGGCAATGTGGCAAAAATAAGCAGGTCAATAAAACAGAAAAAACAGTTCAAAACCAGATCCAGGATTTATCATATGATATAAAACAAATCAGTGGGAAATGAAAAGATTTTTTCAACAGATAGTTTTGTTATGATTGATTAACTATTTGTGTGTGTGTATGTGTGGAGGGGTGTTATTTAGAACCTCATTCTACAGCACATAACAAAATCCATACCAATAGATTAGGATTAAATAATTCATTTTTAAAATATCAAACCATCAAAAAAAAAAACAAAAGAAAACATAGATTTTAATCCCTTCCAGTCTCTAAGTTTAAAAGCAATGGAAGGGAGTTCCCTAGTCATCTAGTGGTTAGGATTCAGAGCTTTCACTGTCATGGCCTGGGTTCAGTCCCTGGGTAGGGAACTAAGATGCCACAAGCCAAGTGGCATGGCCAAATAAATAAATAAATTTTGTTTGAAAGCAAGGATTATTTCACTAGAGAATAGGTAGGATCACATACACTGAAATTTTCTGCATATCTAAAATGCCATGTGTGTGTTTAGTCGCTCAGTCGTGTGCCCTCATGGACTGTGGACTGCCAGGCTTCTCTGTCCATGGGGATTCTCCAGGCAAGAATACTGGAATGGGTTACCATGCCCTCCTCCAAGGGATCTTCCCAATCTGGGATTGAACCCAGGTCTCCTGCATTGCAGGCGGCTTCTTTACTGACTGAGCCACTAGGAAAGCCCATAAATACTGGAGTGAGTAGCCTATCCCTTCTCCAGGAGATCTTCCTGACCCAGGAGTCAAACTGGGGTCTCCTGTATTGCAGGTGGATTCTGTACCAGCTGAGCTACCAATACTGCCACAGATTTAGGGTAAGGACTGAAGGCTGTGTGACTTTGTTCTGATTGGTGGGTGGTGAGATATCAGGGCGGTGTTCCAGGAATCTTGCGCTCAGCTTGAAGTTACCATCCTCCACCTGGATGAGATCCTTAGTTCCTTTGCTCAGTTGTGTCTGACACTCCATGACCCCATGGACTGTAGCCCACCAGGCTCCTCTGTCCATGGGATTTTCCAGGCAAAAATACTGGACTGGGTTGCCATTTCTTTCTCCAAGGGATCTTCCTGACCCAGGGATCGAATCCAGGTCTCCCACATTGCAGGCAGACTCTTTACTGCCCGAACCACCAGGGAAGTCCAAAACAACACTATAAACAATACTAAAATATGAGTTGTAAAAAGCTACCTGCAGTGAAAATACCAAGTAAGTGGTTAATGCTATTTTATAAAGCACTCATAGAATCAACTACAAAAAGACAGGCGTTGATCATCCACTACAGAAGAAATTGAACTGGCTATTAAATATGTGAAAAAATTGTTTCATTAATAACCAAAGAAACACTGATTTTTAGAATTCCAGCACCATGTTGACTTTTCAAGTTAATGGTTAAAAAGTTAACTTGCTTGATGTTGCAGTTGGGGTAGTAAGAAGACAGCCATTCTTAGATATTGCTGATGAGGTGCAAAACTGGACAATTTTTCAGACAAGAAATTGGGTAATTTCAATCAAAGAGCTTTAAAGATGCTGCTACTGTCTTGCCCAATAATTCTATTTTTAGGATTCTATCTCAAGGAAATTCTAAAAAATATGTACCATAACTTATGCACAAAAATGTTCAACTCCATGTTTATTATATAAAATAAATGGAAAGTATTAAATGTTTAATGTGATGATTAAGTAAATTATAGTCCATGACATTAATTCTTTAGAAATTAAAATGTGGGCATGTATGAGTCATTATTCAAGTATTTTTAGTCATTTGCTCATTGAAATCTCACTACAAGGGTACTGGATATCTTCTCTTGGCCTTTGAGGTGTACTCACCACTTTTCCCTAGCCTATTATGTCCCTTGAAGGCTGACTTGTATGAACTGCATCAACAGGTTTCTTTGCCTTCTAGCTTCTGGTTGTCTTAGGTCAATGGAGAGAACCAGCAGGAGATTGTTGGAGGGTGAGAGGTAGGGGGTTTATGTGTCCTGGATAACTCTCTCTGGGCTTCCTGTGGGCTGATTGCCTTTCAGAACTAAAGGTCACAGCTGGTATCAGGCAACCCTTTCCAAACACCTCTTTCACCAGGTTCAGATTACTGCTGTCTACTCCTACCCCTTTATAGTGATGTCACCAGGCTGGAGGTACTGTGCAATTCCTTGTGGTTTTTCTCCATCTTCCCATATCTTTTTATTTTTTAAATAAATTCATCTGTACTACTTTTTTGGGGCTGCACTGCGAGGCATCAGTCAATCAGTTCAATTGCTCAGACATGTCTGACTCCTTGTGAGCCCATGGACTGCAGCACGCCAGGCTTTCCTGTCCACCATCAACTCCCAGAGCTTGCTCAAACTCATGTCCATTGAGTTGGTGATGCTATTCAACCATCTCATCCTCTGTTGTCCCCTTCTCCTGCCTTCAATCTTTCCCAGTATCGGGGTCTTTTCCAATGAGTCAGTTCTTCACATCAGGTGGCCAAAGTATGGGAGCTTCAGCTTCAGCATAAGTCTTTCCAATGAATATTCAGGACTGATTTCCTTTAGGATTGGCCGGTTTGATCTCCTTGCAGTCCAAAGGACTCTCAAGAGTCTTCTCCAAAACCACAGCTCAAAAGCATCAATTCTTCAGCTCTAAGCTTTCTTTATAGTCCAACTTTCATACCCATACATCAATACTGGAAAAACCATGGCCTTATCTAGATGGACCTTTGTCAGCAAAGTAAGGTCTCTGCTTTTTAATACGCTGTCTAGGTTGGTCAAAGCTTTTCTTCCAAGGAGCAATCATCTTTTAATTTCATGGCTGCAGTCACTATCTGCAGTGATTTTGGAGCCCAAAATATAATGTCTATCACTGTTTCCATTGTTTCCCCATTTATTTGCCATGAAGTGATGGGACCAGATGCCATGATCTTAGTGTTGAGTTTTAAGCCAGCTTTTTCACTCTTCTCTTTCACTTTCAAGAGGTTCTTTAGTTCTTCTTCACTTTCTGCCATAAGGGTGGTGTCATCTGCATAACTGAGGTTATTGGTATTTCTCCTGGCACTCTTGATTCCAGCTTGTGCTTCATCCAGCCCAGCATTTTACATGATGTACTCTGCAGATGAGTTAAATAAGCAGGGTGACAATATACAGCCTTGACATACTCATTTTCTAATTTGGAACCAGTCTGTTGTTCTACGTCCAGTTATAACTGTTGCTTTTTGACCTGTGTACAGATTTCTCAGGAGGCAGGTAAGGTGGTCTGGTATTCCCAACTCTTTAAGAATTTTCCACAGTTTGTTGTGATCTACAACAGTCAAAGGCTTTAGCCTAGTCAATGAAGCAGAAGTAGATGTTTTTCTGGAATTCTCTAGTTTTTCTATGATCCAGAGGGTGTTGGCAACTTGATCCCTGGTTCCTCTGCCTTTTCTAAATCCAGCTTGAACATCTGGAAGTTCTCAGTTCACATACTGTTGAAGCCTAGCTTAAAGGATTTTGAGCATTACTTTGCTAGAATGTGAAATGAGTGCAATTGTGTGGTAGTTTGAACATTCTTTGGCATTGCCCTTCTTTGGGACTGGATTGAAAACTGACCTTTTCCAGTCCTGTGATCACTGCTGAGTTTTCCAAATTTGCTGGCATATTGAGTGCAGCACTTTCACAGAATCATCTTTTAGGATTTGAAATAGCTCAACTGGAATTCCATCATCTCCACTAGCTTTTGTTCATAGCAATGCTTTCTAAGGCCCACTTGACTTCACTTTCCCGGATGTCTGGCTCTAGGTGAGTGATCACACCATTGTGGTTATCTGGGTCATGAAGATCTTTTTTGTGTAGTTCTTCTGTGTATTCTTGCCATGTCTTCTTAATATCTTCTGCTTCTGTTAGGTCCATACCTTTTCTGTCCTTTATTGTGCCCATCTTTGCATGAAATGTCCCCTTGGTATCTCTAATTTTCTTTAAGAGATCTCTAGTCTTTGCCTTTCTATTGTATTCTTCTTTTTCTTTGCATGGATCACTGACAAAGGCTTCCTTATCTCTCCTTGCTATTCTTTGGAACTCTGCATTCAAATGGGTATAGCTTTTTCCACTGTGGGATGTGGGATCTTAATTCCCCAACCAGGGATTGAACCCTCCCCCGTCCCCTGCATTAGAAGTCAGAGTCTTAATCACTGGACTACCGGAGAAATCCCTTCCCATATCTTTTAAAATATTTCCTTTGTAATACTTTCTCCAAATGAAGTTTCCTGTTTTCTGCTGGAACCTTGACAGACACAACAACTTAAGAGATACTATGGCTGAGATAGGCAGAGAGAAGTTAAGTAATTTGCCCAAGGTTCCAAAGGAGGAAATGATACTTGTAGGATATGTCACAATTATTTATGTATCTATCTTAAACTAACTTGCATTTTTTATTAGAAAAGATAAGCATAATATTCAGTACAAATAAGCAAAATGAAGAGAGAAAATACATTTCTGCCCATCTATTCCATCCATTATATATTTAATAAGATTCCCACATTTTAATCTCCAAATTCCTACATTGAGCCTCAGGCTTTATATTCAATTTCTTATCATATATGCTTCATTTGGATGTCTCAAAGGCACTTGAAACTCAACATGTCCAAAAACAAGTTCTTTCGTGATCTTCCAAATCCTATCCACAACCAAGTCCTGTCAATTTTACATGTAAATGTCTCTAGTATGTCCATATCTCTCCAGCTCCACTGCCACCACCCACCTTAGTCCAAGACACCACCATCTCTTTCTTCGGAGAACTCCAAATCTTGGTCTCCCTGTATTTATCCATCTACTCTTGTCCACTTCAATCTATTATTCATATGGCAGACAGAGAGACCTTTTCAAAATTCCATCCAGTCATAGCGCCCCTTGCTTAAAACCAGGAAGTGGCTTCCACTGGTTTAGAATACAGACCAAGGATCTTATTTTGGCCCAGCTGATCTCAGCAACTTTGCCTCCTGTGCTTCTCTCCTTGCCATAGCTCCATGGGTTGGCTTTCAACTGTTCCAATGAACTATGCTTCTTTCTACTATGGGGCCTCCTTGTTCTCTCTTTCTGGAACATTTTTACACACACCCTCCCTGGCAATGTTAACTTCCAGAATGGTCTAGACACTCTGACACTTTATTGCTATGGACCTTTCCAAAATAATATTTATCAGAGTTTGAACTGACACGCCAACCATGTGGTTTACTTCCTCCACAGCTCCTCTAGTAAGCTGTATGGCAATGAAGGTCTCCAACTGTCTTGTGTCACCTGTGTATCCCAAGTACCTTGTCCCATGCCTAGCCCATTGTATGAAATCAAATATTTGAATGAAAATAATGCAGTGGGACTAATGAGAAAGTTGGACAGAATCATATTAGAAAGTGCTGAATTCTTTATTATTTCCTGTTTCTTTGCTTCCAAGTCTAAAAATGATACCAATTTAGTCATGTTTCAACTCCTTTACTAGAAAGTAAAAACTATTAAAACTGGATAAAGAAAAAAATTAAATTTGTATTTTAGTTTCCTCAAGAAGATACTATTTGATACGAATGGAGGTATCAGGGTAGGCGGGTATGCAAGAGAAATGTTTGTAAGTGCCAATAGATTTTCATTAATTTCTTAGAGTTCTCAACATTTACTCTGAATTCACGTCAAAATTACATCTTTTTGAGGGCTCTAGTGATGACAAATCCAGCTCTAGGAGGATAAGGTGGAAATTAAGGGATAAAACTAGCAAAACAAGAGACTGATTGAACAATAAAACATATGCACTTAATATTCCTTCCAGTTGAACGGGAAATAAGCTTTCTTTTTTAAAATTTGTTTCTGCACTTTAGTCATTCATTGACCTTCGCTTTTAAACTGTACGTCCCACTTAATCTGTGATTTTGAGTTCTTAACTTTTTTGCCTACTTGCTTCGAGTTTGCTAAAGAACTTCAGCTTGAAAAACCCTATAGACCCCCAATAACTGCCAAATCTTCCCCTAGGGACACCTCTCACTGCGCCCCGCCCCCTCTCGAGGGAGGGACCGCGACTGCGCAGACCTCCCTGTGATGTCACAAAAGAGCCAAACCAGGTGGCGGGGAGTTGGGGGGGGGGCAGCCCTGCTATCGGCCTTTCAGGTCCGCTTCCTTCCCTAAGACCACCCCACTACCCCCGCCCAGTCCTCCCCTTTTAGTTAAATCGTTAAGAATAAAAGCACCAGGTTGAATCTCCACGTGGCCACGCCCATACTCTCGTCAGGCCACACCCCCTACTTGGGTGGCGTCCCCCAGGCACCACCGGCAGGAGGGCTCCCGCGCGCGGCGCGTATGGGCGGGGAAGGCGGAGCCAGGCCTCTCCAGCGCCTAGTCTTTCGGCCCCATAGCGGGCCTGGCTCCCCGGGCTGGGCTCTAAGAGTGCCGATCCCGGCCAGCTTGGGCGGGAGAGGCGCGCGCCCCTGAGTGAGGGGTGAAGGAGAGTAGAACATCGCCCCCAGCCCCGCTCCCCCTCCCCCGCCCCGCGCTCCAGATCAATGAGCGCACCCAACTCGGCTGCCCCCTTCAGCAACGGCCGCCGCGGCGGGAATGGGCGCGAGTTACAACGCTCGCCGGGAGTCGGAAACCTCCCGGCCCAGATTCTGGAGGCCGCCAACATCGCGGGCGTAGCCTCGTCCTCCTCGTCCGGGAACACCAGTTCAGAGTGGTTGACCTCCCACCAGCATTCCAGCTGCCTGTCGAACACGTCCACAGCAGCGGACGCCAGATACACCCGAGGCTGCAGCGCGCCCTCCCGACTCATCCCGGGTTTTGGCTTAAGAACTGACACAGGTCTCAGGGTTGGCATCTGGGGCTTTGGCGCCCGCGGCCTGAACGACAGGGTCCGTATGTCTGCCTTCCGCCCGACCACCACAGACGAGGCCGCCTCGGCCTCTAACCTGGGCCCCAACAACCCCCGGGTATCCGTACAAGGATCTGTCCCGCCCTCAAGGTCTCCCCGATTGCCCCTACAGAACACCTTGCACTCAGCACCGGACTCCACCCGGACATCAATAGGAGACACTCCTAGTCCCACTAACACCTTCAGAGGGTCGGTGCAGGGGTCCATCTCGCCCGTGAAGCCCGCCTTTATCAAAATATCGGCACCAGCACCTCCACCACCCAATAACACTCCCCCAGTGTCACTTCTTGGATTAACCTCGCCCTCAGTATCCGGCTCCCCCTTGGGTTCGGAGCAGGGACCACCCAAACCCAGTAACTCCCCCGCACTGTCAGGACAGGAGTCCAACCGTGTCTCCATGCCCGACTTCCAGCAGTTAGCTGCAAAAAGATCTGCCCCGCTCTCAGCCTTGTCCCGAGAGTCGGTACAAGAGTCTACCCCGCCCTCGGTGGTCAGCTTTCCTGAGAGTTTGGTGCGAGGATCTATCACGATTTCGGACTCCTCCCGAGTGTCGATTCGAGGGTCCCCGCCGCCCTCAGATCTTAGCACCCCTCGGAGTTCGATACCAGGACCTCTTACTCCCGTGAACTCTCAAGTGTCCACACAAGAGTCCACTCAGCTCTCAGAGCAAAGTTACCCCCAAAGATTAGTGGAAGGATCGGCTCCACCCCCGGTTTCCCCCGGGGTACCAGTACCAGGGGTCGCTCCGCCCTTGGAGCCCGGCTCCGCCCAGGAATCGGTGGAGGAATCGGCTCCGCCTTCGGGCTCCCCCCGAGACTCGGTAGAAAAGTCCGCTCCGCCCTCGGCCAGACCCACTCCTGTACCCACGCCCCGGGAGAGCCGCAACCAGAGCATGGAGAGTCTGCAGAAGACGAGTGACGCGGGCCAGATGTTCGACGTAGTCGTGATAGGAGGCGGCATTTCAGGTCAGTCTGGACCGTAGCACTAGCCTGAGGGACCCTGGCCGGCCAAGTGTGGGGACTTGCCGTCTGAAAGTGGCGTTTGGGGGCGGAGGTGGGGGGGAGGTGGGGGGGGGGTCTCCCTTGTGCATGCGAGACTGCTACAGCTGCCGGGCCCCCGATCCTGCGAGGAGGGAATGGGATTGAGCCGGTGGTGTGACCTGGGGGAGGCAGGCACAATAATTTTTACTACTACTACGAAATACTAATATTTAATTAGCTCTTGCTGTGCAGTTGCATTTAGCAGTTTACGTGGATTTTCTCAGTCCTCAGCGGTCCTGTGAGGTGGGTACTCTACTCGTCCCTATTTTACAAAACCTAGAAACGGAGGTAACTCTGAGAAGTCACGTCACCCAGCTGGGAAAGTGACAATGGTTTTCTCTCACGTGAGACCCTTACTCCTAATTCCGGCGGTGGTTGTTCTGCCTTGCTGATTTCACGCCCTTTGCCCCAAACAGAACAACAGTTTATGGATTTTTGTAGTATATCGAAGTAGTAATAGTGTTGTTCCAGTCCTGCTATTCTCCAAGTGTTTTTCCTTAGAAAATCTGGTAACTGGAGAGGAAGGAGGAAGAATCTTTTAGGAAAAGGTTTCTTTCTTTAAAAAAAAAAAAAGGTGGGGGCAGGGGGAGAAACATGGGCTCTTAGTTTTAACCTACTCCAACCCCCCCCCTTTTTTTAGAACTCATTTATTGCTCAAAGGGAATCCCTCTGTGAAGCAGGGGCTGCGGGCAGATAAGGGAATACCTTGTTTGTGTCTTTCTCCACCGACTGAATCTTGCCCTGTTATGAGGAAGCTGGCAAGCCTATGTTCCTCTAGTCCCGGTTTGGGTTTGTAGCTGACCAACTGAGTGGTGTAGGAAGTTTCCTCGGATCTTCCTGGAAACCTCCTCATGATTGAAACATTAAATTGTCACTTATGATGTCATAATTGGTAAAATGTTTGAAATTTAAGAATTGTGTTTCACATCTAGATAGAGTCCCACACTAGTTTGTCCACGACCAGGGAGGATGTTAATCACTTCTGAAATATACCTGCAGGATCTAATTTAGAAGGAGGGAGAAATGAGGTGGGAGGGAGTAAGTAGGATGCCTCCAAGTAGCCATTTTTATGTATAATCCTTTGAGGAGACTCTGAACATGCTTACAAATGAATTTTGCTTGGAGATAGCTTTTGACTTGGCCTGTTTCACGTAACATTTTTAACCACCAGGGAAGAAACTGACTTGAGCTATTGCTCTGACAACTCCAGTCAGGGCCAGCAAAAACACATGTATGTCAGAGCATTAGGAAAGCAGATCTTGGTTGAGAGTATGAAAAAGTATTTCTCTTATTCCCCTTCATTCATTTATTAGCTTCTTTATTCATTCAGCAAACACTTGTTGAGTGCCTGCAATGAAGTAGACTGGTGTTTCTAAAAGCCTGATTCTTGTATGCAAGCCCCTCCTAGATAAGCAATGTGATTGTTCATCACTGGAAAATAAAGATGATGATAATGTGTTGTGTAAATTGACTAGGAGTTCCGTCTCCGTTCCCCATTTCCATATCATTCATATTTCACAGTTTAGGGTTCTTACTGTGATTTTATGCCTGTCTTCTTCTTGTTCTAGTATCCCTTAAGGAGCATTTTGTCTTTTACTTTTTCTCTGTCTGATGACTGGCTCTTCTCCCTTTCCACACTTTACTCGAAGTAGTTGGTCATGAACAGAATTGGATTTACCATGTAGCTGATGTAAGGTTCTACAGCCTTAAAACTGCAGGTCCCTTCTGGTTCTCATCCTAAAAAAAATAACCAGTTTCATACTGAGTCTTGTATTTGTAATTTTGTATTCTTTTTTTTTCTTGAAGAGGCAACCAAATTATGTAAGCTTTAGGCTCCTCAAAATCTGGATCTTTCCATGGTCACTAAGAATTATTACTTTGTTCATTTCCACATGAGAGAAGAAGAGAGTATTTCTTGCATGGTAGTTCACACTCCTATTCCAGAACCCAACTTCCACTTCATCAGTGACAGTGGAGAAGGCACTGGGATTCCTTTAATATCATCTCTTATCAGTCAGATTTGATTTTAACACCAAAATTGACCAGAAACATTGCTTTCTGGCTGTGGTGTCTTGCCAGATGCTTCACAACTAAAATGAAAGAAAGTAGATGTAAGTCTAGCTCAGGATAAAACCTGCACATAGACAGGGTGTTTCCCAAGCAGGTGAGAGAGGTTACTTTGCAATGGTTCTTGAGCTCTGAAACACATCATCTTTGTGTGTTCTTAGGAGTATCCCATGAGTTACTTAATAGTCCCCATATCAGTTTTAAATGCTTTTGGGTATTTCTTAAAACTCTTGTCAGAACTGGCACATTTTAATGTGCCACATATATACATACTTACAATATATGGCCAATACTTTGCATCTGCTGTGTTATTCCTGTTATATAACAAAATAGCTCTGCAAAACATACAAATCCTAAATTCCTCAAAAGCAATCCATATGCATGGAATTATCTTTCATTTTTTGTAACTATCTCTGCACAAAGAACAGCAACATCTTAAGGTATCTCCCTTTTGTCATTAAAAATCTTAGAACTGAGCATGTCTTACAACCACAAGATCCCTTTTTCCTCCCACTCACCAGTTAAATTTTATGTATTTAATTGAGAAGGGGCAACCCTTGCTACTCATTTGTAAGTAGTGTTATGGTATCTTCAATGTGCTCTGACCCTTCATCCATCGTCTGTCATCCATCACCAAGTCCTTTCTGGAACTTCTTTCATGCTTTTTGTGACATCATCAGATCATGAATTTTTATCCTACACTGATTGCTCCTTTTCTAGTCCTTTCATTGGGCCCATATTCTTGCAACCTTCTGGTTTTGAAATGGCCTCAAGGTTCAGTTATTCATCACTTTGGGGCTAATATGCACTCTCCTCCTCTCTTTTTCATTCTAGGACTTCACCTTTCACTTTATCTACACAAAGCTCTTAAGTCTCTAGTTTGAATCCTTTGCTTTGTCCCAACTCCTGTCCCATAGCTTATCTGCTCTTGGATATTTATACTTCAGAGTTGACTGTCTTATTCTTACTTCATATTCAACATGTTCCAAAGCCTCCTTGTTGTCCAACCCAGCTTCTCTTACTCACTTCCTCAACTCTGTTCTTGGCACCACTATCCTTTCCATCATTTGGGGCACTCCTTCTGTTTTATCTTCTATGGCCAATCAACAGATCCTTCTAACGCCTCCTCGAAGCTCTTTCATCTCTTGTATGTCCGCCATCCCCAGGAAGGACCCTTAACCCCTTTGACTAACCAGGTTTTAACTATCTTCCTAATGACCACCCTTTGGGGTCTCCCTTCATGTCCATCCCAGACTTGATTTTTTAAAAATACTTCTTTCATCAGCTTGTTCTGCTCAAGACATTCAGTGGTCTATTGCCAGCCTCTCAAGCTCCCTTCCCCACCCCACACAAGTATCTAGTCCCACCTTGTTGGACAAGTAGCATTTCCCACCATCCCTAACATGGCTTTAGTCACACTGCTGTCTTGTCTTTAATGCTACACCATGTTTATTTTGTTCCTCTGGTCCTTCCCTGTTTTTGTTTCTCTTAACACAGAAATGCTTCTCTCTGAACATTTGCATCCTATCCATTCTTCAATACCCGGTTAAAACCCTTTTGCTTGATCCTTTTGCCTCTCCTTGACTTTTCTCTCTTGTGGAGCTTGTAATCTATATCTGACCATTTGAACTTATTTCATGTCCTATGTCTTGATGTTATTTTAAGGATAGCAGTTGAGTCACTGACATTACATGCTAGTTCTTACTCACGAACCAACACAGGTAAAGCAAATGACAGAAACCCAGTGGTGTAAGATTTTAAAATCTGCCCCTGGGAATTTCCGAATTAGCTCTCTTTAGGAAGAGAGAATAAGAGGGAAAGAGAAGGGGGGAGGAAAAATCCCACCTCCAGGGGACAGTGAATACTTCAGAGTCTTTGGGCCAAAGGAGTTTTTAAAAGACAGTCTAGTCCAGTCCCCTAAGATTTTAATCATCTCCACAGCATCTCCTGGCTGCAGCTTTGAACAAACACATCTAGGGAAAGAGAATGCTGTACCCCTAAAAGCAGCTCATTATGAGCAGGGGTGGCTCTGGGGCCTGGAAACTCATTCAAGCATTTTGGGAGCTGCTACCATATGCCTACCAGATCACAGAGCTAGAGGTAGATAAAGAGGAATAACAAGTGTCCCAGCTTACACAGTGCCCCATCCTCTTGTGAACAGTAACCAAGTGAGAAAATAATTGACATTCATACAATGAGAGAAATATTAATATTATGAATCTGAACAGAATGCCAGGACCTTGAGAGATAAGTAGGATTTTTAACAGGTAGAGATAAGAGGATAGAAAAAAGACATATCAGAGAGTCCAGAGGAGTACAGATACAGAGTCGGGAAGCCCTAAGCCACATATGAGCAGTGTTTAATTTAAACCTATGCCACGAGTCCCAGGGAAGGAAAACAGTTGCCTGCTGTGCCTCTAGTGATGTGATCCTGGTAGTCGCTGAGGTCACACTGGTGTGTCACGTCTGCCCCCATGGTTAGCCAGGACACAGTGAAAGCACTTTCATCATAACACTGGATAGTCCTGGGTGATTAAAGTCTTTCCATGTTTTTTTTTTTAGATTAAATTTCAAGTGTCTTATAGAGAGAGGTATTTCTAAATAGTGACTAAGCAGCAGAACCTCCCTGTATTTATATCCACAAGCTGAGCTCCACTAAAAGACTTGAGAGCACTAGCCACTCAGAACGTTGTGCTGTGTAAGAGCAGCAAGGATGGAATCTTTCTTATCACTGGAGACAGAAAAGTCATTTCGCAAGACTGACTGTTGTTCTGAATCCTGCCAGCGAGTCCACAACATACCACAGTTTCCCTTTTTGTTGAACTACACCACCATGAAGAATCATTTCTGCTAGCAGTGTTTTAGGCATTTTTAACCCAGAACTTGGCAGCACATACTGTATGGTTTTGTAGTGATTAAGAAAAGCTTACAATACACTTAGTTTCCATGCCTTAGTTATTTAGATACTCTGTGGTTCACTGCAACTTAAGCATTCATTTTCTGCCTCTCAGGACCACTTCTTTGCCCCTATTTTTTTTCTCTAAGCTAGGATTCTTTAACTTTATTAACTTTTGATGGTGAACAAAGAATACAAGAATTAAATTTATTTGGTTCTGATTTTTTGATGTCTTCATGGTTGAATGAGCTTTGGGGTTTATCTGACATTTAATGGGCAGTTTTAGCATTTGGCCAATACTAATTTATATGAATCTATACGTAATTCTTGGCTATTTAGTAATAGATCTAAGGACTTCCCTGGTAGTCTAGTGGTTAAGACTGCGCTTCCACTGCAGGGGGCATGGGTTTAATCCCTGGTTGGGGAACTAAGATCCCACATGCTGTGGCATTGCCAAAAAGGAAAAGCAAACAAAAAACCCAAACAAACATAAAACAATAGATCTAAGTATAATATAATTATAGAAGTATAGTATAACTATAGTATGGATCACAGAGACCAGTAGTTGAGAAAAGGAAATGTGGAAATCTGTTATTGGCAAGTATTGGGTCATGCAGCCTTTGTGCAGGTGTGACATACACATATATTACATATGATAAATCTGGCCAGTATTTAAATGCAGGTATACTCCCCAAAACTGAGGTAATATTGCAGTTTCGTATCACACACAGGGGTTTGCAAGAGTGTAGACATCCAGTCAGCGCTGGTTTGAAAATGACACTTGCATGTGTGAAGTGAAGTGAAGTTGCTTTAGTTGTGTCTGACTCTGCAACCCCATGGACTGTAGCCTGCCAGGCTCCTCTGTCCATGGGATTTTCCAGGCAAGATACTGGAGTAGGTTGCCATTTCCTTCTCCAGAGGATCTTCCTGACCCAGGGTTCGAACCTGGTTATCCTGTATTGCAGGCAGACTCTTTACCTTCTGAGCCACCAGGGAATTCCTTGCATGTATGAGGTAGATGGATTTCATAATGATAGTTACTTTTCATTTTAAATTCAAGTGTTTAGAACTGCATAAAATGAATCAAAAGAAGTCAAGTTACATTTTAAATGTAACTGTTTGAGACAAGTTGATTATTACGACTACTTTATCCTTTTATTTGAAAAATGTTTTGCAGTTTTACCAGCAATTTGTGTTTTCCTTTGGATGATCTGTTTTTTATTCTGTTGTCATCTAGACTTAGGAATTAAGGCAGCTTAACATCTTTGACAGTTCTGTCATTTGTAAACTTAGAGGTTGGATTAAGTTATGCATGATCTATCTTCCAGTATCTTTGTCAATATAGTTGGTTCAAGGGTCTGTCTTCAGCTTTCTCTTTTGGACCCCTTCTTCAAAGCTTTTTCTTTTTTTCTTCCATGTTGTATTTTGAAAATGATTTTCATCATTCTTCATATTGATATCCTACTCTAACTTAAATCAGTATTTGGGTCTTTCTTCCAGATACTCACTCACACTGTCCATCACCAACTCCCAGAGCTTTCTCGAACTCATGTCCATGGAGTCAGTGACGCCATCCAACCATCTTATCCTCTAACACCCAATTCTCCTCTTGCCTTCAATCATTACCAGCATCAGGGTCTTTTCCAATGAGTCAGTTCTTTGCATCAGGTGACCAGAGTATTTGAGCTTCAGCTTCAGCATCAGTCCTTCCAATGTATATTCAGGACTGATTTCTTTTAGGATTGGCTGGTTTGATCTCCGTACAATCCAAGGGACTCACAAGAGTCTTCTCCAACACCACAGTTCAAAAGCATCAATTCTTCGGTACACAGCTTTCTTTATAGTCCAATTCTCACATCCATACATGACTACTGGAAATCATAGCTTTGACTAGACGGACCTTTGCTGGCAAAGTAATGTTTCTGCTTTTTAATATGATGCCTAGGTTGGTCATAGCTTTTCTTCCAAGGAGCAAGCGTCTTTTAATTTCATGGCTGCAGTCACCATCTACAGAGATTTTGGAGCCCAAGAAAATAAAGTCTGTCACTGTGTCCAATGTTTCCCCATCTATTTGCCATGAAGTGATGGGACCAGATGCCATGATCTTAGTTTTCTGAATGTTGAGCTTTAAGCCAACTTTTTCACTCTCCTCTTTCACTTTTAAGAGGCTCTTTAGTTCTTCTTCACTTTCTGCCATAAGGGTGGTGTCATCTACATATCTGAGATTATTGATATTTCTCCTGGCAATCTTGATTCCAGCTTGTGGTTCATCCAGATAGAACAGTGAACCTGCCTATTTTGAAAAGAAAGAACTTGGGGAGAGAACATTGGTGAAGAAAATGGAAGGCTGTGGTGGTCAATGTGATTTTTAACTACTAATATTGGCATTTACAGATTTTATGTATTGAATTGAAACCATCAGTGTTAAATATACATTTCAATTTAATATACATTTGTAATAACAAATAAGGTCATTGGTCATTGAAGGCATCTGACAGAATTCAGACCCAAATGGAAGAGTTAAGTTATGTTAGTCCATTTATCTATCCAGTGACCGTGTGAGGCATAGGCCCCCTCTATGTAGCAGGGGTTACAACTATGAACCTGAAGTGGCCTTGATGTTTGAGGCTAGTTCAGTGGTGACACAAAAAGGAGAAGGAAATGACAAACAGGAAAGTGTTTCATGGTGGAAATAATGCTTGACAGAAGTGCTGTGGATCCTGGATGAAATCTGAAATGTAACAAGAATGACCTTTCAAGTGACTTTTTTTTTCAGGTTAAATTAATTAACTGTTATCTGTGGCCTAAGTTAAAAATCTTTTTCTTGCATGTCTGCATATATTCTTCACTCATTTATTTATTTATTCAGTAAATGTTGATTGAATGCTCAATATGTGCTTTGAACAAAATTTATGGTTTTAGCTTTTTTCCGTCTTTGGGAACATTGCTTCTAAAACTTCAGTATGAACTGATGTTTGACTGTACTTTTTTCCTTGTAGTATTTGACCCAAGAGTCCAAAAGTGCCATTAATGTAAGAATCCTTTGGTCAGAGAACACGTCACTGAATAATAGAAAATTAATAAAATATTTAATATGTGATATACACTATACACATTCATAGGTGGTGATGAACGTCAAAGTTGAAGAAAAATCCCACTTTAAGAAATAAACAGGAAGAACTAGGAGAGCCAGCAGAACATAAACGATAGCTACACTAAAGCTTTGCTTCAACCCTTAGCTTGTGCTCTAGGCATTGTTCACTTGGGACCCTGCTTAGGTGAGTTTATTACTAAATAGTTGCCAATATTTTAAGCAATGAAACCAGATTTCCCAAAGTGTATTTTTTAGATGTAATTTTTTTTAGGCAAAAGGTGGAGCAATGCTAAGTTAAAGGAGTCTCTTCACTGCAGGACTTATCAGAGCCTTTAGTATGCCAGCATGCATCATAACATTTCCCAGAAGGGAAAACAGCATATGTCCCAACTTCCGTGACCATTGATACTTTACCCCAGAGCATCTTGAAGACTAGTATTCCATAAAACATCTTGGAAATTGCTGCCTAACCACAGTGCATCCGAGTATGTAGAATCTGAGTACAGCAGTGTGGAGTGCCCCTGAGTGTATTTTCAGTTTCAGTGAAAGAATGGGGCAAATAATGAGTTAGAGGGTAATTGCATTCCCTAAGTTGGGTGAGATCCATTTATCTAAAGTGAAGATGAATGCTAAACAATAATCAAATAAATTAGGACTGTCTAGACAACCAGTCTGTCGAATTCAGGGCAAATTAAAGTTAATTGCGAGTTTTTATCTATTTATCATTTGAGACAGTTCTGTCTTTTTAGCTTATCAAAGGGATTAGAAGATTTGGCATTTTCAAAAGCAGATAATTATTTCTCTGAAAGGAAGCGCAAAATGCAGGTAGATATAGATAGATAGATAGGTAGATAGATAACAAGAATGGTTTTATCATGTGTATGTATGTAGAAAATGTACTAGTAGTATTAAGAATCTCCTAACTTACTTAGGCATAAAGGTTTAAATGACCAGGCACTCTATCCTTGTCAGTCTTTCTTAGTTGCTTGAGATAAATATAATCTAAGTAGCTTTGGAAGCTTGACTGTTGCCCTCATCCAGGGCACGGTTTTGTTTTCTTGGTATGTAGTTCCTCTGTTCATTGCAACAAGCGTTTGAGCACCTGCAACTCAGCAGGCTCGATTCCAGGGATGCAAAGGTGTATAACACATATTAGACACTAGTCAAGAGGCAGATCTCTGGGCGGGTGGTTATGTTGCCTTGGACAAGGGCAAAAGGCCACAGTGGTTTGGACAAGAGTGGCCAGGACTACAGTGGTGGGAAGCAGCAGATGTATAGAGAGTGCCAGGTGGTGATGTGTGCTAAGAAGAAAAATACAGCAGGGTAACAGATTGTGAGAGATGATTATATCACTTGTCCATATTGAAAGTGGGGTCACTGAACATTTTTCATGAGGAATATGCTACATTTCAAGGTTTATTCTAATCATTTGTTGTAGAAGGAAAATCAATAATTGAACTGGAAAGGGTAGCACAAGTCAAATGGACAAATTTCGTCTTTTCCTAATGTGAATGTACTTGAAGAAGTAAGGTAAAAGAAAGGGCCCTTGGCGAGGAGGTAGAGAAGGCAGGTATGAAGCTAGGTTCCACAGTTACAGATTATAGCCCAGAAAGCAAAGGGCCATTTCCTCAAAGTCTTCGTTGCTGATATTAATTCCTTCTCCAGGTGTGCTGTGTGGCTTAAATCATTTCCTATCCCATTTCTATGGGGAGGAGCCATCTCAGGATATCAGAAGCACTGCTGAATCTGTGGAAGCACGGTTTCCATGGGCAGCGGCTGTAAGAAGCTGGAGCTTGGTTTGAGGTTGCTATGGCAACACCCATGCTGGCTGCATACATCATCTCACCCAGGCTTTCCTGATCTAATAACCAGGATTAACAATTGCCTGAACTCTCATATGAGGTGTGCTTTTAGCAGACTTGAGTTTTTTTTAAGCCTCTCTAATAAATCCATTAACCTATTTTATTTTGGTTTCTCTAAAACCCAAATGGTTGAAGAGAGAGAAGCCAGAAAAGAAATTATATTGTTTTAAGCTCATCATCCTTATTTAAAATACTTAACTGCAAAGTGATTAAAGGTTCTCTTCTGCCGTTTTCCCTTTTTTGGGTTTTTGCATTTTGAAACTGATCAGATCCTTATATACATAATAGGGCTTTAACAAACTCTCTGTGCATTTATCTTCTCCACAGAAGACCATTGTGACAGAAAACCTACTACTGTCACAGAAAACCACTGGACATTTGGGAGTTTGGGGCTCTATTCCTCCTAATGAACTTGGTTTGCCACGATTTGGGAGAGGAAGAGCTCTTGGTGCAGGTGCAGAAATATTTTACCAGTGCCCCCCTTAGATCTCTTTCTTCAGACATGCCCATGGGAGGTTCACAGGCTAGATACTATGACACTTATGAGTCCAGGATACCAATGAATCTCATACACTTGCAAGTTTAATAGATTGCCTCTGCAAGGCTTGTTTTTCCTTCCCATCTCTGACATGAGTCCAGGAGTCTGTAGGTCTAACAGCATGTGTTGGAGCCAGCTTCTACTGTCTTGAAAGGACTGAGCCTGATCGAACATATGTCTTCCCAGTTTCACGTTCAATGATATCACACTGGTAGCTTGTAATCACTCTGATGAACCAAATCAGCCATGATGAGAGTGTATATATATCATGGAGATACAAATGTTGCAAATCGAGTGTCCTCTCCATGGCCTGAGGCCAGGGATGGTTGTTAACCATTTACTAGCCTACCACTATTAAAACCCTTTCCCCTATCTTGAAGGTGGGGAGGGGTGCCAGGAGGGGTGGGTGGGAAGCTGGCTTCTTTTATTGCCCTAGATTCCATGTGGCCATTAAATGATAGAAAATGAATGACAGGAAGAGCTATCATGCACAATACTCTTAGCTTTGGCTAATCTGTATATCTCTGGCACAAAATGAAATAGGTTTATATGACATTTTCTCTTTCTATAACAAATATGAAAATAAAAAATTTGATTTTAAAATTTATTTTTAGTAGCTACATTGTATTTGATGACTTACCTTCAGACTTAAAAATCTTTTCTTTTCTAGCAATTTTATCCCATTTACCAAAAAAACCCAACTTCTATTTATTGATTTTGAAATATATGTCAAAAACCCTTAAACTAATCTGTGGAGTTGACATTTGAGAGATGATTTTTTCCCATAGGTGGTTATTGAATTTTGTCGTGATGAGGGGAGGGTAGAATGCATAGTGATTACACAGAACAAGGAGGAAAAAAAAGAATTAAGAAATATAACTGAATACTTATACCTTGAAGCAGGCATTATTTTAGTGGTTTTTTTTTTTCCCCATTCAAATCAACAGACAGTAGTTGATATATTAGATAAAGCCCTTTTGGACCACGAGTGTTTGCCTGTGCTTTATTTATGACTTAACTGAGTTATTTATTCAAAATTAGCTATTGTTCAAAAGTAAATTTTCTAATGGCATCTTGACTGTATTTTCATATTCTGTATTTTCTAGCTTTAAATTATCATGGAAGTTCTTTATCAGAGTCTTCTTCACAGTAAATATGCAAGCTGAAACATTCACTCCCCACCCCCAATTTATTCAGCATCTTAGAAAGTGTATTTTTTTAAATGACTTAAATCTTTCCCTTTAAAATTCCAAGGCCTTGTTTTGCCTGAAGTTTTACTTTCATTTTGGGTTTGAAGGATTCGTTAACAAAAGAAACCACTTGTCACACACAAATAAAGAATGTCAATGTAGGACAAAAACCACTACAATATTGTAAAGTAATTAGCCTCCAACTAATAAAAACAAATGGAAAAAAAAATTTTTTTTAATTTAAAACAAAAAACAACAAAAAAAAGAATTTCAATTTTTAATAGAAGTTTATCTAACTTAATTTCAATATGCAGTCATTTAAATGAAAGGTATAGAAACAATAGAGAGAAATAACAGTGTATACATCACCAAATTGAGCTGAAACCTGCCTCTAGACTTGAACAGCACTGGGAAGCTCCAAGTAACAGCAATCTGGAGTCCCAGTTGGGTAAAGGGTCCCTGCCGGTGCCTCCATCCCACTGGCAAGACTTTAGATTGCAGCTTTGGGGGTCCTGCTTATAACCTTAGGCCACAAACTGGTATTATCATCAGTTTGCATGCAAAAATCCAGCTCTGTTTTTTTTAACTTTTACAATGCTGTTTGTTTCATCTTGTGAGTCTTAATAAGATTCCTTAAATCCTGGGGGCCTGGCTAGGTTCCCAGGGGCTTAAGGAATTCTAAGACCTACTCTTTCTTATCTATAAAGTGCCGCTTGACTTGCTGATAACAATTGGTGTGCTTATAGGCAGACATGTAGTCCAAGAAGGATCAGAAGTTGGTCAGAGGCCTGCTCCCCTACTTCTGAAGCCTGAACAAGACTGCTTCCATTTTAATTTCCCTAACAGATCTTTTGAAAACCTTTTTTTCTGGAATCCCTTTGAAAGGTTTTAAACATGTTACTTATTTCTCAAACTAAGAGCTCAAACTTTTTTGGCCCTTGCTGAGACAGGGCCAATCATTTTCCTGTAATGTAGAAACCTTCCCCCCACCCCCAAGCTTTTAAATTTTGTTTATATCCTTAAATGCCAAAGTACAAAATGACCTTTGTTACTGGTGTGCTCATTTGTCCTGGCTCAGCTAGCCCTGCTTCCTCCACCTCCTTTAGCCTCTGGAGTAGTGTTCATTTACTACTGTCACTGGACCCCACTCATCAAGCTTGTTTAGAATTACACATTAGATTCTACTTTATTGAGGCTCCAGCTTTATAAGTTAGTGTGTAAGAAATAAAATTTTTCACTTTTTAGGAGACTTTGTTGTGGACATATCAGGCACTTGGTTTCCTTATCGGGAATATGGGGGTAATAAACCTATTCTGAAGAAAGACAGAGGCAACAGGGAAGGCACCTGAAATTGATCTGTAGGATGTGAAGCCCTAAACCAACTGTCAGGCTGCCTCGGGGGGCATGATTGCTACAGGTCCCAACAGCTGCTGGAATTCAGAGCCACCTCTGCTTCTCCTTAGGCAGCATGCAGAGGGCAAGTTCCTCCTCCCTTAGAAGAGGAGCTAATCAAGTAATTCTAGCAAACCCAAGGGTGTTTTAATCAATCTAATTGGCTTATGGTTAGATTGATTAAGGGAAACTGGGAAGAAGTTAAAACTTTTTGCATCTGAGTTTCTCTGCTTTTCAATATAGAGCAGTGCTTTGAGCCTAAAAAATGTTCATATCTTTTGACCTAGTAATCTGCCTTACTAGGATGTAATCCTACAGAAATAAACATAACAAAGATTTTTGCGTAAATATGTTTTTCATCACACCTTTGTCCTTTTTCTTTTCTTATGATGGTCAGCAGAAGAGGCCTTTGGCTCTGTCCCAGAAAACACATTGCACCAAAGTTTGCAGACATTGGCTCACATTTATTTAAACTGTCACGGGATGCCTTTTTTGTGAGCAGATTCCAAATATTTGTTGCATACCTAAATCTTGGATGGATGTCAGTAATGCAAGGGTACACTGTACTTGAAGGAGTCAAAGGTGCATGCAAACATTAGCAGAGAGCAGCACTGGATATTATGGTTTAGCCTTCCTCCATTTTAGATCTTATAGACCCAAACTCATTCTTGATTCTGGGTATGTATACTTTATACCATTCTCTGTATCAACAAAATACCATGTCATCCTCTGAGAGCAGACATCAAAACAGAACTAGCCATGTTTAGAAGTTTGTTATAGGAAAATGCTGGTGAAGGATAAAGGGGGAGAGAGAGCAGGAGCAGGCAAGTTGTTTTTTAAAGAATGAAAGAAACCAGGTACTCCTGTATAATTTCCTACAGTCTAGATTTTGTTGATTGCGTCCCAGTAATATTATTTAACATGTTCTTCTGGCCCCAAGTGTCATATCTAGAGGCTAGATCACGTTAGAATTTAGTTTAGTTGCTCTTTCCCTTTCTCCCCTTCCTTCCTTCCTTCCTTTCTTCCTAATTACTTCATACATGGTGGTATGCACTTCCTTTAAGAGACTGGTAGTGTCTGGTTATCTCTCTCTTGTGTGTGTCATGTTAGCATCTGTTGACAATCATTGCACTATATCTATTAATTCCTTAAAGGTTGCAAAATGCTGATATTCTAATTATTTCTGTCTTCACTTATTAACTAGTATACTTTTATACAGTGAAATCTCCCTTTGTTAGCTACCTGGTTACTTTGAGGTTCAGTGCAAATAGGGAAGATAGGATGAATGCCAAATTCTTCTTTTTTTTTAATAAGTTGACTCCTTAGTATTTTCCAAAGGTGACCAATGAGAGTTTTTATTTATTTATTATTATTATGAGTGAATTTAAGCCATTCCAGCTGGGGGTTGTTGTTGTTTTGGCCATGTTGCACAGCTTGCTAGGATCTCAGTTACCCAACAAGGGATTAAACCTGGGGCACTGCAGTGAAAGCCCAGATTCCTAACCACTAGGCCACCAGGGAACTCCCTGCAGTTGTTTTTATTTGATACTCAAACTGTTCCATCTTTGGCCAGTGGGAATTATTACAGATAGATTTCTGAGCTGTTTTGTCACGATCCTAGTGGTCTCTGTTAGCCTCCTTGCTCTCTGTTATGATTTGATGTTCCAGACCCATCTTGTACATTTCTTGCCCCAGATTTCTACTTAGTCTCATTGTTCTTACATCTGAATTTCCTATTTCTAGGCCCCAAATCCTGGATCACAGTGATAGCAGCCTGATTACTCATTTGCTTTGTTTCACATTACATACATAATGGCCTCAAAATAACAATTCTAAACCTAGCACCCACAAAATGATTACTGATTAAAATGTTTGCAGTTCTTTTCTGTTTTTAGGATATATACCATTAGAAATGAACTATCACCTTACTGGGCTTTAGAAATCACTAAGAACAGTTCCTCTTCTTAACCACTTGTACACATATTTAGGTATCATTTTACTAATCTTATCTCTGGTGTCATTCTTATTTCTCTTTCACCCTGATATTCTGACATTTTTTTCTCCTTGAGTATATTTATCTATGTAGTCTGCTTCATGTTTTTTTTTATAATAGAGGAGTATAAAGATAACTAGGTATAAGAGAAATTGAAGTACAAAAAAGGTAGATTTTAAAATGTGTATACATGCCCTTTTTTCCTTACTCTGTGAGCTGAGAGGTCTTAGAAACATGATTCTCTAGTATCAATGGGCATGCTTAGAGCCCAGATCTTGGTTTCTGAAACTGTTCTGTAATAAAAGAAACCAGTGCTCACTGGAGAAATAGCTGATTGTAGGGCTGGGCAGAGAAAGACAAGCCTGGTACATCTTGTAATACCAGAAAGTAACGAAGTCCTCAAATACATACATACACACAAAATGCTAAGTGGCCAAAGCTGAAACAATTTGAGCAACAAAAGAAGTAACAGTGTTGGATTATAACCAAAAGTATAAAACAACTGTCTATGAATCCATAAGGATTTAAGTAAATGGTTAAATAAATAAATAAGTGGGGTAGAAGAGACAAATCTCCTATGCAGATGAATTTCAAATAATTTATGTCAGTACTCCACCCTCAGAGAAGGGCATGGCAACCCACTCCAGTATTCTTGCCTGGAGAATCCCCATGGACAGAAGAGCCTGACGGGCTACAGTCCATGGGATCACAAAGAGTCGGACACGGATGAGCAACTAAGCACTCCACCCTTGAGGAAGTAGGACATAACTCTCTACTTCTAAAGTGCAGACTTTACATAGACTTCCTTCCAAAGAGTATAGCATGGAAGGGGAGAAAAAGAATAGCTTTACAGTGGAGAAACCTGGCCAAACACTACCTCAACCTCGGTGATCAAGATTAACATCAGTGATAAGTCATGTTCATAGCATGCACCATTGATATAATGTTAATCTACAACATTTGCTTCTACTTTTCTGGTATTAACTACACTGTTTTTTTTTTGTTGTTGTTGTTGTTGTTGTTTCTTTCATTTTGTTTGATTTGACTTGGCTTGTGGAATCTTAATTCCCCAACCAGGGATTGAACCTGGGCCATGGCAGTGCAAGCAATGAGTCCTAACAACTGGACCACCAGAGAATTCCCTTACTATACTGTATTTAAAAATATACTTTTTATGAAAATTTTTATTTATGAGTGAAAGCCTGTACTCAACTTTGAGCAAATAAATAAAGTATGAAACATGGTTCCTGCCTTTGGTAATTTTTAGTCTAGTTGGGAAAACAAGATCTAGCTAGCATGTGATCCATATATAGATAATCAGGGGTCATTATAGGGGGATTTAAATTGAGTAAAGCACAGAGATACTGTGGGCTGGTCTAAGGTAGGGCGAGTTTCCAGGAAAACACTTCTGTTTATACAGTCAGGATTTCTAGAAGAGCGGCATGATAAGGGTTGATTGAGGAGTTCAACAGATTCTTTTGCATATGATTTGATTATCACCAAACCCCCAAATATATATATATATATATATATATTTTTAATTATTACATTTTTAACCAACCTTATGATAGATAATAAAATTAAATTATGATACATAATATAATATATGCTAGATTATAAAATTTTGGGCTCAGTAATCACAGTGAGGTGATTAGACAGAATCACAAAATTTATTAGACAGGACAATCAATGAATTGTATATGATGTTCTGCATTTATATTATATGTAGACCTGCTTAAATCTTCAATGTTTCACATTTAGATGTTAATATGTTCTTCAACTTTTTTTTTTTTCCCCTTCTAGGATTATCTGCTGCCAAACTCTTAGCCGAACATGAAGTTAATGTTTTGGTTTTAGAAGCCCGGGAGAGAGTTGGAGGAAGAACATACACAGTGAGGGTAAATGATTTTGATACCTACATAAATACAAAATCTCACACAAACTAGAAGTGGGGTCATTGGAAGTTCCAGAGCTGGGGGGAATGTCAAGAGTGTATGCAGTTAAGCCATTGATCCACCATAGTCCTAGACTACTTTATTAAATAAGTATCTGTTCTTTTCAACAAACACCCACCAAAGAGTGTCAGCCTCTAACCTTCAGTAGCTTACATTCTAGTGAAGAAAACAAACCTGGACAAATAATTTCAATACAGCATCATCATTTCCATACCAGAGACCTAAATAGAGGATATAGTATCTCAGGTGAGGTAAGGTTTAGCTGGACTTGAAGTGACTATACCTTCACCACATACACATACACACACACACACACACAATATAGATTCCTTGTTTATTTATCCAAGGACACACAACTTAAAAGAAGTGTGACCACAGAAAGCAGAGGCAAATGTAACGTGTTTCTGTGCAACTTTTTCCTTAGCCCTTGTTCTCCAAGAGGTGCACTGCTGAGAGAGGCACTCTTTGCTCAGGTGGGGTCAGTGAGACATGAGAAGGAATCCCAGCTCTTGCTACATCACAGCCTTTTATTTATTTTTTTTCATTTATTTTTATTAGTTGGAGGCTAATTACTTTACAATATTGTAGTGGGTTTTGTCATACATTAACATGAATCAGTCATGGAGTTACATGTATTCCCCATCCCATCACAGCCTTTTAATACTTAGACTTACATCACCACTTTGGGGAAAATGCAAGCTAACTGGTGTTTACAACTATTTAAAGAAATGGTTGCAGGTTGTTGGATCTGTGGAGATCTGATGAAAGGATACAGGGAAGGAAGAAATAAAGACAAAGATGGAAGTTGAGGAACATGAAGATTTGAGTAGCGGGTAGAGGCAGAGGAGGAAGACCAGATTGGGGCAGTGCCATGAAAATCAGTAAAGAGGATGGGATGATAAACAGAATCAAATGCCAGGGGCATTTGACACAGGATGAAGGCTGTTAAGAGGCTCTTGTATTTGGCATTTAGAAGGTCATTAATGAGCCCCTTTGCTAAAGCACACAAATCGAGCATTAAAGGCTGAGGATTGGCAACAGGGACAAAACCAGACTGTTGAAGTGACTGGAAGGAGAGGAAGCATCTAATTAGAAGATGTATCAGACTTATAATAGAATGGCTTATGCAGTGATAATAATGATGATTTAAGCAATCCAAACATTCAGTCCTTTTATATAAGAAGAAGTCTGGTGGTTTGTAGTCCAGGCTGGTGCAGGGGTTCAGCTCTGTCAGCAAATCTTTAGGATCTCTCTGTCCTTCTGCCCAGCCATTCTTTTCCTGTTGGCTTCTTGCCTAGTGGTAACCAGATGGCTTTAGCATCTCGCAGCATCAGGCCCTCACTCGAGGCAGGAAAGGGCGGTGAAGAGGCGGCCCAAGTCTTATCTGCAACAAAGCCTTTCTTTTTCCAGAAGACCCCGTGAGACATTTGCTTTAGTCTCATTGGCTAGATTTGGGGCACACAGCTACCCTCAGCTGCCAGGGAGCCTGGGAAAGCAAGTATTTAACATTTCCAGGCTGCATAATAGAAGCAGGCATGGGAAAAGGAACATACATGGGTATAAAATAGTCAACCAACATCTAAACAAGGATATTGTACCAGCTCTTTTCAGTCACACCAAGCCAAGCTCCCCTTCTGTCCATCACTTTCTGCCTTTTCAGACGTACAAGGATGTATCATAGGCCTATTTTTACTTTCCTCAGCTCTAAGAGAACCCTACAGCCTTGCTACTCAACGTATACTGTGAGCTACCTGTCTGGGAATCACCCTGGAGCTTGACAGACATGCAGAGTATCAGGCCCTGTCCTAGACCTGCTGACTCTGCATTCTGACAAGATCCTTAGGGGACCCTACAGAAGTACTGCTCTTTGCTGTAGGCTCGCTTGCTTTAAATGAATGTGAATCTACATAAACTGCATTTGAAGCTTTTGAGTACCTCCTCAGAAGGAGGCTATTGGTCTGGGAGTGAGGAGACTGGGGCTCTGACCCTTGTCTTACCTTGGGTAAGTACTATTAGCACTTTACATCTCAGTTTTCTCATCTGGGCAGTGAGATATAAATGGGCTTGAAGCTCCCCCCAACTTCAGGTTCTAATCAAAGGTAGTGTGTTGTAGTGCAAAAGAAGGATTGCATATTCTGCCTGTACCACCTTAATAGATATGATTCATCTGTCATTTTCTGAAGAATATTCCTTCATTTTGGAGATAGGTATTAAGTTGTCCCTTTGCCCTACTTTTCTTATTTAAATAGGAGCATCAGTCATGTTGTGGATTTTTCAGTTCTCTTTTGGCAGAACTTAGTTTTGTTTTTGTTTTTAATTGAAGTATAGTTTCCCTGGTGGCTCAGATGGTAAAGAATCCCCCTGCAATGTGGGAGATCTGGGGTCAATCCCTGGGTCGAGAAGATCCCCTGGAGAAGGGAATGGCTACCCACTCCAGGATTCTTGCCTGGAGAATTCCACAGACAGAGGAGCCTGGCGGGCTATAGTCCATGGGGTTGCAGAGAGTCAGTAATGACTGAGCGACTAACACACACATTGTTGATTTATAATATTATATTGTTTTAGGTTATAGCATAGTGATTCAGTATTTTTACAGATTATACTCCGTTAAAAGTTAATATAAGATAATGGCTGTAATTCCTTGTGCTCCACAATATATCCTTGTTCCTTATCTATTTTATACATAGTACTTTGTATCTCTTATTCCTATGTCCCTAGCTTGCCCCTCCTCCCTTCTCTCTCCCCTCTAGTAAATACCAGTTTGTTTTCTATGTCTTTGAGTCTGGAACAAGTTTCTTTGGGCAAGGGAAATGAGAATCTCAATGTGCTTAGCCCCATCTATGTTATTGCCCCAGACTGCTTTTTCATGCTGCATCATTTATATATATATCAGTGGCATATAGGAACTATTGTGTATTGAGTATGATATTAAAATTCCCTTTTGGAATGTGAGAAATTAACTCTGAAATGCTGAGAAACTAGGACTTGACATCTATAAGATTTCAAATGAATTCAAATGAATAGAAGGGGTAAAAAGGGCTTTACAAAGCAGGCACAGAAATGGTATCTAATCAGAAACTGAATTGAATATTGTTACAGTTGTTTCTACTAGCATAATCAATTAGAGTGTGGGGAGGAGATGCCATAAAAATTACTCTGGATCTTTAACTACTGAAATATCAAATTTTATATTGTCCCTTGGCAGTGGTTCAGATACATCTTCTATTCATTCAAACTTCCCAGTTTGTGCTAGCGTGATTCCCCCATAATTCTTCAGGACCAGATGAATGAAGTTGAAATGCCTGCAAGGCTACCACAGGGATGGTGTATTAGTTTTCCTAATATGGTTATGTGTTTATGGCTTCTTCAAAGGCTGAGTTGTTGTTCAGTCACTCAGTCGTGTCCGACTCTTTGCAACCCCATGGACTGCAGCACACTAGGCTTCCTTGTCCTTCACCATCTCCCAGAGCTTGCTCAAACTTATGTCCCCATTAAGTCAGTGACGCCATCCAACCATCTCATCCTCTGTCATCCCCTTCTCCTGCCTTCAATCTTTCCCAGAGTAATGAGATCCAAACCAAGATCCTAAAGACTGAGGGGCAGCATAGCAGAATATGGTGTTATAGTTCTACTGTCTTCCTGCTGAAGCTGGGGCATCTCCTTTCCAGTGCTTCCACTTTGTAAAGAAAGATTCTATGAAATGTCTCATTCTTTTTACTGCTTCGCTTGGGATTATTTACTTTAAACAGTGTTAGTATTCTAAAGACATCCTGTTTAGAAACTCCCAAGAGTCATCTTGCTGTCTTAGTTAAATTTATTGGACTACTGACTCCAATTTTGTTCTTCACATCTTAATAAGGATGTTGGAGACTGGAGAAGGTTTGGAGCACAGCACCAGTAGTTAGTAAAAGGGAACATTAGGATTATATGAGGGACAGAAGTCAGAGGAACACTTCATTTCTGGTATTATGGTGGAATGACTGACTGTCCCTCTTAAAATAAGTAAAATGCTGAATAAAATATATTGTGCTACCTTGAAGTGAGAAAATTGCAGATCTCCTGGATGTTAAGCAGACATCTCAGATCTAACACATCCAAGCTGAATTTCTTGTCTTCCTCATCAAGAACACTATTCCTACAGCCTTCCCCATAAGGGAGGATGGCAACTCCCCAAACACCTGGAGTCATGTTTAACCCCATGAGGCCCTACATTCATTCTGTCAGGAAATTCTTTTGGCTCTGCCTTCAAAATATATCCAGAATTCAACCTTACCCTCCACTTCCAGGGCTACCACCTGGTAGCAGCCACAGTCATCTCTAGGGAAAGTGTTAGTCACTCAAGTCGTGTCCAACTCTTTGGGATCCCATGGACTGTAGCCCACCAGGCTCCTCTGTCCATGGGATTCTCCAGGCAGGAATACTGGAGTGGGTTGCCATGCTCTTCTCCAGGGAATCTTCCTGACCCAGGGATTGAACCCACGTCTCCTGCATTGCAGGCGGATTCTTTACCATCTGAGCCACCAGGGAAGATTATCTTAACTACTTTCTCAGCTTTTACCCTTGCCCCATAAAATCTACTATTAGTGTGACAGCCAGAATGAGCTCTCAAACCTAAGTCAGATCTTGGCACTTCTCTGCTTGAAACCTTCCAAAGGCTCCCCTTTTCATTCAGAGTAAAAGCTGATATTCTTTCAATGCGTTGTGAGGTGTTCCATGACCTGCCCTCCCCACCCTTGACTTCTCTAATCTCATCTCCAGTTCTCTTTTCCTTGCTCACTCTGTTCTAGACACACTAGTCTGTGTTTTGTGAACACA
This sequence comes from Cervus elaphus, assembly GCF_910594005.1. Classification (NCBI taxonomy): domain Eukaryota; kingdom Metazoa; phylum Chordata; class Mammalia; order Artiodactyla; family Cervidae; genus Cervus; species Cervus elaphus. Next base: position 132,104,147 of record NC_057848.1, on the reverse strand, counting down.
CCAGGCACATTTCTGCCTTAGAATCTTTACACTGACTCTTTCTTCTGCCAGGAATGTTCCTGTCCCAAATAGCCACATGGATAACTCCCTTACCTCCTTCAAGTCTGTATGAAAAGATCACCTTTTTTTGGAGGCCTACGTGTCACTTGTATTTGAATCTGAAATCTTTCCTTCTCTCCTCTGCAGTTTTAATCTGTCTTGTCACTCTCTAGTTTTTTCTTTTTTAAATGTTATCTACTTCTAAGATATTTATTTATTATGGTTCATTTTCTGTCTCTTCCTACTAAATGAAAGCTGCTTGAGAGCAGAGATCTTTATTTTGTTCACTGATATAACAGAAGCTTCTTGATCTATACCTGGTACCTTGTAGGAACTCAAGATATAGTTATTGAATGAACTAATGAGTCCCCAAAGCAAAGTGAAAACATGAAGCTTAGGAATTCAGTGAGCTCAAAATTTGAGTTTCACCTTGAATGCCTACTGAACCCTGAAGACTTTGTAGTTCCACTGGGATGGATGTATGGCATGCAGAGAACAGGAGATAAAATCCTCACCCTGTCAAAGGTAGGAAGTTTAATAGGAAACACTCCAAATTGGAATCCCCTGTGCTATACTCTGTACGTGAAAGCAAAATAAATCTTACCATTCAAAGGGATACAAATAAACCTTGCCTTCATCTGTGGCTTCCATCTAAATTCACACTACCTATATGGCATGAAAAAAACCTTAGAATATATAAAGTACCAAGGATGCTGGCAGAAATAGACTCAATTCCTGTCCACCCAGGACAAATAACTTACACAGAAAAGGTTCTAAAGAAAATGAACGACTTATAGTCAAAAGTAACAGAGCCAAAGAAAAGTGACAGAACATACAAGGAAGCTAGGCACTAAAAGAAATGTCTAAAAGAGTAGGCCTGAGTGTATAAGTAGAAGAAAAAACTTCAAAAGAAACAAAAGAAAACCCTTAATCCCAAAGAAGGAAAGAAATCAGGCAGGAAACCGTTAACAGTGGGACAAATTGAAAGCCATAATAAGTGAAATTAAGACATTTTAAAAGAAATACAATATAAATAGGTTAAACTCAGTTCAGGGGGGGAAATGTCAGAATAAAGAACACTTTAACTGAGAGATAGAAAAAGAGATAATATACAAATACTAATCTAAGCTGTTTTAACTAGATTAATACCAGACAAAATAAGGTTTAAACAAAAAAATGTTTCATTGAATTAAGTATCAGTACAATAGTGATAAGAGACCTGGAAGACCAAACAGTTCTAAACTTGTATATCCTAAATAACGTAGCCTCAAAATATAAAGCAAAAATTGATAGTAATCAAACATGAATGCCCAATAGACTAGGGGATTTTTAACATACTTTTCTAAATTAATAATAAATGAAGCAAACAAAGGCTGAGCACAATTAATCTTTTTCTAATGGACATATATAAAACATACATATTACTTAACAGAAGACTATATGTTCTTTTCATTCTGGAATGAAAAATCTTTGAAGATCAACCATGTGCTAGGTCATAAAGTAAACCTCAAGGATTGATACCATATAATCCATTTTTTTTTTTACCACAATGCAGTTATGACAGAAAGATAACTAAAAAGAATTCCAGCTATAGATATTAAAACAGCAAAACTTTTAGAAACATTGATTTAGACAGAAATTGTATTGGAAATTTGCAAACACTTAAAACTGCACAGTAATGGAAATACTAAAATAAAGTTGTGTAGTTAAAACCATATGAGAGGAAGATTCATAGCCTAAATTTTTCTATCAGAAAAGGATAGGAGGCTCAATATGAATAAGCTAAGCATTCAAGAAATAGAAAATTGAGTGTAAAAAATCCAAATAAAGGAAAAAGGAGCATAAGTCATTGATATATAAAATAAATACTCAATAAAAATGATCAGTAATAGAAAGGTTGATTTTTTTAAGTCTTATTAAAAACTGACATGTCTGCTAAGATTTTTTAAGAAAAAGGAAAAGGAGAGATCTCTAAACAAATAAAAGGGATGAAAATGAAGATATAACCACTGATGGAATAAACAGTAAATGAGAACAGGAGGTCCTGAATTTTATAGCAATAGTTTTGACACATATGAAATATATATATTATGAGAAACTATAATTTCTAAAAATTAACAGATTAAGAAATAGAAAATATGAGTAGTGCTTTAACCTCAAAATAAACTAAATCTGTAGTTTTAAGTTTTTCCCACAAAGAAAACACTAAACCTAGATAGCTCTACAGGTATGTCCTACCTACTGTTCAAAGAAGAGATTATTCTGTTTACATATGAACCCTTCTAAAAAAATAATAAAATAAAGAACAGAAGAAAGTATGATCACTAACTCATGAGATTAACAATACTGTAATGCTGAAAAACAGACAAGGGCTGGAGAATAGAGGAGACTCCTGGGGCAATCTCAGTATCACTTATAAACATAGATATAAAAATTCTAAACAAAAGGTTAGCAAAGCATATCCAGCCATGGGAAGATAATATCAGATTATATTACCCCAGGAAGGCAAGGTTCTAGGCATTCAATTTTATGGAAATAGCAGATAAGGTAAATTGTCCCAGCCCTCCTACTATATACAATGATACTAGACAAATTATACATAGACACCACACACATACACACACACACACACACACATCTTCAAAGCACCAGAGAGCTAACAAGGTAGTGAAGATTCACTAGACCAACATCCAGAAAACATTGGCCTGCTTTTCCCCTGGGGGTGGGGAGGTGGGAGTTTTTGCTGACTACTAGAAAAGCAAGTGAGAGACTGAGCTCAGTTCAGTTCAGTCGCTCAGTTGTGTCCGACTCTTTGCGACCCCATGAACCACAGCACTCCAGGCCTCCCTGTCCATCACCAACTCCTGGATTCTACCCAAACCCATGTCCATTGAGTTGGTAATGCCATCCAACCATTTTATCCTCTGTCGTCCCCTTCTCCTCCTGCCCTCAATCTTTTCCAGCATCAGGGTCTTTTCAAATGAGTCAGCTCTTCGCATCAGGTGGCCAGAGTATTGGAGTTTCAGCTTCAACATCAGTCCTTCCAATGAACACCCAGGCCTGATCTCCTTTAGGATGGCAGCAGTACTTTCAAAATCTTAACAAAGCTAGGGCAACTGAAGGTCAAGTCCAGGGCCCACCAAAGTGTGTGTTTATGGAAGGAGGTGTTTGTAAACTCTTGTGCTTTGGGTTGGGCTTCATCCTAGCACAAAAGGAGAACAGTAAAATGACTAGGCCACGTTGCATTTCAACCTGCTTTCAAATCATCTCAGGCACAGAAAATGCAATAGAATTATCTAGTAATGTTAGCATCCCCAAGTGCTGGGTGGAAGCAGACATAAATCCTCTCTGAGAAAGATATAATCCTTCCTGGATTCAGATTATTTCTGCATTTCTCATGTTCAGGGAATGGCACACAATAAAAAATAATCAGGCAGGGGACTTTCCTGGTGGTCCAATGATTAAGAATCTGCCTTCCAATGTAGGAGACTCAGGTTCCATCCCTGGTCTGGGAGCTAAGATCCCACATGGTGCAAGGCAACTAAGTCCATGGGCCACAACAAGAGAGCTCAGCCAAATAAATATTAAAAACAAAAACAACTGGGGAAGGCAAATTTCATGTTGCTTTAACCAAAAAATAAATAAATAAAATGGGATCAGGAGGCCACCAGTTTGGGCTGACTGAAGAGTTCATCTGCTGGAAATCAGAAAGTTAGGCCTCATAAATCTCTCGGTGGCCCTCCCAGCAACAACCCCAAAGAAAAGCACAGATGACCTAAATGCTTTGAAAAAGACCTAGGTGGGCAGGATGTACTATAGTATTCTTTATTCTTTGTGCATGTTCTTGGCAAATTGTCCTCACCAGTAACTAAACAAATGGGATCGCTTAGTGACGTCATACGGGATTGGGGATCAGTTCTTGAGGCGAAAGGATTGCTATTTTCAGTGGCCCTTTGTAAGAGAGATGTAAGGCACATTTAAACTGTAAAAAATAAACAGGTTCTTCTTGTTTTTATGAGACTTAGCAACATATATATATATATATATATATATATATATATATATATTTTAAGTTCTAACCAAAGTCTTCTGGCCACTTTTTCTCTTTCTACAGAATGAACATGTTGACTACGTAGATGTTGGCGGTGCTTATGTAGGCCCAACCCAGAATAGGATCTTACGGTTATCTAAGGAACTGGGTTTAGAAACTTACAAAGTGAATGTAAATGAGCGTCTTGTTCATTATGTCAAGGTAAGCCTGATGTTTTACTCAAGTGTTTTACTCAGTGGGGAGGCATTTTATTTGGGAAAACATTGGGTTTTGTTTTCAGTTTTGTTTTTTTTTTTGTCAAAGCAATCATGAAAGTAGGTTCTCAGCTTTAAAGTAGTATTCTACCTTGCTTTCCTTCTTTTTAAAAAAGTCCTTGTGGACTCCTGCAGTCTCTGAAAGTGGGCATTCTTCAGCTTGGTCCTCTTCCACCTCACCCACTGTGGCCCTAGAAGGCCACACCCCACCTCTAGTCCAGCTGGAATAGGGGTGGAAGGCTCTCAGCTTCCTTTCTTCCCATCCCTCTGGGGCTGAGGCACCTGAAATAAACACACACACACACACACACACACACACACACACACACACACACACACACACAGAGCCCAGGCAGCTCCTGAGGCACCTATGAGGCAATTCTAAGGCCCCAAGGAACACAACTGTTTGAGGCCACTTAAGACACGAAATGGGTCGTTCATCCTCATCCTTACCTGACATTTCTTTGCACACTTTGATCGTTTTCTCTACACCTAGCCATGACTCTTGGGAAGTCTAGCTCAGTTGTGTAATTTCCTACTGTTTAAACAAGAGATTGTTTGAACTCAAAGTGCTGCTATCCCCTCAAGGAACAGCAGCTGTTGCCCGTGTTATTCTTTCTTTCTGAAGCCAAACATGGAGCAGATGGAGTCTGAAAAAGCACCTGGAGAAATCAAGTTTCTGGTCTGATACTGCAGCCCACTTCCTGGAACTAGTGTCACCAGAGCAGGGGTCATTTACTCCTTCTAATGCCAGGATTCCCACACCACTAACCATATCACTTCTCAACAGACGCATCACCCAACCCCCAGCAATCATGTGGGTGTGCCATCTTCAGGGCCTTTCAGAGCAGGGATTTGAGGATCCTTGAATGTATGTATGGACACCAATGCCTAGTTGGTGAGGTCAGGAATCTTGGGAAACTCTGATTAGCTGCTTTGGGTTGGTTTGCAATGCTTGGGGGAGTTTGGCAGACACATGAGAAAAGAAACCAGCAGCCTTTAGAAAAACTGGGTTCAGAGGTCAAGGGAGAAATGGAAAAAGTATAAAAAAAAAGTTAGACAAAGTAAATTTATGCACACTGGCTTCAATAGGCCATGATCTAAAAGGAAAAACTCCTTTGCTTCCCCACTTTGTCTTCTCTGCACGGCGTGATGTTTACCTGGACAATAACAAAGGTAAGAGTAATAGCAACTATTAAATAACATGTATTGAGCACTTTGACCTGTATTATCATATTTAATGTAGGGAGAGAAACCAAATCCTTTGTACTACTCAACTGCTAGTTAAACAGTCATCTAAATTTACTGTCTAGTCCAACTAGGACTGAAATGAGTCTGGCGATTATCTTGGAACCTGAGCAAGTTTATACTCCGCTTTACAGAGGAAAACACTGAGGTTCGGTGAGGTCAAGTGACTTGACAGAAGTATAAAACTAGTAATGGTCTACCTACCCCCTGAACATACGTGCTCTTTATGAATTTTAGGATTTACTTATATTCTTAAGATGCTAAAGATTGTTCTTTTAATTTAAGACAGTCTCATCTAATGGAAATGTGGAGAATAGACATGCTGTTAGGAAATTCCCTGGCAGTCCAGTGGTTAGGACTCAGGACTTTCACTGCCATGGCCTGGGTTAGATCCCTGGTTGGGAAATAAAGATCCTACAAGCCACGTGGCACAGCCAATAAATAAATAAACACTTACCATTAAACCATCCTCTCACATACTTTAACCTGCCAAGGAGTACCTATTTTCACCCAAGGTAGACTACAAAATTAAGGTTAAAAAAAAAAAAAAAAAACAACTAGTGCACCAGTTAGAGGTTAATTTATTTTACCTGAATGAATGCCTTTCTGCTAGTGTTTCTGATAAATCACATCATTTCTGCAATGAGAAATACTCAGGGTAGTGGATGTTTTTAAAATGACCAGGAAACTAGAAAGTGAGGAGGCCAGATTAGGGAAAGTGCAGGAAGATATTTAACTATTCCTGGTAAGATTGATAATCAACTGTATATGCTTAGTCGCTCAGTCATGTCCAACACTTTGCAACCCCACAGACTGTAGCCTGCCAGGCTTCTCTGTCCATGAGGATTCTCCAGGCAAGAATACTGGAGTGGGTTGCCATGCCCTCCTCCAGGAGACCTTCCTGACCCAGGGATCGAACCCAGGCCTCCCGCATTGCAGGCAGATTCTTTACCGTCTGAGACACCAGGGAAGCCCAGTTAATTGTATAGCAAAAAATAATCCCACTTATTTAAGAATATCTCAACTCTCAGTGTTATGTTTGCTTCTAGGGAGAAGAAAGGATTTTTCTTTCCTGCCAGCATGATCGTGCATTGGGCTAGTAATGCAAATTGTTTATGTGACACTCTACATTAGCTCTCCTCACAAGCTCAGCTTCTGTAATCTAATATAGTATATTCTTTTCAGTAAATAACACTGAAATGAAGTGGGCAAATAACTGGATCATTGCGGCTATCTAGTTAAACCAAGCCATATTCTTTATGATCCAGATTGCTCTTAAATTTTCCTAATCTGCAGCCTTCAAGAATTCCTCCATTGTTTTTTCTGTCAGCAGACTGTAGTACATTCAGTTTCCACCTACTCTAGGATGATTTTCACTATTCACCAGAGAGCTAGTCTTGACCTTAGCTAGATTGTGTTTATGGGGCAAATTTTGATTATGTGGTCCCAACCCTGAGCCTCTGAAGCACTGGGGATAGATGCTGGGTGGTGTTTTCCATCCTGTCCCTTCCCCAAGAGAACTAAGTTTATCTGCTTTAGTGGGATCTTAGTTCCTCAGTTCAGTTCAGTTCAGTCGCTCAGTCATGTCTGACTCTTTGTGACCCCATGGACTGCAGTATGCCATCACCAACTCCTGGAGTTTACTCAAACTCATGTCCATTGAGTCAGTGATGCCACCCAACCAGCTCATCCTCTGTCATCCCCTTCTCCTCCCGCCTTCCATCTTTCCCAGCATCAGGGTCTTTTCAAATGAGTCAGCTCTTTGCATCAGGTGGCCAAAGTATTGGCGTTTCAGCTTCTACATCAGTCCTTCCAGTGAATATTCAGGACTGATCTCCTTTAGGATGGACTGGTTGGATCTCCTTGCAGTCCAAGGGACTCTCAAGAGTCTCCTCCAACACTGCAGTTCAAAAGCATCAATTCTTCAGCACTCAGCTTTCTTTATAGTCCAACTCTCACATCCATATATGACTACTGGAAAAACCATAGCTTTGACTAGATGGACCTTTGTTGGCAAAGTAATGTCTCTGCTTTTTAATATGCTCTCTAGATTGGTCATAACTTTTCTTCCAAGGAGCAAGTGTCTTAATTTTATAGCTGCAGTCACCATCTACAGTGATTTTGGAACCCAGAAAAATAGTCTGTCACTGTTTCAATTATTTCCCCATCTATTTGCCATGAAGTGATAGGACCAGGTGCATGATCTTAGTTTTCTGAATGTTGAGCTTTAAGCCAACTTTTTCATTCTCCTCTTTCACTTTCATCAAGAAACTTTAGTTCTTCACTTTCTGCCATAAGGGTAGTGTCATCTACATATCTGAGGTTATTGATATTTCTCCTGGCAATCTTGATTCCAGCTTGTACTCCATCAAGCCCATCATAGAAATGATGTACTCTGCATATAAGTTTAATAAGCAGGGTGACAATATACAGCCTTGACGTACTCCTTTTCCAATCTGGAACCAGTCTGTTGTTCCATGTCCAGTTCTAACTGTTGCTTCCTGACCTGCATACAGGTTTCTCAAGAGGCAGGTCAGGTGGTCTGGTATTCCCATCTCTGTAAGAATTTTCCAGTTTGTTGTGATCCCAACTGGGGATCAAACTCAGGCCCCCTCCCGTGGAAGCATGGAGTCTTAACCATTGGACTGACAGGGAAGTCCCTATCTACTTCATTTTTAGAAGGTTCTTATGGTTATGCTAAATTCATTCATTGTTTCAGTAAGTAGTCACTGGACAATCAGCTGTGTACCAGATATTGTTCTAGGCTGGATATAGACTGATGTATACATGATTCAGGTTCCTGCTCACATAGAGCTTGCCATTTCAAGGGAGGAAAAAAGTAAATAACAAGCAGTAAATAAGTAATATTAAGTAACATTTATGCCTGTATTCCTTATGGATCTTGCGAATAGAGTTGCTATTCTAACTCTGGTTTAGTAAATCCAAGTCTCATATCGTAGTTTCCTGATTCCTACAGTGAACAGGTTTTATATATGTTGTGAATTTGATATGGCTTTATTTGGGAGACTGTATCTGATTTGTGAAATTAACAGAAATCAATCACGTCTTTAACCTAAAAGGTGGGTTTGAGGTGGTGTCAGCTAGATACTTTAGTTTAAAATGCACTCTGTGGAACTTTTCTTTTGGAAGGTGTACAGGAAGCAGGTGGACTTGAATGTCTCTTGGACTGATTGATTGATTACTTGTATTAGTAAAGAAGATGCACCATCATTGCAGTTGTTTTATGAATTACTTTCATTGAGTTATGGAGACTTTTGGGTTAAGTTTTGCATTGCTGCATCTTGGAAAAGGAGGAAGAAATACTTTGTTTTCTTTTCTTTTGCTTTCTGTGGGTTTCTTCAGACCATAATAATGCAGGTAGGGTATCACGAGGGTAAACACTGCCAGAGATGGAGCAAGGCTTTTTGCAGGGACTGCTTTAAAGGAGACATGGATATTTTTACACATTCTCACTTTCTGCCTGCTTTTTTAATCCTCCCTAAATAAAAATACAGACTAGATAGACCACACATTTGTTTTTAGAGAATGATGTGATAAAGATTTGTTTGAAACAGTCTAGGCTTTCCTGGTAGTAACAGTTCAGCAAGCAATTTTTCTGAGTATTGGTTCTGTTCTTCCCACACATTTACTCCATGTTTCTATGCCAACGACTGAAATCAAAGGCTTTTCAGAACGTGTGTGTTCTGGAATGCTAAGTAATTTTCTTTGTTGTTGCTAAGAGGTGAATTTTGTTTTTGCCAGTAGGCTGTGTTGAAAGCAGAGGATGTGTTTTTTTTGTTAGTTCATCTTAATGCTTGCCAGATATAACTGTGACTTTGACCCTTTGCTTCTAATAAGGTGTTTCTTTTGGATCGGGGACATATATTTTTAAGCTGCTTTTAACACCTTTCCATACCAACTCACAGAAGTCTTTTCTTTTGTCTTCAAAGAAAGTTATGCTTTCACTTTCCACCCCTCTCAGTAGGAAACCCAAGGAGCCAAAAGTGTTAGGCTCTTGTAGGGATGTCGATTGTCCTGTCTGCCTCCTTTCTTTTAATCACCTGAATTCATCCCTCCTGATTCCACGCATTGATGTTGCCTTCTATCTGTAATATAAATGTATCTGTGTTGCCTCATTTGAGCTTCCCAGTGATCCTATGAGGTAGTAGCATTATTTACCCCATCTTACACATGAGAACACTGAGGCTCAGAGAGCTTAGGAGCCAAAGTGGGGCTTTCCAGGTATTGAACTCAGGTTCTGTGAGTTACATCACACCATTCCTTATTCTGTGGGCAGAGTTAACTTGTGAACCCCTTTAGTAAACTGCTCCGAGATATGACAGAAATCATCTTACCCCAACAGGCTTTGGAGTCCTCAGATGCCACTTTGGCAGCAAGGGCTCCTATGGATTCCAGGGGTTGGTGTGGAGTGGGTATGCCTAGGAGTCATATGTGGCACCATTCACCAGGGTGGCCTCATCTCTTATACCCTTAGCCATAGATCCGGTCCCCCTCTGGCCTTCGGTGAGGACTTGACTCCTGAGAAAGCCCCAGGCCGCCCCAGTTAGGCTCAGCAGGCTGAAGAAGATGGATTTTGTTATTGTGTTAAAATACTAAAGCTAGAGGCCTGGGGCATGGCTTAGAATTGTTGGCTATATATTCTTTTTTATAAGTGACTTATGTAAACTTATTAGTCAAAGTATGATCCATAGGAGTACTTTATTTTATGCCATTGTACTCTGCCTGGTTTACAAAAGAAAAAGAGAGAATTTAAAGTAATTTGTATAAGTCAGAGTAGAAGATGAGAAAAGACAATTAGGTAAGGGCAGGCAAATGGTAATGGGCTTGTGTTCATGATAAGAAATTATTTTGATCATAGAAATGAAGTAATACAAAAAGGATGTTTTTCTCTAAATTCAATTATACATAGGATTTTAAAAGCAAAGAGACTAAAATATTTACATATTTTCACTCTGCTCTATCAAGTATTCAGTATAAAGAAATATAGACATAGCTTATAAGAAATTGTTGCTAGTAATTTCCATTCTTTTTTTCTTCTCTATTTTAAAAGACTTCATATACTTCTTGTGGATCATAGGGAAGCTTAATGACAAATTACCCTTAAAGCCTTGTGCTGTTTAGAAAGTTAGATCAGCGTTAACCATTTTCTCAATATACAGCAAAGTCAGATTAATTATTAGATCTTTCCCTTTCATTAATTGAAAAAAAAAACTGTGATAAAATAGACATAACCTAAAAGTCACCATCTTAACCTACTTAGGTGTATAATTCAGCGACATTAAGTACATTCACTTTTTATATTCCTTTCATTCATTCTCCCTGGTGGCTCAGACGGTAAAGCGTCTGCCTGGAATGCTGGAGACCTGGGTTCGATCCCTGGGTCAGGAAGATCCCCCTGGAGAAGGAAATGGCAACCCACTCCAGTACTCTTGCCTGGAAAATCCCATGGACGGAGGAGCCTGGTAGGCTACCGTCCACGGGGTCGCAAAGAGTCGGACACGACTGAGCAACTTTACTTAATTCACTACAGAAATCATTTTTCTAGCCATTCATTGAGAAGTAGTCTAGAATCACCCACCCGCCTTGGACTGGCCTTCACTGGCAGCATAGAAAAGGCAATAGGTCACACACAAAGCTTTTCTCTCACTGAGGCTGTGGGACTTTTCAATTACCTCTTCAAATGGGACTCTGGCATTTTGGTTAATGGCCTAAAGAACTTGTGAATAGAATGACACATTACAAAAGCAGCTCCCTCAAGAGAAACTGTGCTAGTCTCCATGATTACCCAACTCCAGTTTCCAGCTAGAGATCTCCCCCTGCCTCCCCACACCTTGCTTTCTACTTCATCCCTCAGTAGCCCCTATTCCCACCCTAGAGCACACATCCAAGCATCCCAACCAAAAGGCTTAATCATTCAGTTCAGTTCAGTTGCTCAGTCGTGTCCGACTCTTTGCAGCCCCAAGGTGCTGGATTTTTTAACTTTTTTTTAAAATCTTGTCCATTCTGAGCCTTCTGAAGAAGGGAAAGTTCTCTTGTCCCACTGGCCCAGCCAGAAAGTCTTTTCTGTCATTGCCCTGTCTTGCCACTTAACAGGATCAATAGCCCTCTGTCTCAGGTGTGGACTCCAAGCCTTTTCACTTGTATATCAAACTCAGTGAACAAATACCTTTCGAAAACCTAGTGGATCTCAGTAAGTGACAGTTATCCTCACTTTAGAGATAGGAGAAAGGTGTAAGAACGTTAATGTCAGTTCATGTGCCCCATGTACAATGAGGCCAAATAAACTGAAAGGTTGGAGTGTGGAGCAGAGAAAGGTTTTATTGCAAAGACTTGCAGTGAGCCAGGTGGGCTCATGCCCTAAAAACCCCTGAGCTCCCTGAAGGGTTTTGTCAAAGCACTTTTAAAAGCCAGGTGAGGAAGGGGGAGTCACCGGGTCTGTGACCAGTTTGTGCACAGTTCTCTGGCTGATGGTGAAGTAGCAGGGTGGTGTCACAGGGGTTAACATTATTAGTCCTTAGGCTACAGAAGGCCTGGGGCTATATGCTTCTGGTGCTCAAGCAGTTAACATCTTCCATTGTTGGAGAGGGTGTGTCACTAAGTTGTGTCCGATTCTTTGCAACCCCATAGACTGTAGCCAGCCAGACTCCTCTGTCCATGGAATTTTCCAGGCAAAAATACTGTAGCGGGTTGCCATTTCCCACTCTAAGAAAGGGGAAAGTTTTTAGCATCTGTAAAACAACTCAGGAAATGTGCATCAAGTACTATTATCTAGGTACTTCAGAGAGGAGCTAAAGCAGAGGATATGGGGGAAGGCCTGTCTCAGGAAGGCCCCATAGCATCCTGTTCAGTTATAGGAATGCAAGTATTTGGTTCCAGGTCCTACAAGAAGTGAATGAGAGACAAACAGACAGATAGGCAGATGTGAAAGCCTAGTTGATAATTACTCTTAGTAAACACAGAACTTGGAACTGAAAAACAACAAATAATGAAAATAATGTTGATACTTTATATTTGAATGGTCCAGTATTGTTTTCATAGCACTTGATTGTATTTTTTGCCTTGTGATTGGATTTGGTGCAACTGGAAGAAGAAAATTCTAGGTGGGATCACAGAAAATTTGAGTGTTAATTATTGTTAAATGTAATGAATACTTTGCTCGCAAAAGCTGTTGAGCCGGGTCCTCTTCATTTCAAAGACTTTGCTTATGTCAGATTTTTCAAACAAAGAGAACAATTACCAAACTATTAGTACATTTGCTTTCATTCCCATAGCTCTCATGTAATTTGTCAGACTCAGATGATACACAGTGAACCTCAGGCTGAGATTTAATTTTGTGTGTTTGCCAAAGTACCCAGTGGCCTAGTTTCCACAGCCATATCCAGCAGATAAACGGCTCTGAAAAAAAAACATCAGGCTTTAGAGACATGGTAGGAAATCACCATCAGCTCACACTTCCTGACCAGTAGCAGGTGATAAAGTAGACCCTGGGGCCTAGCCGTGGGTGCAGTCACTCACTAATCCACATAATTGTTTGGGCACCCACCCGAGAAGTCCTGAATATCTGCGATTTTCCCCCAATTAGTAGATTTAAAAAAAAAAAATACTTTTCTGATGTCCAAATGTTGGAGAGATTGTGCTAGGAATCTGATGGTTTCTGGTCCACCCTCCCTCCCACTATAAGCCCTCATCACATCTCTACCAGCCTGAGTGCAGGAGCCATCACAGACGAAACTCCATCCAGTACAGGGACAGGGCTGCCTCTGCATGGTCACTGGGATACACAAAGTGAAAGCTCTCAGTTAACAGCCTATCTGGCAGCCTATCTGCTTTGCCCTTGACCCTCTCAACCTGCTCTGCTGTACTTTCTGTCTGTACTGCCCTGTTCCCAGTGGAGCAGAGACCCAGACCTGAGACTCAACACAGAGCCCTTGCAGTTTTAGCTAGATGTACAAGTGACTTTGTTGCAGGAAGGAGGACCCCTTCCAGGGCTCAAGAGTGGGCTCCTGTCTCACACTTGGAAATGAATTGTCCGAGGACACACATGGTCACAAAGAGAGAGACTATTGGGAAGGGGCGCCCAGGCGGAGAATGGCAGGGAGTCTGGGAGAACCTCTCTGCCACGTGGCTCGAAATCTTGGGTTTTATGGTGATGGGATTCGTTTCTGGGTTGTCCCTGACCAATCATTCTGACTCAGGGTCCTTCCTGGTGGCACACGCATTGCTCAGCCAAGGTGGATTCCAGAGAGGAGGATTCTGGAAGGTTGGTAGGACATATGGACTGGAGTCTCGTCCTTGCTTTTGACCTTTCCCAATTCTTCCAGTTATTGGTAGCTTCTTAGTTTCTCATTCCTTACCAGGACCTCCTATTGTAAGATGCCTCCTGAATGTGCTTACTGTCAGGCCTGGCCAAGGCAGGAGGTTTCAGTTAGTGGTTCCCCTAACAACTTCATCTGACTTCTGTTTGACTCAGTGTTGTGGAACTATGTGCCTTTTGTCCAGCAGAGGTATGCATAAGAATTTATTCCCATTTGTAGCATTTGGAAAATAAATATTCTATTTATTTTGGGTTTTCTTTCTAGCCTGTGTTTTCCTGTGTTCTCTCAGGCCCCTACCAGTGACAGCCAGCATATGAAGAAAGCATGCCTAAGGGAATATTTTCCAAGCAATTTTATTTCCAAAAATGCTTTGCAAAAGAAGGAGTTTGTTGGTTGGATAAATTTTGAAAGTGCTCCATATTCTAAGCCTGTCTTTGAGAGCCAACATGTCCATTAGCAAATTAGAAGTATTATGAGGTCTAGCAGTTTTTTTTTAGGCTGTTTAACTATAAGTCAGCATTCTCCAGATTTATGGCCATGGAACTCATTTTCATATAGCATACAGAAAGATCAGAGTGAGAAATGCTAACGTAAATGTGTTTAGAGATTTAGGTTCCCTAAGAAAGTGAGTCTTTCATCTTTCTCCTCTCTTTGGCATCTTACACATATTGAATTCTAGTAACTTTGATGGTAATTTACTAGATTTGGTAATTACTGCCAATGGTAATATTGATTATGGTTATTTTTAAAAAGCTATGCATGTGAATTGATAAGGAAAAATCAGTGCCAAATTGGCATTCATTTGAAGCTCTTGTCTGAGTTGGGAAAAGAGGGGGTCATTTGCATAAAAAGAGAGTGGATCCTTTCTGGGGACTAGGGGAACTAAATGTGATAGGAGATGGGATATAAAAAAGCAAGATCTCCAGTCTTTCTCTTATTCCTTCATTTAACAAGCATTTCTTAGAACCTTGGTATTTATAATACAAGACAATGTAGGAAATGAGGCATAATCCTTCTCAGGTGTGTTGAGACTAGTCCAGAAGGTAAGACATGTACTTAACTCAGTTTAATACATTGTAGGGAATGGCAAAGGGCTTTGAACAAGTGAACAAAGTGCTCTAGTGCATTCAGAGGAAGCTAAAGTGGTTTCTGATCCAGGCAGCTAGGTGAGATCTTTGGGACCATGTCCCTCTCAGATCAGTATTCACTCATGCCTACAATCTCTAGGCATGGAAGCACATCCTAATAGGTTCTCAGTGGAGGGTCCAGTTTAGTGGCTTTGCAGGTCCAATCTTTCCGACATGGAGACTGGGACACAGAACTGGGGGCCAGGGGAGTCTGGACCAAAAGCATGGAGACATGAACTCTGGTTCCGCCACTGCCAGGTACCAGCTGAGTTTAAACAAATTAGAGACACACACATACACACAGGCATATCTCAGAGATACTATAGGTTCGGTTCTAGAACCACTGCAATGAAGCAAAAATATCACAATAAAGTGAGCCACACAACTTTGTTTCTCATTACATGTAAGAGTTATATTTACACTATACTATTAAGTGTGTAAGAGCATTATAGGACTTCCCTGGTGGCTCAGATGGTAAAGAATCCACCTGCAATGCAGGAGACCTGGGTTCGATCTCTGGGTCAGGAAGATCCCCTGAAGGACAGCATGGCAACCCACTCCAGTATTCTTGCCTGGAGAATCCCATGGACAGAGGAGTCTGGTGGGCTACAGTTCATAGGGTTGCAAAGGGTTGGTCACAGTTGAAGCAACTTAGCATGCATGCATGCATGCCTAAATGAATAAGAAGAATTTTACACAAACACTATAATGTGATAAGACCTAAGTTTTAGTGAATATTAGAATGACCTGTGGGATTTGTTCAAAATATAGATTGCCTGCCCACACACCCTTGATTAATAGGCCTGATGGCAGGATCCCTGTAATCTGTACCCTGAGTTATCCTGAGGCAACTTCTGCTATCAATCCAGAAATCCTGCAAATGGAAAGGGTTGAATTCTGGAAAAGTTTATGATGTTCATTCACATGTGTATTACTCTACAGCAGGGTTTCTCAACCAGGACATTACTGACTTTTGGAACTGGATAACTCTTTGTTGTAATGGGGCTGTTCTGTGCATTGTAGGCTATCAAGCAGCAACCCCCAACCAATTATGACAACTAAAACTGTCTCCAGACATTGCCACATATAACCTATGTTACATGACCATAGTCAATTCTGGTTAAGAAGCACTCCTCAACAGGGACCAAAGCCCCAGGAGTCAGACTAGAGACAGTGATACTGATCTTTCTAGATCAAATCTGTTAACAGTGAAGAGCACCTTTCTCTAAAAACTTGAGGCCTCAGAGAAAACATTCTCAAAAGGGTCTGTCTACCTGTCCTCTAATGTCTCAGCTATCCCACTCAAGTACTAGACACACCAAACACTAATAATGAGCTTATGTAGACTTTGGTATAAGACACATTTCCCCTATACACTTTCTACTGGAGTGTGTATCACTCAAAATATCCCAAAGATCTCAATATAGCACTTTACCAGCCTCCGTAGATAGAACCTGAAGTGTAGGCTGAGTTATAGAAGGGAAGGAAATAAATGCCAATAAAGGGTTAATGAGTTGTTACAGCTGTGGGCAACTGAGGCTCAGTTCCCCTTAGTTCTACCTGAGAAATTATGTGGACTATGCCAAAGAATTGCCCCCACCAAGAGCAGAGAAGCTAAAAAAAAAAAAAAAAAAGAACAGAGAAGCTGAGAACATTTATCCATGTTCCTCATTGGCTGGAGTTGCCCTTATGTCCCATGGTGGATGTTGACCGTTGAACATCTGTTGCAGAGTAAGCTTCAATAATCAGGTAAAATATGATCCATCCTTAGAATATCAGCCTCATCAGTCAAGTTTCAGTGAGATAAGCAAAATGACTAATGGATTTATTATAGGGACTTGGCCTTACCTAACTGTGGGGAAATAAGTCTTTGCATCTGATGCTGGAGTTTGAAGGGTGGGCAGTCAGGAAGGGAAGATAGACGTATGATGGGGGAAAGCAAGAACAAGCTGGAACCCACAAGTGTGAGCTGGAGTCCAGATTAGTCTTTGTTGCCTCTGATCTTGACACTATGGGTGTCTTGCAGAAGCCAGGATTCTTCATCATAGAGCTAAATACATATACCTGGCCTAAGAATTGGAGAAAGTGAAGGAGGATCCCAGAAGGGAGGAATAGTTGCAGGCCCTCATGCCATGAAAATCAGCAGCAATATGTGTGACCCCCAAAAGGAGTGGCTGCTTCACTT
Source organism: Cervus elaphus (assembly GCF_910594005.1). Taxonomy (NCBI): domain Eukaryota; kingdom Metazoa; phylum Chordata; class Mammalia; order Artiodactyla; family Cervidae; genus Cervus; species Cervus elaphus. The sequence continues at coordinate 132,086,907 of NC_057848.1, read as the reverse complement.
TTACTCTCTAGATTTCCCATAAGAATCTTTCTTGTGACCTATCCTAACCAGAAATACATAGGAAAGAAAACTCAGAAATCCAATTCGGCCTGAACAAGTTGACAGAGTACAAAGCCATTATATTATCTCTTTCCTCTATCACTTGCTCAGTGAGCCCACATACAAAATGGCATCCATGGCATCAAGGATGGAGACAATGTATGGGCTCAACAATATGACCTTCCACTCACCAAGACAGATTTGATTTTGGCTATCATTAGTCATTAAGGAAATGTAAGTCCGAACCACAATGAGATACCACTTTGCATCCACCAGGGTGACTATAATCAGAGAGACAGACAATAACAAGTGTTGGCAAGGATATGGAGATATTGGAACCTTCATACATTGCTGGTGGGAATGTAAGTTGGTGGCAGCTGCTTTGCGAAATACTTTGACAGTTCTTCAAAATGGAGTGGGAGAAAATTGAGAGTGACTTTTAATGAATAAGGGTTTCTTCTTGGGTTGATGAAAGTGTTCTAAAATTAGCTGTGGTGATGGTTTCACAACTCTGAATATACTAAAAAGCATTGAATTGTGCACTTTGAATGGATGGATTGTAGAGTATGTGACTGATACCTTAGTAAAACTGTGAAAGAAAAACAGCCACTTATCTTCATACTGTAATATTTTCATCTTTTTTCTAACTTCCTGGCTCTCTTGAGTTAATAGCATTTGCGAAAGAGGAAAAGTATTTTTTCAATGCCTTGTCAGTTATCTTTACTTACCCAAGAACCTCCAGAAGAACTCGTATTATTTCTATATTAATTGCTTTATTTGTAATGTTTGTATAACCTAGAGTCCCTTGGGAAAGATGGCATAACTATGCATTTGAAACCTTTTATTCTTGATGTTATGGTATCATTTATACCTGAGTTTAATGGTTCTCTTTTTCCAGGGATGAGATTGCACAACTCAAGTGCCCATTGTGTTAGCTATACAAGTCCTGAGAGAGGGGACTGAGCATAAGATGAAAATGAGGTCATGAATTTAAGAATGTGCTGCTAGCCCTTGAAGTTGTATAAGAGGTAGAGGGAGCAGAGGCATGAAAAATGCAAGCCATAATGCTGTGCAAATGAAATAATAACAAATCCAGATGATGAATGAGTTCCCCAGGGAAATGGATGGGCCAAGGAAGGCTGACGATTAGACCTTGGGAGAGTCAGTAGATCAGAGAAGAGAGGGTCTTACAAAGAAGAGCAGAGGAAACAGATGGCCACTTGGGAGAACCAGTACATTAAGATAAGATATGGGAATTCCCTGGCAGTCTGGTGGATAGGATTCCACACTTTCACTGGGGAAGACCTGGGTTCAATCCCTGATCCTTGGGGAATTAAGATCCCATAAACCTCGTGGCATGGCCAAAAAAAGGGGGAGGGGGAAGATAGGATAGATGTTTCCTTGTAAATTATGATGGCTTTTTCTTGGTGAAGTAGCACTATGTATAATGTTTGAAAAGAGTTTTGCTACCCGCATATGGAAAGAGGTAAAAAAATGATTTTTTAAACTACTAATACAACACGATCCTATTTAATGGGTCTCTTTTTAGATAATTTCTTTATTTTAAGCATCATTATTAACTATAGAAAATTAAACCACCAAAAGATTTCTCATACAGGCTGGTCACAAAACAGTGAGACTAGAAAGGTGCCAGGGAATTCATATGGGTTGCACAGACATGTTCCTAAATCTATCCAGAACATATCTGCTTATTTTCAATATGATTAATGAAAAATATTTGTCACCTTCCCTCAGTCGCCTATGATACTCTTTAATAACACTAATTCCCTTCTGTTCAACTAAATATTAAAAGTACAGAGCTGAAACTCACCACCATGCCAGTTGGTAAATGCTACTTTCTGGCTTATTTTACAGGACCAACAATAAAGCTGTTGGGCTTCCCTGATAGCTCAGTTGGTAAAGAATCTGCCTGCAATGCAGGAGACCCCAGTTCGATTCCTGGATCAGGAAGATCCCCTGGAGAAGGGATAAGCTACCCACTCCAGTATTCTTGGGCTTCCCTTGTGGCTCAGCTGGTAAAGAATCAGCCTGCAGTGCAGGAGACCTGGGTTCAATCCCTGAGTTGGGGAGATCCCCTGGAAAAGGGAAAGGCATTCCAGTATTCTGGCCTAGAAAATTCCACAGACTGTGTAGTCCATGGGGTTGTGAAGAGTCGGACACGACTGAGTGACTTTCATTTTCACTTTTCTTTCAACAATAAAGAATGATGTGGGAGCCATCAACTGTCCTCCTCTCTTATTTTTGAGCTTTATGTAAATTGACTCAAACTCTATGTATTCTTTGACTTTCTTCTTTGACCAGCATATTTTTTAAATTGTTTTTGGCCATGCTTCATGACTTGTGGGATCTTAGTTCCCCAGCTAGGGATCGAACCAGGACCCTGGCACTGAGAGCTCCAAGTCCTAACCAATGGACCACCTGGGAATCCCCTCACTGATATATTTTAAAGTTACATCCATGTTGATTGGTGTTGTTCATAGTTTATTCATTTTTACTGCTCCAGAATGGACATTCATGTGTGTCTTAGTCTGTCTATCTAAAGCTCAAAAATAGGCAAAACCAAACAATGTATTATGCAGGTATGTATACAAGGGAGATGGAAGAAAAGGAATGTTAGACACAAAATTCACTACAGTGGCTCCCTCTTGTACAGAGGAGACTGGATGTGATTGGGGAGAAACATATGGTATACGTCTAAATTTCTGGTGCCGTCATGCTTCTCAAATTGGATGGGGTGCATGTGGTTGTTCATTTCTATTATTTCTCTTTAACCTATCAATTTTTTAATCATATATAGCATATTTCGTAGTAAAAATTTAATAGCATTAAATAGCTTGCTCAGTAACATTGATGTGTTAAGAACGCCCTCCCCCTGCCTTAATTGGGCGAGCATCCAAAAACTTAAAAAAAAAAAGCTACAACAAACTATCCTCTCCTGGCAACAGTCTCCCTTTATTATGAACATTGGTAGAGTGAAGATGTGGTTTCTCAAGGAGACTTAAGTATTTGGGGCACAATTCCAGGGACATTGCGTTCTACTTGACATCAACAACTCTGGCTGTGTCAAAGACACAGAGATTACAGGCCACTTAGAAAGGGTACAAAGGTTTCAGAGTATAGGCACAAAATTAACTTTACTTTTACCCAAGATTTTTAAAAAAATTTTTGCTTTAGCCATGCTATTTGGAAAATGAGAGATCCTGTCTCACATTCTTAGGTTATAAAGGCATTTCTTGCTGAGAAGTGGTTTAAGATTGAGAAACACCTGACACTTTGGGGAGAAAACTATAGAATCATCTGCCAATGAAGGAGACATAAGAGATGGGAATTCAATCCCTGGGTTGGGAAGATCCCCTGGAGGAGGACATGGCATCCCACTCCAGTATTCTTGCCTGGCAAATCCTCATGGACAGAGAAGCCTGGCGGGCTACAGTCCATGGGCTCACAAAGAGTCAGATATGACTGAAGTGACTTAGCACGCACACATGCATAGAATCACATTTAAGATAACGTGAAGGTGCATTCCCAAACATTTTTCACCCAGTTAAGAGCCATCTCCAGGCCCTCCCACTGCCCTGTTTTAGCGATTTACCCAGGCAGAAAGTAGTCTTGAATTGTCTAGTTTAGAAGCAGGCCATGGAGGAAATAAGCCTTCAGGGACTGGTGAGAAAGGAAGAGGTACGTGACTGTTTCCACATACATACATTTCTTCAGCACATTGAGATTTTCTGTGAAATAAGAACAAAGAAGCCAAACACTGCTAAGAGAGAAACTCATGAACACCTTTTATCAACTTAGTACCTCTGTCAACAGGATAAAAATTAACATCATGGCGGGCCTCTATGATCTCCTTTTAAAATATTTCATGACTCCCATTTCTAAAAAAAGATGGCCAGGCTAGACCCTTCTTGCTCACTGAATGCTTCATCTCTCCTGCCACCTCTCTTTGTTGTTCAAAGCTCACACCACAGGGTCTTTAGAACCTTGGGTGAAATCCTATTCTGGTTGGTATCATACTTATCATATTTATTTATCATACTTAATGTCCCCTGATGATTAGGCATATTTAAGGATTTTCAGTGAAACTAGGCTATGCCATGTGGGGCCACCCAAGATGGATGGGTCATGGTGGAGAGGTCTGACAGAATGTGGTCCACGGGAGAAGGGAATGACAAACCACTTCAGTATTCTTGCCTTGAGAACCCCATGAAGAGTATGAAAAGGCGAAAAGATAGAACACTGAAAGAGGAACTCCCCAGGTCGGTAGGTGCCCAGTATGCTACTGGAGACCAGTGGAGAAATAACTCCAGAATGAATGAAGGGATGGAGCCAAAGGAAAAACAATACCCAGCTGTGTATGTGACTGGTGATAGAAGCAAGGTCTGATGCTGTAAAGAGCAATATTGCATAGGATCCTGGAATGTTAGGTCCATGAATCAAGGCAAATTGGAAGTGGCCCAACAGGAGATGGCAAGAGTGAATGTCGACATTCTAGGAATCAGCAAACTAAAATGGACTGGAATGGGTGAATTTAACTCAGATGACCATTATATCTACTACTGTGAGCAGGAATCCCTTAGAAGAAATGGAGTAGCCATCATGGTCAACAAGAGTCCGAAATGCAGTACTTGGATGCAATCTCAAAAATGACAGATTAATCTTTCTTCGTTTCCAAGGCAAACCATTCAATATCACGGTAATCCAAGTCTATGCCCCGACCAGTAATGCTGAAGAAGCTGAAGTTGGATGGTTCTATGAAGACCTATGAGACCTTCTAGAACTAATACCCAAAAAAGATGTCCTTTTCATTATAGGGGACTGGAATGTGAAAGTAGGGAGTCAAGAAACACCTGGAGAAACAGGCAAATTTGGCCTTGGAGTACAGAATGAAGCAGGGCAAAGGCTAGTAGAGTTTTGCCAAGATAACGCACTGGTCATAACAAACACTCTCTTCCAACAACACAAGAGAAGACTCTACACATGGACATCACCAGATGGCCAACACTGAAATCAGATTGATTATATTCTTTGCAGCCAAAGATGGAGAAGCTCTATATATTCAGCAAAAACAAGACCTGGAGCTGACTGTGGCTCAGATCATGAACTCCTTATTGCCAAATTCAGACTTAAACTGAAGAAAGTAAGGAAAACCACTAGACCATTCGGGTATGACCTAAATCAAATCCCTTATGAATATACAGTGGAAGTGAGAAAGTAGATTTAAGGGGCTAGATCTGATAAACAGAGTGCCTGATGAACTATGGACGGAGGTTCGTGACATTGTACAGGAGACAGGGATCAAGACCATTCCCATGGAAAAGAAATGCAAAAAGGCAAAATGGTTGTCTGAGGAGGACTTACAAATAGCTATGAAAAGAAGAGAAGCAAAAAGCAAAGGAGAAAAGGAAAGATATTCCCATTTGAATGCAGAGTTCCAAAGAATAGCCAGGAGAGATAAGAAAGCCTTCCTCAGTGATCAATGCAAAGAAATAGAGGAAAACAACAGAATGGGAAAAACTAGAGATCTCTTCAAGAAAATTAGAGATACCAAGGGGACATTTTATGCAAAGATGGGCTTGATAAAGGACAGAAATGTTATGGACCTAACAGAAGCAGAAGATATTAAGAAGAGGTGGTAAGAAAGACAGAACTATACAAAAAAGATCTTCATGACCCAGATAATCATGATGGTGTGATGAACCACCTAGATGGCTCTAGGTGTGATGATGCATCTAGAGCCAGACATCCTGGAATGTGAAGTCAAGTGGGCCTTAGAAAGCAACACTACGAACAAAGCTGGTGGAGGTGATAGAATTCCAGTTGTGCTACTTCAAATCCTAAAAGATGATGCTGTGAAAGTGCTGCACACAATATGCCAGCAAATTTGGAAAACAGCAGTGGCCACAGGACTGGAAAAGGTCAGTATTCATTCCAATCCCAAAGAAAGGCAATGCCAAAGAATGCTCAAACTACCGCAAAATTGTACACATCTCACGCTAGTAAAGTAATGCTCAAAATTCTCCAAGCCAGGCTTCAGCAATACATGAACTGTGAACTTCCAGATGTTCAAGCTGGTTTTAGAAAAGGCAGAGGGACCAGAGATCAAATTGCCAACATCTGCTGGATCATCGAAAAAGCAAGAGGGTTCCAGAAAAACATCTATTTCTTTTTTATTGACTATGCCAAAGCCTTTGACTGTGTGGATCACAACAAACTGTGGAAAATTCTGAAAGAGATGGGAATACCATACCACCTGACCTGCCTCTCGAGAAACCTGTATGCAGGTCAGGTAGCAACAGTTAGAACCGAAAATGGAACAACAGATTGGTTCCAAATAGGAAAATGAGTACTGTATATTGTCACCCTGCTTATTTAACTTCTATGCAGAGTACATCATGAGAAACGCTGGGCTGGAGGAAGCACAAGCTGGAATCAAGATTGCCGGGAGAAATATCAATAACCTCAGATATGCAAATGACACCACCCTTATGGCAGAAAGTGAAGAGGAACTAAAGAGCCTCTTGATGAAAGTGAATGAGGGGAGTGAAAAAGTTGGCTTAAAGCTCAACATTCAGAAAACTAAGATCATGGCATCTGGTCCCATCACTTCATGGCAAATAGATGGGGAAACAGTGGAAACAGTGAGAGACTTTATTTTGGGGGGCTCCAAAATCCCTGCAGGTGGTGATTGCAGCCATGAAATTAAAAGATGCTTACTCATTGGAAGAAAAGTTATGACCAACCTAGATAGCATATTAAAAAGCAGAGACATTACTTTGCCGACAAAGATCCGTCTCGTCAAGGCTATTGCTTTTCCAGTAGTCATGTATGGATGTGAGAGTTGGACTATAAAGAAAACTAAGCACCGAAGAATTGATGCTTTTGAACTGTAGTGTTGGAGAAGACTCTTGAGAGTCCCTTGGACTGCAAGGAGATCCAACCAGTCCATCCTAAAGGCGATCAGTCCCGGGTGTTCATTGGAAGGACTGATGCTGAAGCTGAAACTCCAATACTTTGACCACCTGATGTAAAGAGCTGACTCACTTGAAAAGACCCTGATGCTGGGAAAGATTGAGGGCAGGAGGAGAAGGGGATGACAGAGGATGAGGTGGTTGGATGGCATCACCAACTCAATGGACATGAGTTTGGGTGGGCTCCGGGAGTTGGTGTTGGACAGGGGGACCTGGTGTGCTGCAGCTCATGGGGTTGCAAAGAGTCAGACACGACTGAGCGACTGAACTGAACCGAACTGAACTGAACTGAAGGATTTTCTTAAATTGTTTTTTTTTCAAAGCAAAGGTAAGTTTTGTATAAGACTATTACTTGAGTATAAAATATAGATTTTTTTTAAAGTTTCAATTAAGGAAAGAATTGCAACAAAGCCAACTGTTCTGAAGGCTGCTGGCAAACTATTATTTAATCCAGTCTCTCTCCTGTACATAGTTATTTTTCTGTCTGCCAGTTTCTCTCAGAACATTCTTGCATATTTTCCAAAGTTGACCCTGTTACCCTTGAGCTTCTTAGTCTCCTTGTTTATTCCTTAGAAACATAAAAGATGTGTGGAAGATTTATAAGGTTCACATTTCAGAGTTCTCTTTCTTTTAGTCAGGAAGTTTAAGATGTCTCTTGGACAAAACTATCTCAACATTCCATCAATCATATAAGAGGCCGGAAAGCTTATTGTTTATGAGCAAAAGCTGTGGGAGCAGGAAATTTCTGTCCTACTGTTTTCTAGCTAATATCACTAAGCTTTGGTTTCCTCATTTGTAAAATGGGAACATTAATAGTTCTTTCCTCCAGAGGGTTGGGGTGAGCATTACAGGAGACAATGCATAGAAAGAGCTTAGGCCAGTGCCAGGCATGGAAAAAGATCTTAATGATTATTAGTAATAATAGTGGTGATGGTGGTAGTGATGATGATAAAGGATTTGGAGTCTTTGTCTTGCAGCACTACAACACAGCATTTTCAGATAAGAAATGAGATCATATAATCTGCCAAGGTTATTTGAATTTGCTACTCTGGAAGGGAAAATTACTCCTTTGTCACTTAATGGCCGCCATGTAGTCTTACTCAGTTGGAGAGTGTGTGAGTGTGCACCCATGAATGCTAATGCTCTTCTGTCTTGTGTCCCTGCCTTGATGATCAGGAGTCTTACTTTAGCCCTTTTTGAAAATCTAGCTCTTAATATTGTTCAGTGCACACAGTACACACAGTAGGCTTTCTACAAATACTGAATATGCTTCTATTCAATAAAATGGAAATTGTGTGCAAAATGTATTAATAGACAATGTTTTGACCTTATGAAGATTTACAAGATGTTTTAAAGAAAAAAGAATTCAGTTAGGAAATAAAGGGAATTCCATGGCGCTTCCAATGCAAAGGGCACGGGTTCAGTCCCTGGCAGGGAACTAAGATCCCATAAGCTGTATGGCGTGACCAAAAAAAAAGAAAAAGAAAGAAAAGAAAGCCTTAGGAAGAATCTAGACCTGCTCTCTTTTCCTAAGGATTCACCCTTCCTTCATAGTAGCACAGTGCCTGTCGCACAACTGAAATGAAGTAAATGGTGGCTAAGTGGTTAGGATTCTAGGTTTTCATTGACAGGGCCCATGTTCAACCCCTGGTCTGGGAACTGAGATCCCACAAGTCAAACAGCCAAAAAAAAAAATCAGTCAAAACCAGCTAAAATGACACTAGGGAATTCTTGATAATCTAACTGTAATTTGAGTCTTATATAGGTGCTGTCCATCATTGCTTTTTGACACAGTAGAGGATCCTGTTTCTTTGAAAATGGCTCTGAGGTTGACTGGTTGGGATTTTTAGAATGTCATCCTAATTTAATATATTATCCTTTTCTTTTAGGGAAAAACTTATCCATTTCGGGGTGCCTTCCCTCCAGTATGGAATCCCATTGCCTATCTGGATTACAACAACCTGTGGCGGACCATGGATAACATGGGAAAAGAGGTAAAGTGTGTGTTCAGCTTGCCCTTAACCTGTGACTGAAATCAATAACAAATGTTTAATATCCTTCCACAGTGCAGGGAACATTGATGCATATCATTTCCAATGTGCCCAATAACTCTGCCACTTTGGTAGTATTTCTGCTTTAGTGAGAAGAAATTCAGTGCCAAGGGGTTACATAATTTCTCCAAGATCATACAACAAGGGAACCAGGATTCAAACCCACACGTCTCTGATACTAATGCGTGTACCTGTGTGTTTTCAACTCTATACCACCGAGTATTTATATGACATATTTTTACTGGGAATCCTACTTAGAGTGATCTTATCCATATATTATGCCACCTGAGATAATAAAGGGGAGAAAGATTTGATTCCTCAAAATGTTTTTTCACTGAGTATCAATAACTCAATAACTGTAATATCCATCTCTCCCATCCAAGTACTAACCAGGCCCGACCCTGCTTAGCTTCCGAGATCAGACGAGATCGGGCGCGTTCAGGGTGGTATGGCCATAGACAATATCCATCTCTCAAACTTAATTTGGGAATTTAAAATGGCTGTTGTGGGCACATGTGTGCATGCTAAGTCTCTTCAGTCATGTCTGATGCTTTGCAACCCTATGGACAGTAGCCCACCAGGCTCCTCTGTCCATGGGATTCTCTAGGCAAGAATACTTGAGTAGGTTACCATAGCCTCTTCCATTAGCTTTCAATAATAATTATGATGATGACCATCATAATTACATATTAATTTATATTAATGCGTATATTTAGGTATTATTTTGGCAACAACATTAGGGCATAGAATCCAAACAGCTATCCATCCCAAACCCACCACTGGGTGCATAGTATACACATGTAGTGTATACATACACCACTGTCTATATGTACATAGGATTCTATGCACATCACACATTCCAACATAGAGAAACCAGTTTTCAGAGTTTCTCCTGAGCGCTTCTTGGCAGTCCAGTGGGTAGTAACCATCAGACCTAAATGTCAGCCTTCCTTTCTTTGCAGATTCCAACTGATGCACCATGGGAAGCCCCACATGCAGTGGAATGGGATAAGATGACTATGAAAGATCTCATCGAAAAAATCTGCTGGACAAAGTAATATTGACTATTTAAAATGTACTTTTTATCTTCCCTTCATATCGTCCCTATCCTATCTTGAACTTCAGAGTTTTTCTTCATAAGTTATAGGAAAAGTTAAGGGAAAACTTAATGACCTTTCCATCAATAGTGACTTTAAGGGCCCTTGAGACACTCAGAGCAGGATTCAACATAAAGTGAATATAAAACATAAGAAGAAAAGTAGGTGAAGGAAGTTGAACTTTTTTTTAATGAAAGAGTTGTGCGCTTTGCCATAAAAGAAGTAATTGTGTTTTCAAATAATACAGAGGTCAGCTGCAAAAGCAATTTGGAAAGGAGTTAAAGTAATTTCATATAAATGTAGGATAACTTGAGGGAAGCTAGTCTATATTAATAAAAACTATAAACTGTATGTTTTCAATGAGAATCTGTGTTATTAACTGAGTTACAGATCATTCTGTCAGCATTTTGGGGCTTCTGTGTGAAGGCACCATATGAAGCACTGCGGAATGGTGGTGAACTTATGATGCATGGCCCCTAACCTCATGGAGTTGATATATTTTTAGCAGGAGAGACTGTAATTATACACATGTTACATAATTCTAGGAGAGATTGAAATGGGGGAACCTAACCTCTCTTGAGGGTGAAGGAGAGATTCTTTGTTGAAACAAAGGAGTTAGTACATCAACTAAGAATGAGCCACAGAGGGTGGTAAGGGACAGGGAAGGATGGATGGTGTGAGGGCAAGCTATCTTCCAGGAATGTGCCTAATGGATGAAGGAAAGAGGAAAGATAGATGGTTTGAGAAAATGGCATCTTCAATGAATGAGCCATAATAGATGGGGGAGACAGGAAGGGTGGATGCTGTGGGAATTAAGAATCTTCATTGAAGGCGCCATAGAGGGTGGGAGAAGACAGGAAGGGTGTTTAGTGTGGGTAAATGGTATCTTGCAGGATGATTAACAGGATAGGGGAGTTAGGAAGAGGGGATGGTGTGAGGAGATGGTATATTCCAGGAATGAGCCAGTAGATGAGGGAGACCAGAAAATGGATGCTGTGAGGGGATGGTATCTTTCAGGAATGAACCACAGGGGATGGAAGGAGACATAAAAGATGTGTGTGCACATGGTGTGTTTTAAGAATGAGCCAGTTGATGAGAGAGAAAGGAAGGGTGGATGGTGTGTGGGGTGCTGTGTTCAGGAATAAACCATATTGTGTGCAGGGGACAGGAAATAGTGGATGGTGTAGCAGACTGGTATCTTCTGGGTGTGAGCCTCTGTTGACAGGGGAAACAGGAAAGATGGATGGTGTGGAAGGCAGGTATGTGCCAAGAATGAGCCATAGTGCATGGATAGAGACAGGAAGGATGGATGATATGGTGGGATGGTGTCTTCCAGGATAAGCCACAGTAGATGGAGGAAGGTGGGGAGGTTGTGTGGTTGTGGGGATAGTATCTTTGAGAAATGCACCAATTGGTGGAGGATATAAGAGATATATTATGTGAGACAGTGGTATTTTTCAGGAATGAAGCACAGTGGGTGGGGGGAGAGAGGAAAGAGGGATGATATGTGTAGATGGTATCTTCCAAGGACAAGTCAGTTGATGGAGGAGACAGGAAGAGTAGATGACGTGGGGAGATGGTATCTTCCAAGAATAAGTCAGTTGATGGATGACAGGAAGAGTATATGGTATGAGGGGATGGTATCTTCCAGAAATGAGCCACAGTGGATGGGGGGAGATAGTAAGGATGGATGGTTTGGTGCAATGTATCTTCTAGGAGTGAGCCATAGTGATGGGAGGAAAAGAGGATGGTGTGAGGGGATGGTATCAACAAGGAATGAGCAGCAGTGGATGGTGGAGAAAGGAAGGGTGGATGATATGAATGGTGACATCTTTCTGAAATGAGACACTGTGGATGGGGGTAGATGGAGAAAGGTGGATGATGTGGCAGGATGGAATCTTCCAATAATGACCTGCAATTAATGGTGGGAAGCTGTCAGGAAGGATGGATGGTGAGGAGGATGTTTTTGTCCATGTATCTTAAAGGAATGAGTCAGTTGATGGGGGGATATAGAACTGATGGATGGTGTTGGGGGATGATGTGTCTTCCATGAATGAGCCCAGTGGATGAGTGGAGATCAGGGTATGGGGAGGATATATGTTCCAGGAATAAATCACAATGAATCGGAAACAGGACCAGTGGATGGTGTGGGGTGTTGGTATCTCACAGGTGAGCCACAGTGATGGAGGAGGACAGGAAAAGTGGGTAATGCAATAAATGGTATCTTTAAGGAATGAGCCATAGTGGATGGAGGAGACAGGATATATGGTTGGTGAGGAGGGGTGATGTTGCAGTAGTGAGCCATAGTAATGGGGAAAAAATAGTAAAGGGAGAGGGATGGTTTCTTTCGGGAATAAGTCATAGTGGATGGGATGGATGGAAGGATGAATGGTTGAGGCATGGTGTTTTCCAGTAATCGACCACAAATAATGGTGGGAGATATGAAGGTTGGATAGTGTGGGAAATGCTCAGCCCCATGCCCAGTATAGAAGGGGCAGCTTATGAAGGCCCCCAAGATGGGTAGATTGACATGTTTTAACAATGAGTGAACAGTATGTATGCCTAGACCATAAAGATGCCATGAGGAAATGATGTATAGGAGTTTACAGAACTTGAGAGGCTGATGGTGCAAGACACATTATTGACCATATACAAGACTTTTTGCCCTTTGCCGTTAACGTCATTGAAGGGTTAGAGAAGGAAATGGCAAAGCACTCCAGTATTCTTGCCTGGAGAATCCCATGAACAGAGGAGCCTGGCAGGCTACAGTCCATGGGGTCTCAAGAGTCGGACATGACTTAGCAACTAAACCACCACCACCAAGCAGAGTGTTTATTTTTTGTTTATTTTGTTTGTTTCTTAGTTTTGGACTGTGGAAAGACTTAATTGGCCATAATGTAGAGAAGGATCATGAGAGGATGTAGTCATATGACTAGGTAGGGATACCCAGAAGCAGCCATCACTGTTTTAACCCAGGTGAGGGACAGTGGTAGCCTGGACCAGGGTGGGGGCAGTGGAGGTGTTGAGGAGAGGAAGTTTGTTCAAATAAGTGAAAACAATATCCTCAATGAACCCTGACAAGCATATTAGCCTTTTAGACTGCACTGGAATTAGCATGTTTGGAGCTAACCCATAATTTCCAACAAGTCAGGAAAAAATTATTTTCCCTGAGAGTTCAAATCTGCATTCTGTCAGACACTGAGTCCATGAGTATTTTTTTAAAGGCATAGAAATGGTTTCTAACCATACTAACTTATGTTTTTAAAAGATAATGTCATGTAAAGCATGTATGTATTTACTCCTGACCCTTGTTCTATGACCAGGACTGCTCGGCAGTTTGCATCTCTCTTTGTGAATATCAATGTGACCTCTGAACCCCATGAGGTGTCTGCCCTGTGGTTCTTGTGGTACGTGAAACAATGTGGAGGCACCACTCGGATATTCTCCATTACCAACGGAGGCCAGGTATGAAGTGTCCATTCTCACACTAAACTTCATGTCTGATTTTATCCTCAGCCAGTGCAGTATATTTTGAAACATGAGTGAATTTGAAACAATTTCAAAAAAACTTTTCTGAAAACAAAATTTTCTCATTTCCAAAAATAGGTTCACGACTAAAGAATATTTCATTTTGAATTTTGTTTGAGGAATTCAGTTCCTTCCTTTTGGAAGTAGGTGAAATTAGACTATGTAGGAGGAGCTCAGTTATTAAAATCAACTAATTTTCAAAAAAATCTAGTGCTTGTAAAATTGTCATTAAAGTCATCTCTGTTCCAGGCATGAGACTTTTGGTCCCATTCTGTGTCTCAGAGTTATTAGTTTATGTTAACTGTTATAGCATGGAAGTGACTATTCTTCTAATACAAGTGATTTCTGGTTACTCTTTCAATAGTAAATTCTACATTTTGGGGATAAATTTTGCTGCCTACTAGCATTTGCCCTGCTTCCATACTACATCCTAAATCAAATCCCTTATGGTTATACAGTGGAAGTGACAAATAGATTTAAGGGACTAGATCTGACAGAGTGCCTGAAGAACTATGGATGGAGGTTCATGACATTAGATAGGAGGCAGAGATCAAGCCCATCCCCAAGAAAAAGAAATGCAAAAAAACAAAATGGCTGTCTGAGGAGGGCTTACAAATAGCTATGAAAAGAAGAGAAGCGAAAGGCAAAGGAGAAAAGGAAAGATATACCCATTTGAATGCAGAGTTCCAAAGAATAGCAAGGAGAGATAAGAAAGCCTTCCTCGGTGATCAATGCAAAGAAATAGAGGAAAACAATAGAATGGGAAAGACTAGAGATCTCTTCAAGAAAATTAGAGATACCAAAGGAACATTTCATGAAAAGATGGGCACAATAAAGGACAGAAATGGTATGGACCTAACAGAAGCAGAAGATATTAAGAAGAGGTGGCAAGAATACACAGAACTATACAAAAAAGATCTTCATGACCCAGATAATCATGATGGTATGATCACTCACCTAGAGCCAGATACCCTGGAGTTCGAAGTCCAGTGGGCCTTAGGAAGCATCACTACGAACAAAGCTGGTGGAGATGATGGAATTCCAGTTGAGCTACTTCAAATCCTAAAAGATAATGCTGTGAAAGTGCTGCACTCAATATGCCAGCAAATTTGGAAAACTCAGTAGTGGCCACAGGACTGGAAAAGGTCAGTTTTCACTCCAATTCCAAAGAAAGGCAATGCCAAAGAATGCTCAAACTACCGCATGATTGCACTCACCTCACACGCTAGTAAAGTAATGCTCAAATTTCTCCAAGCCAGGCTTCAACAGTACATGAACTGTGAACTTCCAGATGTTCAAGCTGGATTTAGAAAAGGCAGAGGAACCAGAGATCAAACTGCCAGCACCCCATTCGATCACCAAAAAAGCAAGAGAGTTGCAGAAAAACATCTACTTCTGCTTTATTAACTATGCCAAAGCCTTTTTGACTGTGTGGATCACAACAAACTGTGGAAAATTCTGAAAGAGATGGGAATACCAGACCACCTGACCTGCCTCTTGAGAAATCTGTATGCAGGTCAGGAAGCAACAGTTAGAACTGGACATGGAACAGCATACTGGTTCCAAATCGGGAAAGAAGTATGTCAAGGCTGTATGTTGTCACCCTGCTTATTTAACTTCTATGCAGAGTACATCATGATAAACGCTGGTCTGGCTGAAGCACAAGCTGGAATCAAGATTGCCAGGAGAAATATCAATAACCTCAGATATGCAGATGACACCACCCTTATGGCAGAAAGCAAAGAGGAATTAAAGAGCTCTTAATGAAAGTGAAAGAGGAGAGTGAAAAAGTTGGCTTAAAGCTCAACATTCAGAAAAGTAAGATCATGGCATCCAGTCCCATTACTTCATGGCAAATAGATGGGGAAACAGTGGAAACAGTGGCAGGCTTTATCTTTTTGGGCTCCAAAATCACTGCAGATGGTGACTGCAGCCATGAAATTGAAAGACGCTTGTTCCTTGGAAGGAAAGTTATGACCAACCTAGAGAGTATATTAAAAAGCAGAGACATTACTTTGTCAACAAAGGTGCATCTAGTCAAGGCTATGGTTTTTCCAGTAGTGATGTATGGATGTGAGAGTTGGACTATAAAGAAATCTGAGTGCCAAAGAATTGGTGCTTTTTTTTTAAAGTGGTTCTTTATTCATAAACTTGATGCAAGTTTACAAATTTTACTGTACATTGCCAAATAAATCTGCAATGAAAAATAAAGTCCAAAAATACCCCCAGAACCAAAAACCACAGCATGTCAAATGTGCAGCTGTCAATCTGCCAGCCATCAGGATAGTAAAGAATTCAATAATATATTCAAGATTTAGCCTTAGGTTTAAGGAACTTTAATGCTTTCAAGAATTCTGCCTTGTCACTTGTTATCTGAGCAACTGACAATCAGAAGCTTATACAAATTAACCAAGTGAACAAGAATGCTGGAAAATCTTTTTATACTATCCTCTTAACCAAAATAGAAAAAAAGAGAAAGAAATGAAACACAATAATGCAGAAGTGCCAAGTCTTCAGATGTGGTTTACAAAGTTAAAAACTGAGTCTTAAGACCTAAGAAACACTTTTGAACTTTGTAACTGATTTGTGCAAGGAAAATGTGCTTCTGGATTTCTTTTTTTAAGTGCTTAATAACTAGAGTTTACTTTTAAATCAAATTTGGGTATATAAAAAAAATCTATTACCAACCTAATAGGACTGATTCAGGTAAGGCAATAAAATGGAGAGTACACTGATTTGAGTCTAGATTTTATCAAAGAATTAATATATGTAGAATTCCTATTAGTCTTTCAATGTAAAAGCCATTATTATGACTATGGAAAAAACTTAGCATTCAAATAAGATACTTTTTGTACTTAACTGTACAGATTTTGTTCAAGGAGTCTTTGTGCAAATCACTATATGAGGTTATTAGTTTACAACTGATTGCAATATTCCATTAATAAAATGGAAACGTAGAATGACTTAGTATTTTAAATAATTAGACCTCTATACTTCAAGATCTTCTTCATAAGAAATATTGAGCCAACAAGAAGCAGATTCAACTCAGCAAGACTCTGATGCCCCAGTGAATTTATGCTTTTGAACTGTGGTATTGGAGAAGACTCTTGAGAGTCCCAGGGAGTGTAAGGAGATCAAACCAGTCAATCCGAAAGGAAATCAGTACTGAATATTCATTGGAAGGACTGATGCTGAAGCTGAAACTCCAATACTTTGGCCACCTGATGCAAAGAACTGACTCGTTTGAAAAGACCCTTGTGCTGGGAAAGATTGAAGCCAGGAGAAGAAGGGAACAATAGAGGATGAGATGGTTGGATGGCATCACCGACTCGATGGACATGAATTTGAGTAAACTCCAGGAGTTGGTGATGGACAGGGAGGCCTGATGTGCTGCAGTCCATGGGGTTGCCAACAGTCGAACACGACTCAGCGACTAAACTGAACTGAACTGATACCACAGCCATTACTAATGAACGTAACTCATCTGGCTCCCTGGTTGGATACACAACAAGCCAGTAGTAAAGCCAGAATTTCAATTCCCGGATTTTCCAAACTCTGTGATTCTTTATTTCAAGACTCTCCCTTAGTGAAAGAAAATGGGTGTCTCTTTTCTAGGAATGTTATGCCTCGATGGGATAAGGTTTAATTGGGAGCAATTTAGTTCTAACTTATGCTCTGTTTCACAGTATGAGGTGTAGAGTCATTGTCAACTTAGTGAATTATTCCTCTCCTTGGGAGACCTCCAGAAGTCCCTAAGTTGTTCTTATGGTTGCCAGTTTGACCTTCAGCTTTAGCAAACATAAGGCAGTCGAATTTTTTTAGTGCCTTTACATCTAGAAAACCCATATTACTCCTTTTAACCTATATTGGTCTTTTGGAAATATCTTGACTCAATTTATATATATATATATATATATATATATATATATATATATATTTAATTTATTTTTTAATTGAAAGATAATTTCTTTACAGTACTGTGTTATATTCCTCATTCAGAGGAGCCAAGATACTTCTAGGCAAACTCCACATGACCTTTTGGAGGGCATAGTTCAGATTATGAATGTAAAACCATTATCACAATACCTTTACAAAGAACTTAGATTTATCCTTTAATAGTTTAATAGTTATTTATCCTTTAATAGTTTAGTTCAACAAATACTAGATATGAAGATGGAAAAGAGTTCCTGGTCTTTCCACTATACTAACATTCAGAGTAACTCTTGGAAAACAGAGGTCAAATTATTAAATGGTTCCGGTTTTGTGAGGATGGACAGATCATGAAACCAAACTACTTTGGTGATGTTTTTAAAAGGAGCTATAGTGGTATCATTAAAACAATAGCCAGTTATTCAAGTGTAAAAATTATTGTGTGGCTGCTGGCACAGGCTTTCTGGAGGAACGTGATTAAGGTACCTAATTGAACAATGTTGGGCTATGCTTCAGTCTGCCTACTTGTATTTCTAATCATTCAAAGAATGGTCGATCTCTAGCAGGCTAAAAATATTCCCCCGGTTCTTACAAAATACACTGTATTAAGGACTGACCTTAGATTAAGCTGGAAGCATTTCCATGGTGAGTGTAGCAGATGGCACTAGGGTGCAGCACTCATGGTCTTATAGAGCTGCTCAAGGGAGCTAGTCCACAATGTCTGGAGGAATAGGCAGATGCTTAGCCTTCACTCTTCTGTCCTCCCAGTGAAACTTCCAGGCATTTTGGCAAAAAGTTCTCAACAGCTGAGATTTAGATTCTTAGAACATCTTTTGGTGATGACCAGGTGATCCTTGAGAGCACCATGAGCCTGTTGCGCCTAGACAGTCCTGGCCTGGGACTTTAAGAAACTGAGGGGAGTTAAGAAACTTCATCCCCATGAGACAAGTGCTCAGGCCTGGTGCACTGGGAAGACCCAGAGGGATCGGGTAGAGAGGGAGGTGGGAGGGGGGATCGGGATGGGGAACACATGTGTTCCATGGCTGATTCATGTCAATGTATGACAAAAACCACTACAATATTGTAAAGTAATTAGCCTCCAACTAATAAAAATAAATGAAAAAAAAAAGAAACTGCATCCCTATCTCAGTGAAACTAGAAAAAAATAATCTTTTTTTTTTTTTTAAAAGGAAACCGCCTCCCCCTGTGAGAATCGCAGCACCTTCCCTGTTGCCAGACACCCTCCATCCACTGCACTCTTGGGCATTTGAAGCTTGCTGATATTTGCATTCAGTCTAGGTGCCAGTGGTCTAGGGAAACCTTCCTTCTGATTCTGTGATTTGATTTTAAAATTTTATTGAGATATAGTTGATTTCCAATGTCATGTTAGTTTCAGGTATACAGCAAAGTGAATCAGTTATACATACGCATATATCCACTCTTTTTTTAATAGATTGTTTCCCCATATAGGCCTTTAACAGAGTATTGAGTAGAGTTCCCTGTACTACACAGTAGGTTCTTATTAGGTATCTATTTTATATATATAATGTCAGTCCCAATCTCCCAGTTCATCCCTTCCCACTGATTCTGTGATTCCATAAACCAATAACAGCTTTTTGTCACGTGAAGCTGCACAGAGCATGGTGACTGAGGTGTCTTGGTAGACTGTCCCTGTCCTAATGAGTTCTAACAGTTAACAGTGCAGAGAGTGGAGGTATGGCCTGTGATTTTCCAGAGGTTTCTAATCAGTGGTAAATATGGCTTTCCTTCCTGGGGCGTTTGTCACATTTCCATCCCTGCCTGCCTTTTCCTGTAGGAACGGAAGTTTGTAGGTGGATCTGGTCAAGTAAGCGAACGGATAATGCAGCTCCTAGGGGACAAGGTGAAACTGAGGAGTCCTGTCACCTATGTTGACCAGTCAAGTGAAAACATCACCATAGAGACCCTGAATCGTGAACTTTATGAGGTAATTCAGTTTTGTCAAAAGAAATGTGTATTATGGGAATTCCCTGACGGTCTAGTGGTTAGGACTTGGGGGCACAAGTTCCATCCCCTGGTTAGAGAACTAAGATCCTGCCTGCCTCATGGTGTGGCCCATAAATGAATAAAATTTAAAGAGCTTATATTGAGTAGGTCTCTGGCAGCCTGGTGGCTCAGATGGTGAAGAATCTGCCTGCAATGCAAGAGACCTGGGTTCGATCCCTGGGTGGGGAGGATCCCCTGGAGAAGGAATGGCCACCCACTCCAGTATTCTTGCCTGGAGAATTCCATGGACAGAGGAGCCTGGCGGGCTCGCAAAGAGTCAGTCACAACTGAGCGACTAACACGTTTCTGTCTTCTGCAGCTTCTAACCAAATATAATCCAAGCAGTGGCATGATTGATGCTGGCATATTTCTGACTCAGTCTTCCAAATTATTAGCCTTAGTTGATGTGACGACTGAGCAACTGAACTGAACTGAACTGATGTGCCTTTTTCTGTGTTGTTGCCTCACAGTGGTCTCATACTATACATTGTGACTGCTTAGTGTCCCTCAAAATGATAAATGTGATGTTTCATGTCCCCTGCAAAGACTGTGACTCACATTTGAGATGGTATTTTGTGTCTCTTTGTTTCAGTGCCGATATGTCATTAGCGCAATCCCACCAACTTTGACTGCCAAGATACACTTTAGACCAGAGCTTCCATCAGAGCGAAACCAGCTGATACAGCGTCTTCCAATGGGGGCTGTCATTAAGTGCATGATGTATTACAAGGAGGCCTTTTGGAAGAAAAAAGGTAGGCTGTGTTTATTCATGTTTAAATTGTATTGAGAGAAGACTGCACTCTTTTTTAGGAACATATCAGTTCATTTCAGTAGGAACATATACTACACATTGAACGGAAAAAAGATGTGTTTCCAGTTGGCAGAGAAAGGATCAGAAATCTCAGTCTGTCCATTTCTTCATAGTCCCCAGCAACACAAAATGGCCCCAAGAGTGCTTGCTGGCAGTGAGAGGCAAGGAAGCAGGCCCTCCAGTTGCAGGGCCATATTGCCCAGGCCCCTGGCATATGTCTCACCACTTCCTCTTCATGAGCACAGTGAGACAAAGGACCACCGTGAAAGAGCGCTCCTTTGAAGTCATACATTCCTGGACCCCACTTGCTTACTAGCTGTGTTGCCTCAGGTGACACTTCACCTCTCAGCCTCAGCCTCTGTATAAAATGGCAACAACGAGACTTCCTGTCGGGGTGTTGGCATGAGGCAGGGTCTGGGCGGATATGGTGTCGGTTGTTGCTAAGCCTTCATCTCATACTAAAAGGATTCCTTCTTGCCATTTCTTCCCTGGTGTCCCAGAGGCAATTCCTTCTAACACATCCTACTGTTTCTTGTGATTTCCACAACACCAAGGCCATCTTACAGTTTTACTCATGCATTGATCATACCTGACCTTTATGTAAAGGTCATCGAGATGGGTCATTTTCTAATGTGTCTGGGTGACCAAACATCCTTGTTTAATCAGTGAGTGTATTTAATGGAAAAGAACTTCTGGAATCGGGGCAAAGACCAATAGTTTAAGTTTTGCCTTCCTCTTAGCAAAATAGTTTTGTATATATATTTTAAAATGTCCTTCCTAAATCCCTGATGAAGTTTCTCAATCCCCTATTATTTTTCTTCTGGTTAAGATTACTGTGGCTGTATGATTATCGAAGATGAGGAAGCTCCAATTTCAATAACGCTGGATGATACCAAGCCAGATGGATCACTGCCTGCTATCATGGGGTAAGTGAGACCTGGATGTTCTGCATTTTGCAAACTATGTTGGTATCTTGGTGTGGGAACTGGCAGAGCATGTTGTTTTGGACTCAAGCTCAGGCAACGCTAAGTAACCCTATAGACAACATATCATGTTTTCATGTATGGTAATATTAGAGTCATAGAGTATGTGGCATGAGAACATTGGGAAACTTTACTAAAGTGAACACAACTTTGAACTTGTGTCCATTGGTTTCTTTCCCCCATGAAACTTACATGTGGAGGACAAGAGTGAAAAATACAGCTAGACAGATGGCATGGTAGACCACTTTGCCTACAGAATGTTTACAGCCATTCTGGAACGAGAACTATTTTGTCCTGTAAAACCTTCCAAAGTTATGTTTTCTGGGCTCCAGTCCTCTCTCCATTCTAGACAGCACTACATAGCAAATGTTAATATTTTAATTGTTAGAATTCCCTGGTGGTCCAGTGGTTAGGACTCCAAGCTCTCAATGCCAAGGGCCCAGATCCGATCTCTGGTCAGCAAACTAAGATCCCACAAGCCATGTGGCATAGTCAAAAGAAAAGAAAAGAAAAATTTGTTCACTGTTACCCTGGGAGATAAGATGAATGACCAATGAAGTGCAGTTTGAAGGAGAGCCAGCCAGGCCTTGAATGTAGGGCACTTTTTCCAGTAAGTCACTCCATGGCTCTCCTCCATGAGGAATAGTGCCAGGGCAAGGTTCTGCGTCTGGAAGAACTCTCTTTTCCTCTCCTGCCTCACTCAGCTGCTCTGCCCTCAGGAGACTAGGGGTCCAGAGAGGGAATTGGAGCTCCCACAAAGAAATTTCCAAGGAGTGCCATAGCCTCCAAGTCGTCATACTTTTTAGTCCTCCTCAAAGCAATACCAACAAAAGGGCTATTTATCCTAGTACATTGCAATAAAAGAACACAGCTTCTCTGGCAGTCAAGTGACTTTTGGAGACCATTGGTTTTCCCCTGTGCCTCAGGAGAGTTAAGTTCATGTGCATTGTGTCATTGAAGGGAAATTGCAAAATCAAAAGGAGCACACCCATGACCCTAGGGACTTAGAAAGCAGACTCTGTCTGCTACTGGACTGCCAGCAAAACATTTTGTAACTGCTTCTCTCCCTGTAAGATGTAAGAAATAGCACCAGCCTCCCTGGCAAGGGAAGGTGCTCACAATGTAAAGATTATAGGAACATTGTACCCTATTCATCTCTGACCCTGCTGGGCAAGAAAATACATAGATTGTTTGGGGAGTTTGCTGTCCCTTTTTATGTGCCAAAGAAAAGCAAGAAGTTGAGGCAGAGGTTTCTGGAGACTACTGGTCAAGACCCATCTGACTGTAGATGAAAGAATATTGATGTTTTTCTTGCCCTGGGAATGAAATACTGTGGCATCCACTGTTCTGGGCTTTCTTTAGCTTTATTAACAAGGACATGGACTCCCCTGGTGGCTCAGATGGTAAAAAGTCTCCACTTGCAATGCAGGAGACCTGGGTTCGATTCCTAGGTAGGGAAGATCCCCTGGAAGAGGGCATGGCAACCCACTCCAGTATTCTTGCCTGGAGAATCCCCAAAGACAGAGAAGCCTGGCAGGCTACAGTCCACGGGTTGCAAAGAGTCGGACATGTGTGAGTGACTAAGCATAGCACAGCAACAAGGACATGGATTGCAGAAGCCTTCTAGATGGTAATGGGATTATTTATGCAGTTCCTGCAGTCCATGGGGTTGCAAAGAGTTGGGCACAACTAAGCACTAACACTTACACTTAGACAGTGATATTCTAATATGTTTTATCTGGACAATTGCTTCCACCCTGTTCTTGCCTTGAAGCTATATTGCCTCCACCCTGCTCTTTGCTCTAGGCAATGAAAGCCTTGAAGATAGGGATGCTGTAATTGCCCAGCACTAAGTGTGTGATAACTACTTGCCTTTGGAAACTTGAAAGGACCTTGTACTTTAGAGCTGTGAAATGTTCCCACCCCAAAGCCAGGGTGTATAATTTCTCCAATAAAACACCAAAGAAAGTTGAACAATAATTGTCCATTCTTACAGTTAGGTCAAAGAGGTTATTTCATTCAGGACTTGAGATTTGACAGACAGAGCCAACACTCGCTGCCCTTTAGAAAAGGAACTGTGAAAAGCACCCAGGATCTAAAAGGCTTTCAGATAGATCATTTAATCTTCTATCAGCTATTGGTGATTTTCACTGAAATACCCACATATGATTGCTGCATAAACCTAAAATTTAACTAAAATCATTATTACTATGGCTTCCCAGGTGGCACAGTGGTAAAGAACCTGCCTGTCAGTGCAAGAGCTGTAAGAGATGTGGGTTTGATCCCTGGGTCAGGAAGATCCCTTGGAGGAGGGTATGCAACCCACTCATGTTCTTGCCAGAGGAGCCAGGCGGGCTATGGGCCACAAGGTCACAAAGAGTCAGGCATGACTGAAGTGATTTAGCACCTAGCACCTTACCAGCAAGCCACAACATAAAGTGTTAGTTAAATCGAGCAAAATCATGACTATATCTCCCAGAGTTCAATGGTTCAAATTTCTTAAACAGTCCACAGCTTCCTCTGAAATACTGTTCTCTGGGTGAACACAAATACATTTTGTATCTTTGCTTCCCAGCATGATCTCAAATAACAACTCTAAAGGAATGGTCAATCAAACTGAGGAACAGTTTAATTGGGGGAGAGGGATTTGAGGGAGAGGACAAAATTTCTGTCTTCATCCCTTGCATTTTCAGTCCTGATCTACTTGTCTTTGTCTAGAACAACAACAAAAAATACAATTTTAAAAGTTTTCTTAAATGGAGAAATTGCTCCATTGTCCTTAAGCTCATTTGGATTTTTTGGCAAGCTTTCTAATCATAGTATAGCTAAGGATTTCTTGTTATAATTCCATTCTTTAAAATATACATGCAATTAATAATAGCATAATAAGTAGAATCTACTTGATCAAAGGGAAGCAGACAGATCATAACTGAGTTTTACTGAGTCACTGAATTTGAGGACTGTGCTAGACTGGTTTCCCAGGAAGTCAACTCAGAGGTAGAGATTTGGGTTCAGGAGGTTCATCAGGAGTTGCTCTGTGGAGTGCTGCCTGGGCTTCCTAGGTGGCGCTAGTGGTAAAGAACCAGCCTGTCAACGCAGGAGATGCAAGAGATGCGGGTTCTATCCCTGGGTTGGGAAGATCCCCTGGAGGAGGCCATGGCAACCCACTCTAGTATTCTTGCCTGGAGAATTCCATGGACAGAGGAGCCCAACAGGCTACAGTTCATAGCGTCCCACAGAGTCGGACACAACTGAATCGACTGAGCACACAGATGCATGCTACCTGTTGGGGAGGGACGAATCAGGATTGGGCAGAGGGAACAGTTGGGCTCCAGTGTTGTCCCAACAGAGGCCTCAAAGTAAGGATTGCCTTTCAGAGGTGTCTGCACTGTGCGGTAGGCTTTGGTACCCACTGCACTCTGGCATTCGTTCTGAGAAGGGATGGGACCTTGCACCAGGCAGTTCTCTGCTGCAGAGTGTAATTGCTAGGGAGGGATTTGGCTGTGAGCTGAGGGTAGTGAGTGTTTGGTCCTGAGGAGGAATCTGGGTGGCCCACCATGGCATCCACTTCAGGCACTTTATTGATTGATTGATTGATTGATTGATTGATTGCCATGCCTTTGACATGTGGGATCTTAAATCCCTGACCAAGGATTGAACCCATGCCCCCTGCAGTGGAAGCTCGGAGTCCTAACTGCTGGACCACGGGGGAATTCCCAACAAGCACTTTTTGATATGTTTTTTCAGCTTTTATCAAGTAACTTGACAGATGGCAACAGTCATTACCAAGCTCATCATTTAATGCAACATTAATTCATCTACATAGTCAATTTCCTACTATATGCCAAGAACTGTACTGAACTTTGGCTATAAAATATTGAGTAGGTAGTGATCTATTGTTTAGGAGCCTACCCCTGGCAGGGGTTTTGGACCCAGAAGCAGATGAGGGCAGCTTGGCATTTGCTCTAGTAGATGGAAATAATGGGAGAGTGTGGGAGAGTGTATTAGTGCTGAGTACAGTATGTCCCCTACTTACAGACCATCAAGTTGTGAACTTTCAAAGATACAAACGTGGGTGCCAGCCCCATATACCAGCTGTTGTACTATACTCCTGTACTTTTCTAGGTACTGTACTTAAGATTAAAAGTGTTTATTTTTGTGTTTGTTTTTTATGTATTATTTGTGTGAAAAATATTATAAGCCTTCTTCCCTTGTAGCTCAGTTGGTAAAGAATCTGCCTGCTGTGCGGGAGACCCAGGTTCAATCCCTGGGTTGGGAAGATCCCCTGGAGAAGGAAATGGCGACCCACTCCAGTATCCTTGCCTGGAAAATCTCATGGACAGAGGAGCCTGGTGGGCTGCAATCCATGGGGTCGCAAAGAGTCAGGCGTGACTGAGCGACTAACACTTACTTACTTACTTATTAGAGTATAGTACTATATAACTGCTTGTGTTAGTTGGGTACCTAGGCTAACTATGTTGGACTTACGAACAAATTGGATTTACAGATGCATTCTTGGAATGAAACTTGTTTGTATTTAGGGTATTACTGTAGATATAGGCAAGAACACTTTAAAAAGAAGAGGCAACTCTTAAGATAAACCACTGTCACCTAATCGTTCAAATGTAATTTCTCTCTCCAGCTTCATCCTTGCTCGAAAAGCTGACCGGCTCGCTAAAGTACATAAAGATATAAGGTAAGAATTTACATCTGAAACATGTAAAAGATTAGCTTTATATTGTGCTTGTTGTACTAACAACACTATAATAACATTATGAAAAATGCAATAATTTGTTAATCTCAAAATCCCAACAAATCAATTTTTTTGTATTTTGCTAGCCCCCCTTTTGACTCACTCCTGCCCATGTGCATATATTAATTTAGTTTTACATCTCTGTATTTGTTTTACGTTGGTTAAGAGATAGGGTTTCTCAGTAAGATGGATGGAGAAAAATAATAAAAAAAAGTTAGATCTGAATAAAGCTTAAGAGGCCAAGTCCCAGTGACCTTTATTCGGTCTTGAAGGTTCTCCAACATGTGCTTTTTCTGAAAAGCAGATCCATACATAGGTGTTCAAACCTATTGCATGTTTGTCAGCAAGGTGATGTCTCAGCTTTTTAATATACCATCTAGGTTTGTCATAACTTCCCTTCCAAGGTGCAAGCGTCTTTTAATTTCATGGCTCCAGTCACCATCCACAGTGATTTTGGAGTCCAAGAAAATAAAATCTGTCACTACTTCCACTTTTTCCCCTTCTATTTGTCATGAAGTGATGGAACCAAATGCCATGGTCTCAGTTTTTTGAATGTTGAGTTTCAAGTCAGCTTTTTCACTCTCCTCTTTCACCCCCACCAAGAGGCTCTTTAGTTCCTCTTCATTTTCTGCCATTAGAGTGGTATCATCTGCATATCTGAGGTTGTTGATGTTTCTCCTGGCAATTTTGGTTCCAGCTTGGGATTCATCCAGTCCAGCATTTCACATGATGTACTCTGCATGTTATAAGTTAAATAAACAGGGTGACAGTACACAGCCTTGTCATACTCCTTCCCCAATTTGGAACCAGTCCATTGTTCCATATCTGGTTCTAACTGTTGTTTCTTGACCTGCATACAGGTTTCTCAGGAGACAGGTAAGGTGGTTTGATATTCCCATCTCTTTAAGAATTGTCCACAGTTTGTTGTGATCCACACAGTCAAAGGCTCTAGCGGAGTCAATGAATCAGAAGTAGATGTTTTTCTGGAATTCCCTTGCTTTCTCTATGATCCAACATATGTTGGCAGTTTGATCTCTGGTTCCTCTGCCTTTTCTAAATCCAGCTTGTACATCTGGAAATTCTCAGTTCATGTACTGCTGAAGACTAGCTTGAAGGATTTTGAGCATAACCTTAGTATGCTCAGTTCACTCATGTGAAATGAGTGCAACTGTATGGTAGTTTGAACATTCTTTGGCATTACCCTTCTTTGGGATTGGAATGAAAACTGACTTTTTCCAGGCATGTGGTCACTACTGTTTTCCAAATTTGCTGGCATATTAAGTGCAGCACTTTAACAGCATCATCTTTTAGGATTTGAAATACCTCAGCTGGAATTCCATCACCTCCACTAGCTTTGTTCATAGTAATGCTTCCTAAGGCCCACTTGACTTCACACTCCAGGATGTCTGGCTCTAGTTGAGTGACCACATCATCGTGGTTATCTGGGCCATTAAGGCCTTTTTTGTGTAATTCTTCTGTGTAGTCTTACCACCTATTCTTAATCTCTTCTGCTTCAGTTAGGTCCTTACCATTTCTGTCCTTTATCGTGCCCATCCTTGCATGAAATGTCCTCTTGGTATCTCCAGTTTTCTTGAAGAGATACCTAGTCTTTCCCATTTTGTTGTTTTCCTCTATTTTTGCATTGTTCATTTAAGAAGGCCTTATCTCTCCTTACTATTCTCTGGAACTCTGCATTCAGTTGGGTTTTTCTTTCCCTTTCTCGCTTACCTTTCACTTTTCTTCTTTCCTCAGCTATTTGTAAAGCCTCCAGAGACAACCACTTTGCTTTCTTGCATTTATTTTTCTTGGGGATGAATTTGGTTACTGCCTCCTGTACAGTGTTACAAACTTCTGTCCATAGTTGTTCAGGCACTTTCTCTACAGGATCTAATCCCTTGAATCTATTCATCATCTCCATTGTATAATCATAAGGGATTTGATTTAGATCATACCTGAATGGCCTAGTGGTTTTTCCTACTTTCTTCAATTTAAGTCTGAATTTTGCAACAAGGAGCTCATGATCTGAGCCACAGTCAGATCCAGTCTTGTTTTTGCTGACTGTATAGAGCTTCTCCATCTTTGGCTGCAAAGGATATAATCAATCTGATTACATCTGATGATGTCCATGTGTAGCGTCATCTCTTGTATTGGTGGAAAAGGGTGTTTGCTATAACCAGTGTGTTCTCTTGACAAAACTCTGTTAGCCTTTGCCCTGCTTCATTTTGTACTCCAAAGGCCAAACTTGCCTGTTACTCCAGGTAGCTCTTGACTTCCTACTTTTGCATTGCAACCCCCACGTGATGAAAAGGACATCTTTTTTTTGGTGTTAGTTCTAGAAGGTCTTCATGAAACTATTCCTCTTTCAGCATTACTGCTTGGGTCATAGACTTACTGTGATTAGATTACTGTGATGTTGAATGGTTTGCCTTGGAAACGAACTAAGATCATGCTGTCCTTTTTGAGATTGCACCCAAGTACTGCATTTCGGACTCTTTTGTTGGCTATGAGGGCTACTCCATTTATTTGAAGGGATTCCTGCCCACAGTAGTTGATATGATGGTCATCTGAATTAAATTCGCCCATTCCTGTCCATTTTAGTTCATTGATTCCTAAGATGTCAGTGTTCACTCTTGTCATCTCCTGCTTGACCACATCCAATTTACCTTGATTCATGGACCTAACATTCCAGGTTCCTATGCAATATTGTTCTTTACAGCATTGGACTTTAGTTTCACCACGAGACACATCCACAACTGAGCATAATTTCTGCTTTGGCCCAGCTGCTTAATTCATTCTTTCTGCAGATATTAGTAATTGCCCTCTACTCTTCTCCAGTAGCATATTGGACACCTTCCAACCTGGGGGGGGCTCATCTTCTGGTGTCATATCTTTCTGCCTTTTCATACTGTTCATGGGGTTCTCACAGTCAAAATACTGGAATGGTTTGCCATTCCCTCCTCCAGTGGACCACATTGTCTCAAAACTCTTCACTATGACCCTTCCATCTTGGGTGGCCCTGCACGGTATGGCTCATAGCTTCATTGAGTTATGCAACACTTTCATTACGACAGGGATAACCCTAAATCCTTTGTTAGCTTTTGAAGAGGGTGTGCATGCAAATGTATACTTCTCTCTGCATTTGATTTAAAAATTAAGCAGCAAATCAACTAGCAGATCTTGCTTTGAGAGTTACTTTGATGACTTTGCAAGTTAGGGAAAGACCGCAGACGTTCCCACATTTGCACACGGGTTTGTTTATTTCAGCAACCATGAGATTTGATGTCAGGAAAGGGGAACTATTTCAGTGTCTGCCTACTCACTCAATAGAGGAAGAATTTGGGGGTCTGGTGATGGGGAATGATTTGTTCAACGCTCCATAGTCAGCTTGTGACAAAGTCACGAATAGCATCTAATGTGTACTTTTTTTCATTATGTCATACTAAGCTTGACATTTTCTTTTGGATTTCCTGCCTTCCCTCCTTATTAATAGTAAAATAAATACCAGCCTGGATGTAGACATTTGGTTTTGATTCCACATAGTGGCTAAACTTCTCAAAAGTTTTTATAAGGCAAAACCACTTAGAATGCTGAATGTTATTGACTCAAGTAATAGCTCCCAGAACGAACTGCGTCAACATTTCCCAAAGGATGTTTGGAAAATATATTTTTTCTGAGGCTGATAGATTATGATTTGGTAGGTTAGGGGTGGGGCCTGAGTATTTGCATATTTTAACAAGCCTTTTGAGTAATTATGATGAGCAGCCAGGTTTAGAAACCAGTAGGTATATCCAACTTGCACAATGACTTCTTTTCTACATCATTTAACGTATGCTCTGTTATTTTTAGAGCCCAGCTAAGCAACCAGTGCATTGCTGTACCATCCTTATCTTATATAACTTTTCTAAAAAATTTTTATATTAATGGGAGGAAGGGATGGAGAAGATAATTTCCTTTGTGTTCATTAGAACTCATCATTGACTCATTTAATAATGTGAAATACAGTCAATAATGACAAATTTCTATGATAACTGGTTTACTGTTCTTGAATGAAAAGTTAACTATAGAGTAGTTTGATTACATTTTAGGGTTCACTCTGTTTTAACAAAGATGTTATTATATACCTAAAGTAAACGAAACATTGTTAAGTTTTCAGGATAATGACTGTCAATACTTTTGTTTTCTTATTGACTCAAAATGTCAGAATTATTTCTTGCAACACTCATGTGAAGTAGGTAAGAATCAGTCATATCATAGAGTATAAAAGAGGGTACCACACTGGACTGAGGATGGATTTTGATTCAGTAAATTTTTATTGAGCACTTACTACAGGCGGGATGCTCAGGAGGGTAGATCCTTGACCCTGCCATTAGTGAGCTGAGTGATGTTGAACTAGTCTCTTGAGCATACTGAGCCTCCGTCTCCTCATGTCTGAAATGAGTGGCTTGGATTACACAGACAGAGACAGACAGTAGTCTGACTACACAGTAATCTTGAGACTTCTTCCAGTTCTACCTTTCGTTTATCATTATTGAGCTGTAGTAGAAACAGCTCCTTGAAGGACAGTGAATCTTGCCTGTCTGTACTGGAACTTAAATAGCTATCTAATGATGTGTGACATCACCTCAGAAGTGGCATCTGTCTCTCCCTTAAAACCTTCCATGGTAAAGTGGTGTCGGTAAACAACATTTATCATTCCACCTCCTTCTCTTGATTTACCACTATATAGCCATGAGATGGAAACTCTAGGAGTTGTATAAATCATGTAAGTGTGAGCATTCAGATAAATGTATAAAGTTACACTTTGTCCAACATTATTCAGAGAAATTGGGAATACCTGTGAAATTGGGAACACTTGTTTTCTATTGTAACTGGCAACATGAAATTGGCATCTTTTTAAATTTATTTCTAATAACTATAACCTTCCCTACCTCCTTCCTCCCCCCCAATATTTTTTTTGCCATTTGTCTCTTTAGCTTTTAATGCTTATCTTACAGATTTGAATTAAACCCTTTATCGCATTTTTAGCAATTTTTTTCCAGTCATTTATTAGTATATAAGAAAGTATTTTGGAGCACTTTCAATATTTAACCTATATAAAGACTAAAGAAGATAAATACCTAAAGTGTATAACTGGATCAGTGTTAACCTGTTTAAACAATTTCTAAAACAGAACTATTCATTTCTAAAATGGATAATTTTAGTAAATTAGAGCTTTTAAACTGCACTAAGAGTGATTGTGAATTTAAAATGTATCTGTTTCAAGAAGTACTTAGATAGGGATTCTCTGGCAGTCCAGTGGTTAGGACTCAGTGCTTTAACTTCTGGTTCAATCCCTAGTTGGGGAACTAAGATCCTGCAGGCCAAATGGCATGGCCAAATAAAAATAAATAAATAAATAAAATGGTAATTTTTTTTAAAAAAAGAAGTGCTTAGTTGAATAAAGCTATTGATTTTTAAGATATAGTATGTACCATGTTCTGTGCTGGTCATTTGCATAATGAATTATGAGGGTGGTCAGAGACTGTTTTAAGGTAATATCACATAACACACTCCAGTACTCTTCCCTGGGAAATCCCATGGACGGAGGAGCCTGGTAGGCTACAGTCCATGGGGTTTCAAAGAGTCGGACACAACTGAGAAACTTCACTTTCACTTTTCACTTTCATGCACTGGAGAAGGAAATGGCAACCCACTCCAGTGTTGTTGCCTGGAGAATCCCAGGGATGGGAGCGTGGTGGGCTGCCGTCTGTGGGGTCGCACAGAGTTGGATACAACTGACGTGACTTAGTAGCAGCAGCATATAACACATCATGCCCACTGCCCCTCCATGCCCTTAGGACCCAGTACTGTGTCCACAGAAAATTCTGTCAAGTGACAGATTACTACCCTGGAATGACCATAGGCCTCTCCTAGTATAGCATGTGTTATGTTACATTTAAAAGATTAAATGAGCTTTATATGTTCGTAGATATTTAAAACATAAACATAGGATAGTTAAAAGACACCATCATGCTTACTATAGACTTATAAAAGAGATTACTTTAGAATTTCACATATTTCCAAATAGTGACTTAGAATCAATTCCTAAAACTGAATTTAATTCAATCTCATTTTTCTCCCTTTTAATCTTGAATAGATATGGTAGTAGGTAGTGGAAGAGGCAAAAATGTAAAAGAGAACAAAGAGTCGGTTGAATCTCCAAAGCACATAACTCTGTCGGGGAAAAGAGAGTTAATTTGAGGGCAGAGATTCAAGGAACTGTTCATTTAGTGTAGTTACTGAAGGCCATTGATTTTAATTTTTCACTTAATAAATCTGGTTCATTGCAAGAACCCTGGAACTCGCTGTGTTTATTCCATACTCATCAGTCATTACTTCCTTCACATTCTTTGGTTCTTTTTTTTATAGAAAAAGGAAAATCTGTGAACTGTACGCCAAAGTGCTAGGATCTCAAGAAGCTTTACATGTAAGAAATCCCCATCTTTAATCCCTAGCAGGTTCTGCTCTGTTTGCTCTGAGTGGTAAAGCAAAGCAGATTCTGGTTTCCTGACAGTCTTATGAAGAGAGTATAAAGGGATATGCTTACTGGAGGATTAACTTCAGCAGTCACAAAGGGCCATTAAAACGCTGCTGTCGGTGCATGCAATTTCTGATGCAGCAGTTCCTTGGGCTGTTTAAATGTTCGCTGGATAACTGGCAGCCAGTAGTAATGAGAGGCAGAAACTGCAGGTATTATTTCCAGGGTGACTGAGATCAGTCTCTGAAACAGAGGCCATGCCCTCTTGTCAGTGTCAACTGATCGCTGCCAAATAAAATCCCAGCTATATCATTATTTGTTGATGAAGGCACAGCAGTATATACTTGATAAGACAGACTGAATCTGGACTCTCTGCCCAGGTCAAAGTCATACTAATTTGTTTTTCCATCTGCAGACTCAATTTACACTTCATTTAGGAATTTCGGTGCTCTCAATCCACCACTGAAAGCAATTAAGAGAATGAAATTCTTTTTAAAGACCCTAGCAGGTAGTGGGGGGCTCTTCCAGGGGATTTTCTCTGAACTGTTGGAAGATTAAACTTGCAGAATGTGTTAGAGAAATCAGAGAAGGTCCTCTCACGTCCCTTGGGAAACATTTTTCATCTTTAACTGTCCTCTTTTTAATAGGATTCCCATCATTCACATTTCCAGCTGAGAGAAGTGGTTCTGAAAAAAGCCTTTTTCAGACACTATGCTTTCCTTCTACCTTCTCCCCACCCCCTTTTCAGCAGTAATGCCCTGGTAGATGGGGAAGTAAGGTCTGTTATTTAAAGAATGCAGAGATTTGAGCAGACCCTTCCAGAACCTGATTGTTGATAGAGTCTTAAAGACTTCAGAATCCACATAGAGATACCCTCTCTTCCAGATATTGGAATACTTCCTGTCTCTCCTAGGCAAGAGGTTGAGAAAGAAAGTCAAAGTATATGCGTTTTGTCTGTTGGCACCTCACAAAAGGCCATTACTTGGTACGGTCATGTTTCCCCTTAAGTTAGAAAAACAGGGCTACTTAAAAAAAAAAAAAACTTAAACTTTTTGTTACAGTAAAGCACATAAGAGCCTTTATTGTTGACTGGCAGCATTTCAGCTTTGTCTTCCCTTTGAAATTTTCTCCCCACTGAACTGCAGCCGGTGCACTATGAAGAGAAGAACTGGTGTGAGGAGCAGTACTCCGGAGGCTGCTACACTGCGTACTTCCCCCCAGGGATCATGACTCAATATGGAAGGTACTACCCGAACACTATGCCAATAGATACAAGACGTGTGCCAAGCTTAAAACTAGATAAGCCAAGCTCAGTGGGGATTTTAGAAACAGGAATCAGCATTCCTATATGTAATGTCCCAGATAGTTTGTATATTCTAGGTGTCCATAGGAAAAGAAGTATGTCCATACGTAGAACAGTACCTGGCAGCACATAGAACAATCGCAGAGCACTGGCAAGGAATTCAGGGGCCATTGGTACACGTGAGAATCCTGCAAGCTGCAGTGTCCTCCAAGGGACCTTCTTTAGCTCAACTAAACATTTAGCCTTGCACAACTACCCTAGGCTCCTGGGCTCCAATCTACATGGGCTAAAGATGTCTTGCCAGCAGAGCAGCATCAGACATTCCTCTTCATGGGGAAGCATCTCACTGTGTACGGCTAAGGTGTGAACAGTTGATATGTGCACAAGATGGGAGAATTCACCTTAGCTTAGAAACCCCTTAGCTCACAGGAGCCTTTGTCTCTTAAAACAGCCTCATAGGCAGTGTCTAGGTTCCCCACAAAGGACATGCCCAATTACAAGAGGCAGCATACTCAAGAAATCCCAAACATTTCCCAGATATTTAGACTCTTTCCAGATATTTGCAATTTATGAGTTTTCCCAGCCTAGATACAAGTTACCAGTGAGGGGGTGGAGGAGAGCCATTTTTACCATAAGCAGCGGTTGCCTGGTAACATATATGGCCTTATGCCTTCATCAGGTTTCTAGAGGAACAGATCTAAAATGTTAACTCAAGGTCATGTGTGTCCATAGAGAAGGCAGAAGGGTTTGTTAATCCTTTCCTTATATGAGCTTTTTGTTTGTTTTTCTTAAGTGAATTATTAATTGTGCAATGATTTTAGTTCAATAGACACGTGTAGTATTTCAGTGAAAGTCATCAATATCTGATGAAAGATTAAATGATTCACGGGAAACCCTGTTTAGATCTTGGGTGCTTAATTCCTTTTCCAAAGGGCAGTTAGTGTTGGCTATTTCTGTCAAATCTCAAGCCAAGAATGAATAGCCTTTGTTAGTGATAACAGTATTGATGAACTGGAGTGGTTCTGGAATCAAAGTGGAAGTCTCGGAGAGGGGACTAGGATCAGGGATAGATGAAGCCAAGGATTCCTGAGTTGGAAAAAGGCATGACAGCAGGTTGAGGTGAAGTCCTTTGGGGTGGAGATACATGGTTTAGGAGATTTCACGTAAGTGTCTGTAGGAATCAAAGCCAACAAGGTAGGAGGGGATGGTGGCTCATTCAGCCCAGCCTTGCCATGGTTCTCTTCACCAAGACCTCTTTGTAAGAGAAAGCCCATTTCACTACCCTCAGCCAGTCTCTAGATACATCCATAGAAGCTAATTGTACAGAGGTTTTTTTTTTTTTTTTTTTGTAGTTGATTTACTGTGTTGTGTTAATTTCTGCCATACAGGAAAGTGACTCAATTATGCATTTTACACATTCTTTTTTATGTTCGTTTCCAGTATGGTTTATCCCAGGACATTGAGTATAGCTCCCTGAGCTATACAGTAGGGCCTTGTTGTCCATCCATTCTATATGTAACAGTTTGCATCTACTAACCCCAAACTCTCAGAGGTTGTTTTTGAAGAAGGTAGACATATAATCCTTTGAATTTCTCCTTTGCTAGAAATGAGTTCCTCTTCCTGTCTTCCCACTCACCACCATTGTTCCTCCCGGCAGTCAGATGAGATCTCATGAAGAACACACCCCTTACTGTAGATAGCAGAATGGACGGCAAATAGGAAACATGAGGCAAATGAATCTTGAGTGTGGACCTAATGTATGTTCTTACATTTTAATTCTGACTAGCTAGAAAAAGGTCTCGTTACCTTTAGCAATTGATGATCTCATATCCTGATTCTCTCTGGCTTGAAAGCTCAGATCCTTTGGTGCAGACCCAGGAAACAAGGAGGAGCCTTTCACCTTTGGCTGAGTTGCATGGGAGTTTTGGAAACAATTTGAGTTTCCTTGTCTTCTGTGGGGTTTTAAGTGAGGGCCACGATTGGCTCATTTACCCTCAGCGCGTTCCCAGGTAACTGCGTGACCTCTCTGTTCCCTTGAAGGGTGATTCGCCAACCTATAGGCAGAATTTACTTTGCTGGCACGGAGACTGCCACACAATGGAGTGGTTACATGGAAGGAGCAGTAGAGGCCGGTGAACGGGCCGCTAGAGAGGTAAGACAGGAAGCCAAATGGCTCTCCCTCCTGAGTCCACTGACATAGCTGTCATCTGGTCTTTCCAGATCGTGCCACTGACCATCTGTCTATTAATAGATATCCACTTCTCTGCCCTCACTCCACTCATGAGGTTCATCTGTGGCCAGCAGGGCCTTGAATCTGTCAAAAGTACAGAACCTCATAATACCATGGCCACTTTGTTTGAGGTCTTTTCTTTTTCTTTTTTTTTTTTTTTTTCTTTTTTGTTTCTTTCAGGTCTTGAATGCTTTGGGGAAGCTGGCTGCCAAAGACATCTGGATCCAAGAACCTGAAGCTAAAGTAAGTTTGGCAGCTCCATCTCTACAGAGCAAGAATCGCATATAAAAATCTCAACTTCTAGCCTGTGATGTCCTTGTAGATGCCACTCTCCAGGGCAGATCCAGACACTGATTTTACAGATATATTTTGCCACTCCTTGTTCCCACAAGAGTTTTTTGCTAATGATCTATGTTCATTCACCCAGGATGTTCCAGCTATAGAGATCACCCCCAGCTTCTGGGAGAGAAACCTGCCTTCCGTATCAGGCCTGCTGAAGATCGTTGGGTTTTCCACATCGATAACTGCCCTGTGGTTTATGATGTACAGATTCAGGCTGCTAAGCCGATCCTGAAGTTTTGGCTTCATGCTTTCTGCTTAGCCTTCCCCGGTATCATCAAAAGCAAATTGCCGACCCATAGAACAGCCGTGCAATCAGATCATCTTTAAGTGAACCGATTTAACCCCTCAGTTTAATCTCAGTGTATGACCTCCTTAATTTCCGGAAGATCAAGCTCCATCTTGTGATTTGTCTGTAGACCAGCTCGTGTTGATTGGTAGAAAATAACCTTGTGATCAATTTCTTAACATCAAGAAGTTAAAGTTGACATGCTCATGAGAAACAGTTTCTGTGTCCTATTTTTCTCCCCTTTAACATAAAATACCTGATGATCACAGGAATGAAGCATTTAACTTTCTCTCTGTAGAGGTTGAGTAGATTAAGGCCCAGCCTGTGACTGTCCTTTGAAGTCCTTAGCAAAGGGTAGAGTGTAGGCCCAGACTCGAAGCTTCCTGGGTAAGCAGCCCCCACTTTGGATGAGGGAAAGCAGTGGAGGTAGGGTTCAGACCCGCAGACCAGAGCGGGGACAACATCTTGTGGGCTGCTGTCTCAGGGATCTCCTGACCACTTCTAATTCCTGTGAAGTTTCTAGACACTGGTAGCTCAGACCGCAAAGAATCTGCCTGCAATGTAGGAGACACAGGTTTGATCCCTGGGTCAGGAAGATCCCCTTAAGGAGAGCATGCAACCCACTCTAGTATCCTTGCCTAGAGAATTCCATGGACAGAGGAGCTTGGCAGGCTACAGTCCATGGGGTCACAAAGAGTCAGACACGACTGAGTGACTAACACTAAAACTAAACTAAACTAGACATCTAGTCTTCATGCTAGCTTGTTTGCATTTTTCCTCTTTTTCTTAAAGAGCACAGTGTTTACCAAGGAATGTTTAAATTAATTTGCTGTGACTGGTATGTAACTCCCTAGATGAGCAAATAGTGGCAAGACCGTCCCCCAGGAGGGCTTCCTGTTTCACTCCTCATGAGACCAACTGCAGTAGGCTTCTTCACATCCTCCTGGAAGGTGGCTAGACATTACTTGGCTCATTGTCCTTGATAACATTCTGCCAATTCCAAGGAAGCAGTATTTTCCTTTCTTCAGGTAGACCCTTCTGAAGGCCCCTAGTGGCAGATATTTTTTTTCTTTTTTTTCCTATAGCCATAATAAAATCAGGCTTAACTTAAGTATGTTTTTCACATGGTTTGTTATTGTTGTTTACTGGCCCAGTCGTGTCTGACTCTTTGTGACCCCATGAACTGTAGCCCACTAGGCTCCTCTGTCCGTGGGATTTTCCAGGCAAGAATACTGGAGTGGGTTGCCATTTTCTTCTCCAGGGGATCTTTCTGACCCAGGGATCGAACCTGTGTCTCCTGCATTGCAGGCAGATTCTTTACCACTGTGCCACCAGGGAAGCACTTCCATGTGGTTACCTTTGAGTAATACCACCATGCCAGTTTCTCTCAAATAAGTACTGAAATGCAGATGATAAATTTCTGATTGTTATTTCATGAGACTAATCAAGCACAGAAAGGAAATTAGGGCTCTACTTATAACCTCACTTGCTTTCATTATTAAGCTTTATAAAAGACATGAAATTGAATGATTTTATATATGAAAACTAACTTTATCTTAGGAGAAATGTGAGTTCAGAACAGTGCTCACCTCCTATCTTTCCCATTTTAAAAACTGTTGGGGGAGTTCCCTGGCGGTCCAGAGGTTAAGACTCTGTGCTTTCACTGCCAGGTCCAGGGTTTGATCCCTGGTTGGGGAACTAAGATCCTGCAAGCTGCCCCATGTGGCAAAAAAAAAAAAAAAAAACTGTCAGATTTTTTAAAAACCCAAAAGTTTCAGCCATAAAGTGTGTGTGTGTGTATATATATATATGAAAATCAACACAGATGTGATCAAATAAAGCGGTTGAGAAGATTCAGAAGATTCTGTGGACTCAGCAACCCAGGTGGTAGATACCCAGTAATATCCTGCATCATTGATGAATGAGGCATTTCGTTTTAAATGAAGTTTCTAGCTAGCTGAAGCTTGTTCTTTGTGTGCCAAAATTTTTAAATCAACTAAAATTTTGATGGAGTCACTTCCACACATTTAGTACATAAGCTAGATTCAAATTCCTTTTTTAGAATTAATCCTGTCAATCGTTCTATCTCTGGATTATTTTATACTTTTATAATAGAGTATGCCATTTTTAATAGAGTGATACCGTTTTTAATAGAGTGATACCACTGTCTTTGCCCCTGTACTAAATGCCGCACTGTTGTTTCATAGCCGATGAGTCTACTGCTGCTTCTATCTTCTCCGATATTCAGTATTCATGTCACATCCTTATTTCTATTACCTCCCAGTAACTCTTAATCTAATCTGCTGTCTATTTTTTTACTGAATGGGAATTAAAGATTGCCAGAGGAACCAACCCAAGTTTATTACATAATTAACCTTATTATAAATCCAAAATTACATCCTGAGAGCAAAAAGCAGGATTTTCTGCCAGTCTATACCTTGCAATTGAAAAGCATTTTAGCTAAGTTGGGAGTTTTGGTATTATCTTGGATATGCCCTAATGCGTAAGAACTTGCTGCATTTTATACCAAAGTGCTTTGAGAAATCACATCCCTGATCTATTTCAGTTATTTCTGTTTGCTTACTGATTAACTTGGTTCTGACACACCTCTGGGGAAATGCTGACAAATTTAACTGGCAACAGTTTTAACAGTCATTAAGTTGTTAACATAGTTAACATGTCTCGAATGTCAAAGGACTCCCAGAATATGGGATTTACCCTCTTCTCAAACTTTTTAGCAAACCCATTAATTCATCCTAATTAGATCAACCCTGTTAAGCTACAGATTGAGTATTAAAAATGAATGCCAGCCCAGGTGGTTCCTATGGGTGAAATGGCAGCTGAGAACTTCCCCACATACATGAGGTGATCCAATCCTGAGATGCCACAGGTCTTCTCTTCCACCCACTCTCAAGTCAGTTTAAGCAGCTGATCAAGCCTGGCTCTGTTCAGTCACCTGCTTCACAGTTCTGAAGGCTGTCAGCCTCACTCAATAGTAAGGTTAAGAATGAGATTTGAAAAGTTAACCTTCTTGTCACAACTTTTAAATAAGGACGTATATCAGCCTGAAGACACAGTATTGAAGGATTGTGAACCATGTTTAGTCTGTGAACTTGGTGCCTAATGTTCTGTCTGAAGTGTGCCCCAGTGTTATACGTGGGAGTACACCTGTGTGTATGTATTGACACTGAAGTACAGTTTTGCCTGTCTGGTATTGTTTTGTTTGTTAATAAAGTGCACTATCACCTCTGATTCAGACCTGGCTCCTCTATTTAGGTGATGGCTTGAAGGTTAAATGGCTTCTTATAGCAGGAGGTTACAATGAGGTGTCGTCCTTGAAGGATGGGCTTAAAAAGCCACCTGGTATGGACTCCAAATTCTCAAAGTTCAGTTTGAGTTGGATTTTTTCAAGGTTTTCTGGAAGCTGATTAAACGCTAGACTGTTATCTGCCCAACTGGGTCACAAAAGATGTGAATTTGATCAGAGCCTTTTCACTTAATTAGCTTATGATTCCTTGAACAAATGTCTTGGTTTTCTGCCTCAGTCTCCCCATCTGGAAAAGGGTGGGTTGACCTTGATGATTCCCAAGGATTCTTTTCGTGGCAACATTATGTGATTTATGCATTTGTTGCCAGGATTCTGTGCTTGCCTATCTATATGGCAGGACGAGTCACTCAGCCTTTCTGTATCTCCGTTCACTCCTTGTTCTAGAAACAGACTCTGAGATGCAGAGTCAGGGCAGAAAGTTATTTGGGGATGACTCTCAGGAAATACACACAAGGGGGTGAGGAAGGCAGGATTGGGCAGGAGTTGACCTACAAAGCAGTTGCAGCCAGGGCCTCAGCAGATCTTAAGGGGGAGCTGAAAGGGCCCTTTAGAATCATCCCCCATTGAGGCAAGGGGGTCTGGCTTCTGTATCCCTTCATTAGCTTCCCTCTGGAGTCTTGCCAGGTGACTCAGCGGTAAAGAATCCACCTGCTAAGCAGGAGATGCAGGTTTGATTCCTGGGTCAGGAAGATCCCCTGGTGAAGGAAATGGCTACCTACTCCTGTATTCTTGCCTGAAGAATCCCACAGACAAACTGGTCCATGGGGTCACAAAGAGTTGGACACCAGTGAGCGACTGAAAAGCAGAACAGAGCTGGGAAGGGTTGTTATATTGGATGAGGAACTGCTGCTGTGAACTCACCTCAGCCTGAATTCCCAGCAGCCAAGGGAATCCAGGCAGGGGTACCCACAGTATGGATACTCTACACCATCCGAAAATGGAGAGAGTTGCCCTTTGTCAGGTAAAAGATATTATGGACTTGAGCTTTGGTTTTACAGATAGAATGGAGCTGTCTCCGTGAACCTATCCCTGTTAGGTAAGGGAATTGCCTTTAAAGATGGCATTCTGCACTGTTTATGTGGAAGAAAAATAAAATTGGAAGTTACCCTGGAAGTGATTCGAACTCTGTCTCAACAATGGAACCCCCCTCTACAGGTTACTAATAGAAAGATTAAAATGGAGGAGGGATGTGCATTTACAAGCAAGAGTCCAAAATCCCATGTCTTCAGGAGTCAGGAAGCTTAAAATGAACAGCAGCAGGCATGAGACATTAGGGAGTAGTACGGACTGTAGCTGACCTGGGAAATAGCTGCCCCTCAGAAGAACATTTATATCCAAATTCCTTTAAAAGATTCCTAACCAAGCAAAACATATGAAGGCTTTGCTCACAGGTCCAGATTATTCTCAGTCTCAAATAAATGCTAGGTTTGGTTTTACATCACATGAATGCCAAACTCTTCTCAGATGCCTTTGATGTTCTGAGAACCAAGACCAGCAACCAATTGGTAAAACTATCAGGAATGGGTAAAAAAGGCCTGGTTAAGGGCAAAAAGAGAGGGGCGGAAAAGACAGAAAAAAAGCTCTCCTAGATCAGAAATCCCCCTCATGAAATAACACTTCCAGCGGCCCATCCCAAGGCACTTCTTATCTTCTGCTGTGTCCATGTCATGATTGATAAGAGCAGTGCCAAAGTTTATTGGGAAAAATGCACCCTCTCTGTAAGATAGAAATCGTAGCTCTTCGGTCAGCATTTAATCTCTGCTGACTATAATTCTTTTGTTTTCTATGATACAGTTCTAGTAAGCAACATATCAATACTGAATGGATTAACTTTTTAAAACCATACCATCCACTTTACACTGACATGGTGGTAAAACTGCAAGATACATCCCTTAGCCTGGA
This sequence comes from Cervus elaphus, assembly GCF_910594005.1. NCBI lineage: Eukaryota > Metazoa > Chordata > Mammalia > Artiodactyla > Cervidae > Cervus > Cervus elaphus. The sequence continues at coordinate 132,044,790 of NC_057848.1, read as the reverse complement.
GAAACTGGCTGAGACATTGGAGGAACAGGATCCAAACAAAGGAAGGTGCTGGGTATCTAGTAAGAATCTCTTCTCTGTCAGAGCTTAAGGCTCTGTTCCCTGGTATTCAGCAAGTAAGACAGGTAGAGCCTACCTCATGGAGCCCGTAGTGCTGCAGACACCAGCACATTCACGAGATACGAGGGGGAGTTTCTGGAAGGACATGAGATTTAAGGGGAGGTGTTGAGGATCTGTCCTCAAACCTCTATAAGCATCATCACTGTGGGACACATCAGTGAGAACCCTACGCAGGGCTAGGGCTTCCCTGATGGCTCGCCAATGCAGGAGACTTGGGTTCCATCCCTGATCCGGGAGGATCCCACGTGCTGCAGAGCAACTAAGCCCATGCATCACGACTACTGAACTTGTGCTCTAGACCCTGGGAACCACAACTACTGAAGCATGTGTCTAGAGCCCATGCTCTGCAACAAGAAGCCACCGCGATGAGAAGCCCGAGCACCACAACTAGAGGGTAGCCCCTGTTCACCGCAACTAGAGAAAACCTATGCAGCAACAAAGACCCAACACAGCCAAAAAATTAAAATTTGTGTAAATATATATGTATATAAACACTTATATATACATATATATATTTTTATATATATATATATATATATATTCACACATAAAAGACAAAAAAATAACCTTATACAGGGCAGAGAAAGGAAATAAAAAAATAATAAGATCGTCATCTTAGTCTGTTTGGGCTACTATAACATAAACGTCATAAACTGCATGGCTTATAAACAGCAGTAGTTAATTCCTCCCAATTTTGGAGGCTGGGAAGTCCAAGATCAAGGCCCTGGCAGATTCGAGCTCTGGCAAGGGCCTGCTTTCTGGTTCATAGAGGTCTAGCTGTGTCCTCACATGGCGGAAGGGGCAAAGGATCTCTGTGGAGCCTCTTTATAAGAACACTAACTCCATTCATGAAGATGCCACCCTCATGACCTGATCACCTTCCAAATGTCCCAGCCCCAAATACCATCAACTTTGGGGTTAGAATTTCACCATGAATTTTGGGAAGATACAAACATTCAGGCCAGAGCAGATAGCATGGCTAAATGCTAAAGAAAACCACAGGTATCATCAGTAAGCGCTAAATGCTAAGTCCCTTTTGCTCCATTGACTATTGTTCATCCCTTCAGTCATTTTCTGTTCCTATCTACCCGGCCCTTCTCTGTACTCCGAGATCTTTATCCACTAGGACTCAGTGTCTGCCAGCCCTCTGTGCTAAGGGGCTGCCTAAATTTGTTTTCAAAGAGTGCCATCTTCTGGCCAAACACTGCTGTTTCCTTCCAACAGGAATCCTAAAGTGTTCAAGACAGTTTCTTCTTTCAAGAAAATAAAAGGCATTCCCTGCATTCAGAATTTCCTCCAAACACACTTGCCTGTGTTTCTCTTAGTTTCCAGTTGCAACATGGGTCAAAAATATTAATGTCTAATATCCACAGCCTTTCCACTGTCTTAATTACCCAGTAAGATTTTTGGTTAGAACTGCTTGGTCCTTTGATCTCTGTTGTATTCATCTTGGCAATGGATGAGGAAGAACGTTGGTGGGAGCTGAAAGAGGTGGAATTACTTTCACCTTAAATTGGGCAGGGAACTAATTTGGGAAAAGCGGGCAAAGGGAAGAAGGAAGGAGAGGAGAAAATTTCAGAAAAAATCGACTTGGGGCTATGGAGTGCAGGTGGAGAGAAGGAGGGGTTTTCAAAAGCTGCCTTGACAGCCTAGGGAGACAGAATGTAAGGAGGGTTTTTAGGAAGTTTAACTTGGAGTCATTTGGTGCAATAAACATCTACAACTCCTCATTAAGCATTGGGAGTCAAAATTGTGGCTACACATTATATTGTACTAGGACCACCTTGGAAGCCCCCCAAACAACCTATATTATTCTGGGCTCTATGAATTTAGAAAACATATGGGTAATAGTGCCTGACATTTTAAATGATGCCAAAGAGTCTCATAGGTTCAGTTATGGGATCTCAGTGGAACTAAACAGAAAGAACCTCAGCCACTCTGCCCTGAAAAGAGCAACATCTAAGCTGGTAAACCATGCACCCCAGGCTGAATAGACACCAAATAGGTCTAGCAGTGAATTAGATTTTATTTTAGATACAAAAGGATTGGAATCTGTGGTCCTCAGACGCAAATGTGTTTGCCTGACACAAGCACAAAACAAACAAACAAAAATTTGTACCTTTAATAAACTAGAGACCAGAAATTTCTATTCTCCTATCCAAGTAAATTTCTATTTTCTAATCTAGCAGGCCCCAACCTTTTCAGCACTAAGAACTGCTTTCGTGGAAGACAATTTTTCAATGGATGTTGGGGTGGGGATGGTTTTAGGATGATTCAAGCACATTACATTTGTTGTGCACTTCATTTCTATTATTATAATATCATCTCCATTTCAGATCATCGGGCATAAGACCCCAGAGGTTGGGGATTCCTCTTCTAATCTAAAACATTTCAGACT